>NC_023171.2:1289500-1600000 GCF_000231095.2 Oryza brachyantha | reverse complement strand
GGCAGTGACCCTAAGTTCTGAATGTTGCCCTGAATAAGTAAGGTTTCGGGGAAGTTAGAAGCCTTTCGGGCTGAATAGGGGCGGGGAGAGGGTGTAGTGTAGTAAAGGAGGTGGGCTTAGAGCCAGCAAGCAAAGTAAGGCAAAGCTTTATCGCGAAGAAGGCAGATGAATGAATTGGTTCCAGGGTATGCCTTCCAAGGTATGCCGGGCAATAAGGGCATGGAAGGCTGCGGGAAGAGTTTCAGGACTAGGCCAGAGGACTCCTGTCCATAAGGCTAGGAAGGCAGGAGCAAAAAGATTGAACTAGCCCACGCATCTGCTCCCCTCTCAATCCACCAATAACTAACTCCCATTTCCCAGCATCTCATTCCCACCCCGTCGTCGAGAGCAGCCAGCCCGACGTTTTTATGCGAGTGCCCCATGAAGAGATTTTCAATCTTGAATCTCCGTCTGGTTCCCCGGTGGGGTATTCATCCATTGATCGACCAACTGATTATAGAGAAGCAAAAGTCTCTTGAATCTCCATTGGCGGCAAGCAGTTCCCTTTCTTTTCTCGAGGCAGGAGGGAATGAAAGGCGAATTAAAGCTACAATATGACCTGGAAAAAGAGACTAACAGCTGCTGTTTTTGGATCAATTCATCAGGTAGGATGAAATGAAAGAAAGGGAAGATGCTGCCTCGACATCTGTTTGTCCACGATAAGGGTAATGTGCCCTAAACCATAAGTTGGAGTATGTCCTCTCGGACAACCGACGGTTCTTCGATTCCTTGGCCCTCTGTTGGTTCTGCTATCCGGACCCCAGCCGGGGCTTTAATCATTCCCGGTGATTCGGTGCAGACGCTGTACTTAAGGCTAGAGGGTAAATCTGTGGTTACAATATCCTTGAAGTAATCACTCCCTATGCATTCTCCCGCCAGATCATAAGCTTTTCCCAGAATTGTTGGCCCTACCTGATAGATGCTTTCAACACTTCGAGTTGGTCTGCCATAATATCCAGGAAATGTTGGGAGCTCTGTGTGATAAATAGAACATTGTTGAATTGGAAATGCTATTCGTGCCGGTGAATCGACGAAACTAAGTCCTTTGCAGCTTTTTGTGCAATGTCATATGTCGTAAAAAAAATGTTGGTGCAGGCTGTCTTCGTATGCTTTTTCAAAAGCAAGAATTACTACTATTTATTGACTTTATGTCTCTCTTTCGAAATTTAAACTTGAAAATAGTAGGAAACGGAAAGCAAGAATGAAGTAGGCGAGGAAAGGCATACATAGGTCAGAAAAGTATGCATGGTCGTCACGGGTAAGGATTCTCATTCCAGCATTCTTGGGTCTAGTTTTGTTTGGGCTTGGGCTTAGATGTAGTGGGTTCTTGGGCCACTGCTTTACCTTTTAAAACCTTAGAAGGAGCATTAGTCTTTGACACATCAATCAACCCGGCGGTTGAGCATGGGATTTGGACACATCAGCACCAGTTGTTGAAGTCGAGTATGAGCTTCTATCCAATCGAAAGAAGAAGCAAAGGCTTTTCGGTAAAGTATCTGTTTTTTAGTGGTCCTTGTATTCACTCCTCCAAGGAGGTGGGAATTCATCCATAGTACGCCTATCTATGGAAAAGTTCTTTTGAAAGATTTCCCCTTCCTTTCTTCTTTACACTTATCCGAATAGGTTGGTGTGCCAGCTTCTTCTCCTACCTTCTCCTTCGCATCACCCCATTGTCCTAGCTTTGGTTTCAAAGTCCCCTTCTTTTACTATTAGGTAGTAGAGGGCATCGCCACTCAGAGATTCTACGATAACCCGCATATTCTACTTGTTCCCCATCCTCTAGCCCCAGAACTCTGTTCGTCCCTAGTAGCACTCCCGTCTTCTTCCAAGGATGAAGCCTCAATGCCATTCCCTCTTTCTCGGGCATTAGATTTTGCTTGCTTGTACTAGAAGTTAACATCTTCCTTATCGATGGTGGAACCTACTCTGGTGGGGTCCGAGAACATAGCTAGCCCAGAAAGATTGAAGTGGGAGATTTGCCTGGAAAAGAAAGGTTTAGCGCTGCCTGGGTTGAGCCATTCCTAACAACTCATCCAGCTCGACTAGCTTGCATTAAGAGTAGTTCATTTCCTATAAAGTGTAGCGAGTTTTCTACCTTTTCACATAACCGAGAAAAAAGGAATAGTTACCCTACTACATGTATTAGCTAGTTTTGTCTAGTCAACATCTAACGCTCATTTCACTATGGGATTTATTTACTCCGATTGCTTCTACTCTCTTACAGCTGGGTGCACCTATAAGGAAGACTTTTCATAGATTGACTTTGGGCAGGCAAGTTGAACTATCCGGCTTCACTAACACAAGTAAGAACAAGTATAAAACTCCGTATTAAGGGTTCCTTTTGACCTAGTGATTAGCACAAAGGAGGAGAGAAAAAAGGATTGAATAAGCGAGCACCAGCATTGACTTTCTTGCTTTAACTAACCTGACGCCAGGCCCTTTTGCTCTAGGCTCTACTCCTTGTCATTGATTTCTAGCTAGCTTTCCCACTCGCATAAAAGGAATGAATCGAGGGTATTTACTTGCATTTCTTTCTCCTACTTGGGCTTTAAGAAGAGAGGATTTATTAGCACGACGAGCAACGCATGCTAACCTGGGGATTGAATAGGATATCATAGAATGTAGCATATTGTCTGAACTCATAGGGTCTTTCCTATAATACTTTCCTTACACTAACTATACTCTTTTCTGCTCTTCAAGTAGGTGGCGTGGACAGTGTGTCCCTTGCCTGTTCTTAAGTGACTTTGTTTGGATTCTGTTTATGTGTTTTTTCTAGAATTGGTATGTTGCACTCGTGTTCTGTAAAGTGTGCTAAAGTGGTATGTATGTGCCTTATGTTCTGTGCATTGTGGGCTTTAATTGTGTGATATTTTGTTTCTCGGACAGATAACTAGTAAACAGCTTTAAAAAGATGGAAACATAGGTTGTTTGTAACTATAAAAGACAGTACATTATCAGCAGCATTAGGTAATAACGTGTCTCTAGTACTAAATCACGTGTACCAGCATGTACAGATATATGCTCAATTGGTTGTTATAAGTACCTTCAAAACAAAAGATGATCGAAATGCCAAATTGATCATAGTAGCAAACAAAAGAGATTAGGGTTAGAGGAGATAGCAAACATGGAGATTAATGCTTCTTCATGTTCTAATTGCTTTTCTGTTGCACTATTGCTTAACTCCTCCTGTGGATCTTCCTCATCCTCACCAACCTCTTCTTCTTAACCCAATAGCATGTTTAGTTTGATTTTACACTAATGCCCAGGGTAGTATTTATCTCCACACTTCCCCCAAAATCCACACTCCAATGTGTGACCCCTTTAGTAGAGAGAAAAAGCAGGCTATCTACACCTCGCTCAGTGGAAGAAAAAATGCAAGCTCTGCCAATTTGTTTTTATAATCAGCGATATATCTTCGATAAAGTGCTAAGAAAAGAACAACTATTACATGGTCTTGTGAAGCTGTTTTTCAGGTCCGACTTAACTATATTGGTAGGTCTGACTATCTGTCTTTACCTGCTATCGATGTAAAACTGCCCTATGTGGCAGCTCTGGTCCTCCCTTTACATTACCAGTAGGTAATTTGTCTAGTGCCTGTACCCTTTCTTTTGATAGAGGAGTCAGTGTAAGCCAATGCTTAGGTCTTCACCTCCAGCCAATCAGAATCTGAAGTCAGCGGGGTATTCCAATATAGCTACTTCTAAGGAGGTTCGCTAGCACTCAGAAACCCGGGAGGCCAGGCAGTGAAACGTTCCGCAGACTGCTCACCCGGCCACACCTCGGAGCCGATGAAGGCTGGCAATACAAGCATCATCTGTCCAACAGCCTACTTCTCATCCGTAAACATCACAGTTCGTTAGTGCAAGCGGGAATGAGAACACCACTATCTTAGAAGAAATTAGTAGAACTTAGTTCAGAATGTACAGATGTATGCTAGATACTCTCACTATGGTTCCAGATTAGAACCGGAATAGTTAACCAATGGAATAGGTGTAGGCGGTTTGATCGTTTCCTTTTCTCCGATCATAAATAACCTGATCTCTTTCTTTGTCTTTCATCAAATAAGTACAAGAATTGCATAGATGAGGATTTGGTATTGATCGCTAAAATGCGAGAAAAAGACCCACGTTTCTCTGTTCGTCCGTTGTCAGATCAAAACGGGTAGGGATCGGCCCAGCCTAGAACAACTCGCTTCTCATAAAAACGAATCCCTTTGTGCCTGGAAGAAATGCAAAGGGGAATGCTGGGTCAGCGTAAAGAAAAGCATGGGGCGGGTCTGCTGTTTTGTTATCTTATAGAAAGTGAACTGCGAATCGAACCAACTTGTCCGGAATATGCTCTATCGGCCCCGTCTCTCGGTCAGGTAAGAAAAAACCAAGGAATTGATCATCCAGGCGCGCCTATTCGGCTTGCTTGATAGGCTGGCGCATAACCCCCATTTCTTGACCCAGATTCACAACCGAACCTATTTCTCATCTTCATCCCCACTGATAGATGATCTCCTTGACCAATTGCGTGGTGCCACCATTATCTCTAAAATGGACATCGGTATACCACCGGATCAGGATGGATGAGAAGGATGTGTATAAGACCCACAAAGGCCATTTCGAATACAAGGTCATGCCATTTGTTTTGACCAACGCACCGGCCACGTTCAACAATTTGATGAACATGGTATTCAAACCACTGCGCGGAAGGTTTGTACTCGTATTCTTCGACGATATCCTGGTGTACAGTGAAGGGTTAGAATCACATGGTGACCACCTCAGGCTAATGCTCCCCCTTCTACTTTATTTGAGTTAGGCAGAGATCGACATCTGTGGTTTACCATTTCAACCAGAGATTGACATCTCCATCGTAACCTTGGCAGTATGAAAGAAAGGTAGTCCATGATGGGTTTGAATACCTATTCTTTTGAGAAAGACAGAGTTAAGGTGATCCTTGGTCTGTTGAAAATCGGAGACACATCCAAATCGGTTCTTGCGGAGAATAGCCTTTTCCTTAAAAAGACCTAACTTCACGAAGCCTTAGAATAGTTTCAGGTAGTCTTTGCCTTATTGGTAAAAGAGACCGCCCCTCAAAACGGAGACCTCGAAGTCCCCACAGAGCTGAAACCTCTCCTTGAAGAGTTCCGAGACATCGTTCCAGCTGATTCAAATACCTAAACAAGCGACCTGAATGGAAGGCTAACCAATGAATGAACTGTTCTCCCCAGCTGTTACGAACTATCAGATGGTCAAGAATTGACAGGAATGAAGGGAATTGATTTCAGGGATCAGATAAAGAGGGAATTTATGAAATAAGAGTTACGAGAACAACTAGTCGAACAGAAGCATGAGTTAAGTGGTGTTGCTAACTTCCTTACTCACTGTAGCTGCTTTGATGGGGGACATGGAAGGATTGAAATAACAAGAGGTAATGTGAATCAGCTAAGGTTGCCTTTTTCAAGCAAGTAAACTAGTGGCTTCGCCTACCTTATTGTGTTGTAGACATCTTGAACAGTAAGTAAGGATCAACTTAGGCTTAAGCTAGAGCTGCTCCTTCTATCACATCAGATTCTAGTAAAGAGATGGCCCTTCTCGTCTGATCTGCATCAACAGGAATGCGGGAAAAGCTTCTTCTGGCCCCAGGGTCCCTAGCAGCCTTAAGCCCGTAAGCTACTTCCTTTAGTTGAACTGGTTGCTTTATAGGTCAATTGAATCTTAGCCAGTTTCTTCTTACTCCTTTTGTTCTCATTCCCGGCCAACCGTGCCATGAAGAGTCGAGCAAGAGCAATCACAGCTTTATCTCTGCCTTTGCTGCTCTCATTCCTGCCTTATAAAAGCTTCAATCTACAAAAGTAGAACTACCGATGACAGGTCTGGCCTACAACTGACTTGCTTTCAGACTTACTGGCTGAAGAGCAAAGAGATATCTATTTTACAGTAAATTCCTCTTAGAATAGCCTACCGCTCTTTATAGGTTTAGTAAGGCTACCTTGAGCCCAACGAGTGTAATACTTGGAGCGAGTAATAGAGAGGACGGAAGATATAGACTCTGTCTTTCCTTTCTGGCTTGACCATGAGGCCATGACTATTATAATCTTACAGGAAGCAACCGCTGTACCCCGCCGATATCAGAAATCAAGTACAAATGAGCCTTCTTATTAAGGAAATAAAATGATAGCCTTCCGAGCCATTCTCATTTCAAAAGCAAAAGATCACCATCACGGAGACATCCTTACACACTATGCGGTTGGTTTAAGTGCGTCTCTCTCCATAGAGGATGGACAACCATAATCAATTTCTCTCTTTTTTCAGCATGGCCCTGGAAAGTTTTTTAATATGATTTGACAGATGTTCCTAGGGCTTCCAAATACATTAGCCAATATGAGACGTAAACATGTCAGTCAGCCAGGTCTAAAATCCACTTTTCAGTCATATTGCTTTCTTTTTTAGTAAAAAATAATTTGCAATTATGGAATCCTATCTTAAAGGCCAGCCCTATTTATTAATAAAAATTGAATAGAAATTTTATGAGATGGGAATTTGTATCAGAGAGAAAGAAATGGCTTCTCTGCTTGAGAATTTTTGGCTATGAGGCTCTTTGAAGATCCAGGTAGACAAAGGATTCCTCATGGGGAGGCAGGCAAGGGGAAAGGGATGTTTGCTTTGGTACCTGTCAATCATTTTGAATCCCCGCTTTCATTGACCCTAAAGTCTGTTTCTGTTTCGGGGCTTTTTTTTTCCCCTGAGGGGTGATCAGTCCTCTTTCAATCCTTCATCTTCTTATGAGTAGCCGCCGCGGGGGGTCCTCAATCTGAATCCCCGACTAGCATTGGACCAACAGTCAGTCTAGCTCTCGCTCTTATCCAATTTTCTTATCCTTTCAGGGCAAGGTCGGAGTAGTAGGCAAATACAATTTCTTTTGTTGCATGCGGACCCGGTTGTGAGACTGAAGAAATTTTCCCTAGCCCGAGCCGCTTCCCCTGTAGTTGTCAGCTCGTTCTTGACAATCTGAACCTACTTGCTTACAGGATCTTTAAGAAACTGTGGACTTTTGCTTTATTGGTAGTTTGATAATAATAACTATTTATAAATAGTGACTCTTACAATTGCTTTCCCCAGGAAACTCAAGGCCAGTTGAGATCATCTCCTTCTCTTTTCGGGTCGGGAGCAGAGCTTAAAAAGAGGGGGTTACCCCATGATGGGATTGAGTTCAACGGATATGAAGGATAGAAGAAATATGCTATTTGCTGCTATTCCATCTATTTGTGCATCAAGTCCGAAGAAGATCTCAATCTATAATGAAGAAATGATAGTAGCTTGTTGTTTTATAGGCTTTCTCATATTCAGTCGGAAGAGTTTAGGTAAGACTTTCAAAGAAACTCTCGACGGGAGAATCGAGTCTATTCGGGAAGAATTGCAGCAATTCTTCAATCCTAACGAAGTAATTCCGGGGGAATCCAATGAACAACAACGATTACTTTTTTTCAGCTTACGAATTTTCAGCACTGTAGTAGAATCATTACCAACGGCATGCTGTGCGCCTAAGTGCAAAAAGACAGTGCAAGCTTTGTTATGCCGAAACCTAAATGTAAAGTCAGCAACACTTCTAAATGCCACTTCTTCCCGTCGCATCCGTCTTCAGGACGATATAGTTACAGGTTTTCACTTTTCAGTGAGTGAAAGATTTGTATCCGGGTCTACGTTCAAAGCTTCTACCGTAGAACAAATTCTAGAGGCCTTCGTACCCATAGACCTAATTTGGGAAGGCTTGATAGTCCTAAGAAAGGTGAAGGTGGGGGGATATAAATGAAAATGGGTAATGTTTGATGACCAGCATACTTGTATAGTATAGTAGTAGGGCTTTGCTTCTGAATGCCCTTACGAATGGTCTAACGAGGGCATAACGGGAATTAAAAAGACCAATAAAAAACTTCAACCTTTCGTTGGTAAAACCCACTCCACAAAAAACAAGTCCCCCTTTCTCTTTTGTTTGGGGAGCAGAGCTTAAAAAGATAGGAAATTCCAATGAATGCCAATTGTGTCGTAAATTTTAAAGATTTCATCGGGGCCTGTCGCTTACTCTTTGATTTTACTCATGGTAACGTGAACTTGTTGAAGTGGTTGTTCCCAACGGAGAAAACTGTCCCTCAAGCAGATATCGATGCTTTTTTGGAACGATTTGAGAGCGAGCAGGAGAGGCGTTTCATGAACTTCCAGAACAACATAGAGCTGTTAGATGGGGCGGAATGGAGTAACGGTGATATAGTTATCTCTGGAGGCGGTGGACCAGTAATTGGAAGCCCCTTGGATCAATTTTTCATTGACCCATTATTTGGTCTGGATATAGGTAACTTTTATTTCTCATTCACAAATGAATCCTTGTCTATGGGAAAAACTGTCGGTTTGGTGCTATTTCATATTTATGTAGTTACGAAAAAAGGGCGGGGGAAAGTCAGTGCCAAATGCATGGCAACCCTTGGTAGAGCTTATTTATGATTTCGTGCTGAACCTGGTAAACGAACAAATAGGTGGAAATGTTAAACAAAAGTTTTTCCCTCGCATCCCGGTCACTTTTACTTTTTCGTTATTTCGTAATCCCCAGGGTATGATACCCTTTAGCTTCACAGTGACAAGTCATTTTCTCATTACCAAAGCAAAGCACAGACTCTACTCACCCATGCGTTTTCCACCTACGGAGGGAGAAATCATCGAAATATCCCCATCCCCTGAAAGGGAACCCAAAAAGGACGAGAGTGGATAGGGTAACTAAAGAAGCACTAAAAGAAGGCGAGAGCAGCATAATCGTTAGTTAGGGGACGGGCCCGTATAGAAAGTAAATCCTTCTTTTTCCGATATGCCGCCCCGCAAGCAAGGAGTGCCGCGCACGAGCGGAGCGAAAAGTAAGCAAGAGGAATTCCGTCATTCCATGGAAAGCATGCGAAATCCTTTGATTGTTTATAGAATCAAAATCACTATATAGTCTTTCTTGTTCCACTTGCAAGGCAAGGAAAAAATGTCAGTTTCGTTATTACAACCTTATTATTTTATGTCAAAGACAAAAAGCTACGCGCAAATTCTCATTGGATCTCGGTTGTTCTTAACAGCGATGGCTATTCATTTAAGTCTTCGGGTAGCACCACCAGATCTTCAACAAGGTGGAAATTCTCGTATTTCGTATGTACATGTTCCTGCGGCTCGGATGAGTATAGTTATTTATATCGCGACAGCTATAAACAGTTCCTTGTTCCCATTAACAAAACATCCCCTTTTTCTTCGCTCTTCCAGAACCGGTACAGAAATTGGTGCTTTTTTTACTTTGTTTACGTTAGTGACTGGGGGGTTTCGGGGAAGGCCTATGTGGGGTACCTTTCGGGTGTGGGATGCTCGTTTAACTTCTGTATTCATCTTGTTTCTTATTTACCTGGGTGCACTGCGTTTTCAAAAGCTTCCTGTCGAACCGGCTCCTATTTCAATCCGTGCTGCACCGATCGATATACCAATAATAAAGTCTCCAGTCAACTGGTGGAATACATCGCATCAACCTGGGAGTATTAGCTGATCTGGTACATCAATACATGTTCCTATGCCCATTCCAATCTTGTCTAACTTTGCTAACTTCCCCTTCTCTACCCGTATCTTGTTCGTTCTGGAAACACGTCTTCCTATTCCATCTTTCCCCGAATCTCCCTTAACGGAAGAAATAGAAGCTCGAGAACAAGCAACGGATTGAGCGCACTAGCGCGAAAGCGTTAGCACGCACATCCGTTTTCTTGCTCCACTAAAAACCTAGTTCACTCGCTAATGCATCCATGGCTGAATGGTGAAAGCGCCCACCAACCTAGAAAGGCAAAATGGGTCAAAAAGTAGGACGAGATTCAGTAAGTAATTCAGTGAGTGCTTTCTTTTATAAGAAGAGCATCGGCTTGGAAGAAGAAAATGAAATACGAACAACCGCGCTGGTCGTAATAGATCGACTTGAATGCGTCTTCTTGCTCCAGCATTCAAGGTCCATTTGAAGGGAGGACGACGTACCATGATACTTTCAGTTTTGTCGAGCCCTGCTTTGGTCTCTGGTTTGATGGTTGTACGTGCTAAAAATCCGGTACATTCCGTTTTGTTTCCCATCCTAGTCTTTTGCGACACAGCTGGTTTACTTATTTTGTTAGGTCTTGACTTCTCCGCTATGATCTCCCCAGTAGTTCATATAGGAGCTATTGCCATTTCATTCCTATTCGTGGTTATGATGTTCAATATTCAAATAGCGGAGATTCACGAAGAAGTATTGCGCTATTTACCAGTGAGTGATATCATTGGACTGATCTTTTGGTGGGAAATGTTCTTCATTTTAGATAATGAAACCATTCCATTACTACCAACCCACAGAAATACGACCTCTCTGAGATATATGGTTTATGCCGGAAAGGTACGAAGTTGGACTAATTTGGAAACATTGGGCAATTTACTTTATACTTACTATTCCGTCTGGTTTTTGGTTTCTAGTCTGATTTTATTAGTAGCTATGATTGGAGCTATAGTACTGACTATGCATAGGACTACAAAGGTTCAAAGACAGGATGTATTCCGACGAAACGCCTTGGATTCTAGGAGGACTATAATGAGGAGGACGACATACCAAATCACGATCTACTAAAAGGAGAAATTGTGGTTCGAGTCCACGTCGTGAGATGGCCAGTGATCTTTAGCTGGTCATGGCCATAATGTGCTTTTTTTCCTCGGATTCCTTGGAACCCTCTTTTTCCTCGCGAAAATGGTTCCAGTAAAGCAAACTAAGAGCGGGGAAGGAACTAGGGCGGGCATAAGCTCACCAATTAGGATGCGTGATTGACGCATCTTTTTTTTCAAATGATCAGGGCTTTTCCTTTGGGGCTGGGAAGGTAACAGACAGGGAAGGGCACCTGCTCTCCAATTTCTATTCTTTGTTATCCGTACAGAACATATCTGTTCCAAACCCGAGAGTCATTCTTTTGATTCAGTAGAGCGATAATCATAATTATAGGAGTATACTGGGCGAATTCTTCCAAGAAATAAGAAAAGTAGGGCAAGAGTTGACTCTTCACACTTACCCCATCCCAGCTTTCATTGAAAATCGCATCCATAAAAAGAAAAAAACCACCAGGTCGAGTTCGCTTCTCCCTTCCTTTTGGTGTTTAGGATGTTAAGAAGAGAGGAAAGGGGAACTGCGCTAAATGGAGAATTTCATCCTGGTGATGGGCTATTCCAATGGGCACGCATCTGAGATATGGGCTTTGAGCGTAGGAACGCCCACCTTTACAAGAGCTCAGTTCTAAGATTGTTTGCGCGCAGGCAGCACTACTATTCTTTCTTTTCTTGTTATGCATCCGGTCCTATAAATCTTTTTTTTCTGACCGGAGGAAGAGAAAAAGAGAGAAAGAAATCCCTACTTACTTGAGTGGTTTCCGGGTCTCAGAAACATAGAAATGATTTAACGAATAGGATAGTCTAATGTCAAGTGAGGACATCTCCTTGCTTGCTTTTTCATTGACTGATTCTAGTAGCTGGCCCAGTGAGAGAATAGAATTACCAGTGTCTGTCATTAGACTTGATCTTTCCACGGTGAACTCCTTTGTTGTAGAAAATTGGCTGGCTGGATTGACCTTTGGGATTGAGTCACTCGTACATTGAATCAGAGTATTTCATATAACTCTTACTTAACAGACTTAGTGGACTGATTGATTGTTTCTTAGTTAGGATTTTCAATTCCTCCTAGCTTGCGAAATTCCCCTCTGCACTTGCTGCTTTAATAAGAAGTAGTAGATGGGGGTAAGGGCTCGGCTGGTGAGTAGTAGGAGTAAGGCCCCGGCTAGTGAGAACTAGCTTATACTATCTTTCTGGTGTAAGAGCGTCTCGCTTATACTTTCGGAGATCTCTCTCGTAATTCGTAGAGAGCCCCGCCTAATCTAGAAAAGGGTTTTTCTCAGAGCCATAAGTCAAAATAATAAGTCAAAATTCCGCAAGAGCTTGACAAGCAATCCTTCCTACACAACTCATCGGCGGTTTAACTTTTATCTTCGATTCAACCTTGGTATTCTCCTTTCTGAAACTTACTAAGACTATTGAAAGCTTTTTCAATGATTCACAAAATCATCCCTAGTATAAGAAGCTGTACCTGACCTACTATAGGATTAGACTCAATAAGAAGCTTTCAAAACACCACTACTATATCTAATATGCCCCGCCAGACCAAGAGTGAGGAGCTTGACTGAACCTCTGAGCGAGCTATTAGTACCTTCTTCCTGAAGAGTAGTAGCCTTCATTCATAGCCTGACCAACTCGTTCGTACGCTAGTCAGCTATTCATTTCTAGTCAGGTTGCTATTCCCTTCTATGGAAGACTTTTGACCACTATCATACATGACTTTTATTTCTCCCTTGAGTTTATAACTCATATAATACTGCTGCCCTTTCACTTGCTTCTGCCTTTCCACTAGAATTAAGATAGTGTCCTCCCAGAATTGAGAAAGAAGAGAGAATACCTATGTGCTGCTATGCCTATGGTCCAGAATTGCTATCCGTACGACCTTGGTCTTTGATTGTATAAAAAATACATACTAAGCAAGTAAGCCTGCCTAAAAGCATTTCTTTTTGACACCTCTTCTCTCGATTTGAAGAGATTACACATCACTGCGAACGAACTTATTCACTCTTCGAAGAATGTCATAAATTCTTGTGATGAGATTTCTATTGTTACGTGCCAAAAGCTTACAACACTTTGCCGAACAGCATATGTGAATGGGCAAAGACAAGGCCTGGTGCTAGAGAAGCCGTTTCGCATTGGAGACACCATAGCAAAGGAGCTGGGATCCTCAGAACATACGAGCATCATGTTGGACATTGAGGAAGAGATCAAGCTCGCCTTTGATTCCAGAAGACACTCCGACGATTCTGCTTCTTTTGCTCAAGAAAATGAAAGATCTAGGCCTGGAGAGGTATAGTACACAAAATTCTAGTGTTTTTCCTATCCTTTCTTCTGATTAGTCTCACGACCATCTGAAGATTCAATTAATGCAAGTGCAGACATGAAGTAGCATTTGATCTGTGTTGTTTCTGATTGGTAGGGCAAAACTCCATGACTGGCAAGATACTTATGTGTTCACCAAGGCCATGGGGGAGATGGTCTTCAACAGCATGCGAGGAGAGGCACCAGTGGTCACCATCAGGCCCAGCGTCATCCAGAGCACCTGGAGGGACTCCTTCCCGGGTTGGATGGAAGGGAACAGGTATGTGTCTTAATTCAGTGATCAGATATTCAGGTATGTATCTTCAATGATCTCTCTTGCCATTGGCAAATTGATGAACACAGGATGATGGATCCTGTCATCCTCTACTACGGCAAAGGTCAGCTCAGTGGGTTCCTCGCCGATCCAGAAGGCGTTCTTGATGTGGTATGCCATGTTTGCATTAACGATAGATATACCATTGTTCATCTCATCCATGTTGAGTTGTTGATTCTTGTATTATCGTGTAGTTAAAAGAAAACGAAGGGTGTGGAAATCAGTATATCGAAATTCATCAAGGATGCACATAATTCTGAAAATACTTTAGCAATTACAACCTCGGTTCATATATTGACATCGAAATCTACATGACAAGCAATACAACAAGACCTAAAGAAGTAAACAAATCAGTAGATAGACAATCTCACAATTAAGATGCACTTACGAGAAAATGGTACCACCAGCTTAGCAATAGGCTGCTATGTCATTCCTAACACGCATGGTATGTTTCTCTTTCTCCAACTGGGAAAAGAGTAGTCTCATGTGTATGTACTATAAGCACATCTTTACCGAAATGAAAATTACTGAAAGGAGTTTAATTGTGCCTTGCCATTGATGAATGATGATACAAATTAATACAGGCCTATTGGTACAAGCTTACGCTACAAAAGTACAAATTGAAGTTTAGTCTTTTGCCAATTCCACGCCTCTGTAAAAAATGCCTAAAAGGGAGGGCGAGAGTTGAAGTGGATGGCCCTTCTATCACCTGAAAGGCTGAAACTCAGGCATGGCTTTACATGGCACACTTGCTTTCTTTCTGTCTTTCCTCGCTAGGATGACACTTTCCTTATGATTTTAGACCAGACTGAAGTAGAGAATGAAGTAGGCGTGATATCATACCATCGTCTCGTATTGTACAACAACTGTTCGTGCCCTTAATTTCCACTAACTGAATGCTTCGTAGGCGTGTGGAATTAAAATCCCTTCGGACCTTGCTCGGCACAGTCCTTAGTATGATGCCGATCTCTTAGGATGGGCCGCTTTCTTAATGAGAAAGAGAGCTTAGCATTACCCCTTAACAATTGGTTGACTGACCCCTTACCACACTGCAATCAAACTTCTGTGATTACCGCGACACCTATGTCGGCATGCATGCTTAGAGAAGTGGCTTTCTAAGAAACTGAAACTCTGACCTCGAAACTGCCAATTCAGGAAGGGTTGTTCCGGCTTTCGAGCCAACAAGTGTCGGTTCGAATCAAGCTTTTGCAATGAAGTTCTCTGCCTGATTCTGCCTGCCTAGTAGGGTCTCCTAACTCGAGATCTGTTGGCTAGATTCTTTTTGGGCTCTTCTTCCATCCTCGATCAAACATTTACCAAAAAGTCTTATTAGGAACCTTTCTAATGGATTTGTCATTTGTTTTCGATTTTTTTTGAAGAAAGAGATTATTATTCCTTTTTCTCTTCAGCTATGTCGAAGAGATTTACTTATTTGCCGCTCCTTGGCTGTCAAACCTTCCAATTCAAATTTCAAATTCAACCTCTAAGCGGCGATGATCCGTACATCGAACGCCTGTTTTGAGAAGAGGGCATTGCTAGGATGGTTTGATCGAGGGTCACGACCTGACTAGACCCACACATCCTAGCAACGTGGACTATCCTACTGAGCTAATGAAAGAAAAATGACACGAAGCTGGATATGAGTAGATGTTGTTGGTCAAAAACGTCTTTCATTCACAATGAAACAGAATGGTCTCGCTCGATCCATCATTTTATGATGTGTATTTTCATATTAAGAGTTCTTAAAAGTTATCAACTCAAAGCCCAACCATCAAAAGGGTGCTACAATGTTCAAAATTCTCAACTTAACACGCCCCCTTCGTGACCTCCCACTACTTCATCTACCGAAATGATTAGGCAGATCTCCTTTTTTCTAGCATTAAACCTGCTTATGATCCTTAGGCTATAGAGCATGGAGCAGACAGAGAGAAGAAAGGACCACCTTCTCCTGCTTGCTTGATCGGAACGGAATCTATTCACATTTAGAATAGCTGAAGTGCTACTTAACTTCACTTAGTAGTTGAATCTCGGAGAGACAGAGAGAGTCCTCTCTCATACTTGCCAATTCCCTTGCTGATCAGCAAGGGAATTGGCAGGAACCAACCTTAGTTGCCCCTCGGCAGAGTGAGTCTACTTAGCGAACTGGCAGGACGCGGAGATCGATTGATCAATATGCATATCGAGAGTTGATGGTTGACCGCCGCCCCCCTTGTCCTGTCCTGGGGGCTCCCCGGCCGGGGAGGCAAAGGGGATTGTTATCGTCACCCTTTCTCCCGGTGTATGTGAAAGAGAAAAAGTGACGAACTTTTTTTCTTTTCGGTCTGCGGTTGGTCCAAAGAACGAGAGTCAGCTTCCTTAAGTCCGTTCTTCCTCAGTACCTCAGTGGTAGAGTGGTCGGCTGTTAACTGACTGGTCGTAGGTTCGAATCCTACTTGGGGAGATTTGATTCATTCAGAATTCGAATTGATTGTTATAGCTTTTCTGGCTAGCGACCCCTGTCCTTCTCCTTTTTTTTCTAAAGACGCAACAGAATCATCAAACAGGACATCAAAAGTGGGAAGTTGATTGTAGGATTTCTATTCCTCACTCTCGTATAGGAGAAAGAAAACGGATGCACGTGCTAACGCTTTCGCGCTAGTGCGCTCAACCCGTTGATTGTTTGGTTCGTTCAATGAAAAGGGATAAGAAGGATCCACTGGGAATGAATGGGAAGACTGGGGTAGTATCTTCATTAGCCGGATGGAATTAGTCTCCACTAGCGTAATTCGAAGAACGAACAAGAAAAGGCGTCACTGTTTAGGTAGGAGGATGGATGGATGTGGTCCAATGGCTAAAGCTCTGCCAGCTTCTTGTAGACTGTCACGCCCAGAAATTCCTCACACGAATTTCTGAACTTAATTGTGTATTAAATCCCTGTCCAGGACCAGCCAGGGTACACAAAAAGACAATGTTGATTACATAACCATCGTTCTTAGAAACAACTGAAAATTACACTTATTCTAGCGGGAATGCAACGGAAAGAAAAGGTAGACTAGCTCCAGCGGGTACGGCTCCAGTCCACAAGCAAAGCTTCGACGGCAGATCATCTCACTCCTGAGAGGCACCTCCATCGGACTCAACTTCTAGCTCTGGTGGAAAAAGTTAAGCAAGGCTGAGTACAAACCACCGTACTCAACAAGTAACACGGACAAGGGGAAATAAATGATGCATAGGGATTAACAAGGGCAGGCTTAAGGTTAGTTGCAATAAAGCAGCAGTTAAACAAATAACAGAGATTGCAAAGAGTAAAGGTAATTGAATACAGTAAAAGACAAGTAAATAACAGTTGTAAAATACCTCAACGCTGTACAACGTTACACCGTTACACCACGTTGCAACAGGCCCAACCACTACTCAACGTTACACCACGTTGCAGTAGTCCCAAGTGAAAACCCAGTTTACTCAAGTTATTAGAGGTTCACTAATCACAGTGAAGCTGGGAGTTCGCCCGTAACCATGGGCACGGCTATTCAAATAGTTCATACTATGATCAGAGGTGTACTACTGTACCCACAAGACACGACTCCACTACACTTGAACGTGCGCTGACATACCACCACGGTATACCGGAAAGGAGACCGTGATAGGACCCGTCACATAACCCTCCCTATTTAATCGCACCACACTTCAGGTTTCACCCCCTCCTTTACACCAAGTCGGGCAGTCCCCTCTTGTGCCTTGGTAGATCCGGAAGCAGCAGAGGCTTTCATTACACCACGATTGCCCGTCCATACTCCATCACGCCTACCCTTGCCTCGGTACGTCAAATACTTCGAAGTCATGCTTCAAATCCTACCTTACCCATTTCGGCATGTGGTTAGCACTTAATTACTTCCAGGGTTTCCCGTGAACCGGTCCTTAATTACCATGGGATGCGACTCTCAAAACCATGCACCCACAGCCCACCATTATCAATATTTTAGTTGACATCAACCCGAACCGGGTAATGAATCAATATCTCAGCTATTCAAAACTAAGCATGTTTAAGTGTGATCCCATGAGCTACTTGTTCTAAACACGGCTAAGCATTAACCTAGGCCTAAAATTAATCAAGTTACCCCTGGTCCATCAATGAATAAAGTTGGATAAACAACGGCATAATAATAAGGTTTACCCGAAAAATAACATACGGTAAATACTTTAATTAAAACAATGCATGTTTGAATAAACAAAGCGGGAATTTGCAATAATGGGTTCAATATGATCAAAGATGAGTATCACTTGCCTTGCTCTGGCCCCTGTGGAACTTCGGCGACGATCTCGAAGTAAACCGGCTCTTCGGCGGGGTCCGAATCTACGCGACAAAGCACAAAAATAAATAAAACAGGCACAAACTCTACTGAAACAGCAAAAGAAAGTATTTTTAATGGATTCTTGACAATTTTATGAATTTAATGAAATTTGAATGGACCTAAACGGAGACTAGATGAATTACTTATGAATTTTAGAAGTTTTCTGGGTTTTTAGCTAAACAGAAAAGTCCTAAATCAATTATTGCGCAATTAATGGGGCTGCTGACGTCAGCGAGGAGAGAGGAGCGCTGATGGCTGACAGGTGGGGACCACCTGTCGGTGAGGGAGAGGGGGAGTGAGAGACTGACACGCAGGCCCGGGGAGGAGAGAGAGGAAGGGAGGGGGAAGCGGGCAACTGACGGATGGGTCCCGCTCTTCAGCGAGAGGGGAACAGAGAGGGGAGCGGGGAGAGCGGCTCAGGCAGACGGCGGCAGCCGGCGGCAGGACAGCGGCGGCGCACGGCGACGGCGACGACGACGCGACGACGACGGCGCGACGGCGACGACCGGCGTGCGGCGACGGCGCGTGGTGCGCGACCGAGGCGGCGGTGCACGCGGCGCAACCGGGCAAAGCAGCAGCGACGGGCTGGCGCGGCGACGACGAGCGACCGGCGAGCGCGGGCACGCACGGGCGCAGGTGGCGGCGACTTGACGACGGCGTCGCGAAGGCGAAGACGACAGCAGCGGGCGACGGCGAGGACGAGCTCCGCACACGTCTGGCGACGGCGTGCGGCTCGGCGGCGGTCGGCCGGGAAGGGAGAGAGAGAGGGGAGGAGGACGGAGACGCTCACCGGTGGCGACAACCGTGCGGACGAGTCGGCGAGATCGAGGCGGAGGTGGCGACGCGGGTAGGAGCAGAAGATCGGCGACGGCGGCGGAGATCGATTGGCAATGGTGAGGAGGCCGGGCGCGACGGCGACCGGGTGGCGAAGGAATGCGCGGCGCTGGGGACGCTCACCGGTGACAACCGGGCGGCAGCAAGCCGGCGACGGCGAGGCGGAGGTGATGACGCGGCTGGACGGTGATGACGGGCGGCCGGCAGCGAGATCAAACGGCGGCGGCGAACGGCGGGGCACAGCGGCGGCTTGGGCGGAGAGGAAAAGTGGGCGACGGCGCGGCGGCGGTGGGGATTTATAGGGTGACAGCGCCGGCTAGGGCGGGGCGGAGGTTGGAGACCGAGTCGGGCACGACGAGGACTCGGCGGCGGCCGTTGCGGCGGCGGCGGTTGCGGCGGCGGTGCGGACTCGGACTCGGCGCGGACGAGCTGGCGGGGGCTCGGTCGCTGATAGGTGGGCCCCACCTGTCAGTGGCGCGAGGGAGGAGGGAGCGGCAACGGACTTCGCGGTCGAGCGCAGCGCGCGAGCTAGGCCGGGCGGTGGCCCAGGTGGAGGGGAGGCGCGCGCGCGGGAGAGAGGCCGGTCGGTTGGGCCGGCCGAGGGGAGATGGGCCGGCTCGGCTGGGCCGGCCCGGGAAGGAGAAAAAGAAAAAGGAGAAAAAAGAAAAAGAGAGAGGAGGAAAATTGGACTTCGTCCCAATTTGAGAAGGAAGGGAAAAAGAAAGGAAAAAGGAGGGAAAAAGGAAAACCCCACTTTTGCCGAGTTTTAAATTAATTTGTTTGGCCAAATTTTATACTTCTGCAATTTGAATTTAAATCCAGTTAGTCGATTTGCGAGCCTCGATTTAATTAAATTAGGTTCTTTTAGAGGGATTCTTCCTGAGTTAATTAAGCCAATTGTTATTTACGGATTTCTTTTACGATTTAAGGCTTGGGACGAAACTCCGGGTGTGACATAGACTGGCAGTTTCCGAGAGGAACCTTCACCCCCCCCCCAGGGGAGGCCGGGTGGGATGGTACACTTTTTTTTTGCCACAAGTGGGAACTCAGTCCTTGGTAAGACACAAGGGGGGAAGGAAGATCTTCGCTCATTCATTAAGTGCCTGCGGTGAGACGCGACCCACAACAAACGAAGGGGGTGGAGGGAGACCGAAGAAGGAACAATTGTCTTGAATGCTACGCTGGGATCAACAGCTTCCAGTGAAGACAAAATGAGTCGGGCAGGAAGAGGAAGATCAGGCGGGGAAAACGGGGTTCGAACCCGTGACTTCTGGCGTGACAGACCAGCACTCTAACCAATTGAGCTATTTCCCCCTTTCTTAACTACTGTCGATTCAACAGTCACCTACCGGTTACCTTTGTAACTATACCAAAGTAGCTGTACAACAGAATGCCCTTCGCCTTTAGTACTTTTATTTTCTTTTGACGACAGTAGAAAGAAATGGCTCTGCTCACTTAGACTCGGGGCTCTGCGCTCTATCAGCTATCAGTTAGTTGGCGCTACGCACAACTTCAGTTGACAAAAGCGAACAAGATAGCGCTAGCACCCGCTGAGAACTTTCGTTTGTTCGCCTTCTAAAAGGCCTACTAACCTGCCGGTGAAAAGCCGGTTACAAAAAAAAATAATAAGACGTAGTGAAAAAGTACCAAAACAACTGAAGCCTACATCCCACTACGTCTAGGTTCCCCCTTCCTATGAACCTTGAATCAGAAGTCTTACCTTGAGTCAATAGGTAGGGTCAACTATACCAAAGTGGAAGGGCCACTATCTAAGCTATTAGTGGGCTGGTTTGAACTGTTGATTTATTGAATAGAGTGAAGCTGTGTTGCGTAACAAGACTACAGGTCGCCAAGGCCTATAAGTACAAGTGGTCGTCCTAACGGTCACTCTCAAACTCACTACTTGAGTGACGAAAGTCACTTAGCTTCTTTAATAGGGCCTGCCAAAGAACCCCTCCGGGGCCCCGGGAAGAGGAAGAAGGAGATAGAGCAAAGGTCTCCTCTTTCTGTCCGCTCTTCCCGGCATGTAGAGATCCGATTGGGCTTATAGTTTAATTGGTTGAAACGTACCGCTCATAACGGTGATATTGTAGGTTTGAGCCCTACTAAGCCCATCTGACCTGCTTAATCAATGACTCCGGTAGTCACCTGAACCACTCTCTCGGATAGCCCACAGCCTCTCTTCTGGATGCGAAAGAAGATTCGATCAACGTACAGGGTTTGCCTTCTTGTGAGAAGGAGGGTTCTGAATTGTGTTCTTAGTACAAAAGGAGTCTTTGAGAAGGTTCAGCGAGTCTGAAGAGAGAGAAGATCAGTAGAGCAGTCCGGCAGCTGTTCGGGGGTCAGCTTTGGGATTTGCCTGATCGACCCCTACCAGTGTAATAATCTAATAAAATTAAGATTGACATTCGTATGTACAATTTACCGGATCTATCCTCTTCTACTAACTTTACAAAATGGAAGGGAAAATGTGTTGACCAAAGATGTCAACTACTAAGCATAGTCAATTGCAAATCGGCCGGTTGGTTTGCTTCTCTCCAAGTATGGGAGATTTTCCAATCTTCGAAAGATGCTCGTACTTTCTTGATCTTATGAAGAAGGGACTTTTAACAAGCTGAAGGATGTATCATTTTAGCGTAACGGTTCGCTAGCTGCTTCCCTGGATAAAGCACGTACTACTTCTACAACCCGAAATCCTAGCTAATTCATTCTTCTCCTTGCTTACATTCATTTCAGGCCACTCATGGGTATTATGATAACCCATTGAGTAGTATGGTATGAGTTGCAAACAAGTTACCCGTGTACTACTACCATCCCCATCCCTTCTTGGCTAGGGGTCTAGCAAGCGAGTCTTCTTAATAAAGACCTGCCCCTTCCAGGGAGAAACCCTTTCTCAGACAAACAAAATAAATAGGTAAATCATAATGCTCCCATCCTTTCCAGGGCCTCTTTCAGCAGCCCACTTGCTATAAATCACTATGTTTTTGATAAACCCTGTCTTCCCCGAGAAGACACGCTTCATCAACCATTGTAATGATGATATATTAAGCTTTGAGATTCCCTCTCTTCCCACTAGGGATATGAAAAGATGTTCCTCACAAGACTGCAGCTATTATTTGCTTCCTGCTTGTACCCCTCAGGGTAAGGGCTTCATTTCGATTCTCCAATTTGGAAAATCACATATTCATTTCCTTCATATAAACAGAAAAATACGATGACTCAAAGAAGTTCCCTACCACGAACTTTGTACCGCGCACATTACTTAGAACAACTAGGAAAGTAAGATAAGATAAGAAAGAAATAAAATATTCGGAATAGCGGAATAAGAAATGCAAAAATGAAGAAAAGGGAACCTAATCTCACCTCCTTCTGTACCATAAAGAAAAGAACCAGAGATTTAGACCCTAAAGAAAAAGAAGTGTCTCTATTTAGAGATTTCTCTACTTAGATGAATAAATCATACTCTATCTATATTATTAACGAATATGTATCCTAATCCATCTCGAGTAATTTGTGTCAATACCTATACGGTAGATCTTTTTTCTGTGCTAGGAACCAGATTTGAACTGGTGACATGAGGATTTTCAGTCCTCTGCTCTACCAACTGAGCTATCCTGACCATTTATTGTGCATCATCCTAGTAGAGTACTTGTATCTATGTCAATTAAAGGGACTAAAAAAGAAGAAAAGTATTCTAAAATTGGACTTAGTAAATGTCAGGATATACGGATTGTGAATTACTTACTTAATAATAGGGATTACTTGCCTATACTATAATATGTTCATTTGTATGAATGGGATAAAATCTAAAGAAGCCAGTTCGGATCCGTTTGTGAAAGAGTAGAAAAAGAAAGATAGTGAATCTTGTTTGAACCATTAATGAAAAATAGAGGTTGGTACAATAGTTAGGAAGTAAAATGGGCTTTTTATTGGGGATAGAGGGACTTGACTTGAACCCTCACAATTTATAAAGTCGACGGATTTTCCTCTTACTATAAATTTCATTGTTGTCGGTATTGACATGTAGAATGGGGCTCTCTCTTTATTCTCGTCCGATTAATCCGTTTTTCAAAAGATCTAAAGAATGAATGATTTGATTACTCAATATTCAATTCTTCTTTCACCTTCGATTGGAATGGATTCACAATAATTCTTAATTTTATCCTAATTTATTATTTCATAATCATTCATAATTTATTTATATAAATATATAATCCAGATGTTGATACAATTCATTTTTTTTAGTACTTCAGTTGATTTTGCTTTGTTTATCCTTTAGTGCAGTTTTCATTTTGATTTTGTGTGAAAATGAAAAAAAAAGAAAAAAAAGGAGTCTTTATGTCTCGTTACCGAGGACCTCGTTTCGAAAAAATACACCGTCTGGGAGCTTTACCGGGACTAACTAGTAAAAGACCTAGATCCTGAAGTATCTTCAAAACCAATTGTGTTCTGGGAAAAGATCGCAATATCGTATTCGTCTAGAAGAAAAACAGAAATTTCGTTTTCATTATGGTCTGACAGAACGACAATTCCTTAGATATGTACATATTGCTGGAAAAGCAAAAGGGTCAATAGGTCAGGTTTGACTGCAACTACTTGAAATGCGTTTGGATAACATCCTTTTTCGATTGGGTATGGCTTTGACCATTCCCGGAGCCAGGCAATTACTTAACCATAGATAGACATATTTTTTTTCACGGTCGTCTAGTCGATATACCAAGTTTTCGTTGCAAACTCCGAGATATTATTACTATGAATGATAACCAAAGATCAAAACGCTGATTCAAAATTCTATTGCATCATCCGCCCACGAGGAATTGCCAAAACATTTGACTAGTGACTCATTCCAATATAAAGGACTAGTAAATAAAATAATATTTAGTAAATGGATCGGTTTGAAAATAAATGAGTTCTTAGTCGTAGAATATTATTCTCGTCAGACTTGAACCTAACGAAAATAAGAAAGGTTCATAAAATTATTTCCTCTTTTCGCGGAAGGGCCTTAATCCGTATTTTCTCATTCATGTATCACAAATGGATCTACAGTAGGATTTTTTTTATTGCCGTACCAAAGTAATTAATTTTTAATAATGAATTTCTATCAAATAAAGGTCTTATTGCTGAAATCTATTTGATTTGATACATTGTGGTCGGTAACGTTGGTGAATTAATAGAAATGGAAAGAGAGGGATTCGAACCCTCGGTAAACAAAAGCCTACATAGCAGTTCCAATGCTACGCCTTGAACCGCTCGGCCATCTCTCCTACATAATCTTATTATTGACCAGAAACTGAGTGAATAGTGATTTTTCGTATCCCTGCAAGTACAGGTACAACCACAACCGCTCGGGGGTTCCATGGTTCTAAAGGAATAATTCCTTTCCCATTTCCATGGATACGAGGGGGACTATTACTTACTATTTCATCTAAGCTATTTCATCTAAGTGGAAGAATCCTGGATTTCTTTTTACTAGGAATTCCGCTAACTCGAAAAGTTTTAGTTTGGTTTTTATCTCTCGAGAAAAAGAATGGAAGAATTCTTCTTATTCCATAATAACCCTAGAATTCTGTTTGCATATCGTACGCTACGCCATACAATCGAAATAGAAAATAGGGTAATGGGACAATTAATGACTTTGAAAATGCGAAATAGCTGATGAGAGAAGTTGTTGTTGGGAAATAGGTAAGTGGAATGAAATCCAATCTGATTCAAATATTGAATATCTCTCCTTGTCCAAGCAGAAGGAAAAGGAGACAATTTGAGCAGAAAGCCCATATCTATTATCTATTTTTTAGAATCGAATTAGTCTATTTTTTGCTATTTCGTACTGTATAATTCCTTTGTTTATGGGATCATTTTCCCCGAGGGTTTCCAATGGGCGTAGTATAGGTAGTTAGAGAGTGTTGGCTCCTCTCTGACAGACTGGTTTGAAACTCGTGAAGTCAAGAAAAGGTTGACTGCCTAGGCTGACTTTTCCATACGTGTTGCGTACTGTTTCTCAAAATATGAGTGAAGGACAGTAATTCTCTACTTAACAAGGGAAAGCCCCCATTGATAGAAAAAAAACCCACAACCCCTTGGGGTTATCCTGCGCTTGGAATATGAACTAGGAAAAGGAAAAAATATAGTCATAGTTTTATTCTTCGTTGCCGTAAGTAAATACGTAACTAGGAATATGGAAAATTGTATTTTTGGAATTTGCAATAGTGCGATGGGCGAATGACGGGAATTGAACCCGCGCATGGTGGATTCACAATCCACTGCCCTGATCCACTTGGCTACATCCGCCCCTTATCCAGCTAAAGGATTTTCTCTTTTTTCCATTCATCATTATTCTATTTATTCTGACCTTCATACTTCGGTCGAGATATTGGACATAGAATGCCACTCTTTAAAATGGAAAAAAAGGAGTAATCAGCAGTGATACGAAAAAAAACGAATCCTTTTGTAGCTCATCATTTATTGGAAAAAATAGAAAAGGTCAATATGAAGGAGGAGAAAGAAACAATAGTAACGTGGTCCCGGGCAATCTAGCATTCTACCCGCAATGGTTGGCCATACAATCATGATTCATAATGGAAAGGAACATTTACCTATTTATATACAGATCGTATACTAGTATTCTCTTAGGACTTGGAAGTGTAGTTGTCTTTCCTTAGCCGCACAGGCAGTAAAAGTCAAGAGCTAGAGGTCGGGTCCTTCCTCTCCTCATTCAAGCCAGGCGGGAAGGCTGTGCATCTTGTCGTGCAGTAGCCTTCTGTCAGGCATGGGCATGCCCGAGGGAGCGAAGCCATGCCATCGAGGAAGCCCGGGGCACTAGAAGTGCACCCGCATGCTCAGGAATGGCCGGCCCACCACAGTTGAAGGAGCCGGCCGGAGGAAGGCAATCCTGTTGGCCCAAAACCAGGAAACGCCGGCCCAACCGGGAGGAAGCCTTTCTACACCTCAAAAGCTAGCCCATGAGGTGAGGGACTCCTTCGCTTTTTTAAGTTGGTGCCACTCCCCCTAATCTTCCAATGTGGGACTATTCCCAACAATCTCCCCCGTCACAGCACATTGGTGCCCCTTAGCCCTAACCGGCTCCACACACAAGCACATACGGGCCTGACACCCGCGGTCCACTGACCGGCCCAACACATAGGCACATACGGGCCTCATACCCGCGGTCCACTAGGCTTTGGGCTTACACCACACGAGTGTGCACGCGCACTAGAGAGATTGCGGGCCCAGCTTTGATACCATTTGTTGGCCCAAAACCAGGAAACGCCGGCCCAACCTGGAGGAAGCCTTTCTACACCTCAAAAGCTAGCCCATGAGGTGAGGGACTCTCTGTTGAACAGAGGACTCAGGCAGGACTGTCCGGCCTTGTTCGGACTGTCTATCCTTAGGGCTGATTTTTGTGTCCTCTTCAGTAGTTGACTCCCTTTCCATCACAAATGCAACACATGGTTTACCATTGATCATTACTCCTTTTGGGCTTGCATTTGAGTCGGGGGAATATCCAAGACCCCTCTTATCCTTGTTGTTATAAGAGGTGATTGTCTTGAAGAGAGCATCCTTGGATTGGTAAGTTCGAATGCATCCAAACTTTACCAAGGTCTCCAACCTCTCATTTTCTTTCTTCAACTCTTTGAGAGCTACATCGTTAGTCTCAACAACACTTAAGTCAATAGTTTTGCATTTCTCACAATCAAGAATAGTATTGACTATTGTGTTGTCCTTAGAGTTGGAGAGGTTGTGCTTAAGATTGTCAATTTCATTCTCAAGACCATTCTACCTCACATTCATGGACACAATAGTTTCCTCAAGGATTTCATTGACATCCTTAAGATTGGTTATGGTTTGATTTGCTAGCGTGAGCTCCTTAGACAAATCAACCAACTTTTCATCCTTTCCGGCAAGGACCTTTTCAAGAGAGTCATTTTTTATCCTCTCTTAAATAAGGAGATCCTCTTGCCTCTCGAGAGATCCTTCATTTTCTTCTAGCACTTTCATGAGTTTAGCGATATGAATGAGAGCGGATTTGCTAAAATTTCTAAGCAAAGCATCATCATTATCATGGTCTATATCATCATCATCACTAGAGTCAACATGATGCTTGGGAGCTAGATATACCTTGCGCCCTTGCGCCATGAGGCACAATGGCGTATGATCACCGTCGTCATCGCTCAAGTTGGAGAAGAGCCGCTCCGTGCTTGATGACTTGGGCTCCTCTTTGTCGCTCTCATTGTCGCTTGAGAACCACTCTTCACCAATGTGAGCTCTCCTGGGCCTTTTCTTGAAATACTTGGTCTTGCCCTTGCCTTCCTTGTTCTTAGCGAGCTTGGGGCAATCTGCTATAAAGTGCCCAAACTCCTTGCACTCATAGCATGTTTTCTTGGATTGCCTCTTGTACCGGTCCTCATCCTTTCTCCCATAGCTCTTCTTGCGGAGGAATTTCTTGAATTTGTGAACCAAGAGAGCGAGTTCTTTATCCTCACTCTCCGAGTCACTTGAGCTCTCTTCTTGAAGCTTGGAGTTAGTCTTCTTTGCCTTGAATGCAATCTCCTTGTTCTTGGCTTAGGCGGCATTGGTGGCATATTTCTTAACTTCCTTGGCTTCTTCCTCCAAGAGTTCATGCGAGATGATCCTTGAGAGCACGTCACTTGGAGTCATTCTCTTGAAACCGCTTTACTCACAGATCAAAGTCACCAAGGTAGGATTTCTTGGTGAAATTGCCCGGAGCAAGCGCTTCACCACCACATGATTCGTCATGTCTTCACTCCCAAGGCCACGGATCTTGTTCACTATGACCATCATCCGGTCATACATCTCTTGAGGTGTTTCATCATCTTTCATCACGAACCTCCCTAGCTTCCCTTCAAGAAGTTCAATCTTGGATTCTCGAACCCCTCTTGATCCTTCATTAGCAATGCGGAGCGTGTCCCAAATCTCCTTGGCTTCATCAAGTTGATCAACCTTGTTGAATTCCTCCGGGCTCAAGGAGTTGAGAATCATGCTTGCCGCTTGAGCATTGCGGTGGATGAGGAGCTCTTGCGCCGGAGTGAGATCTTCTTCATCTTTCGGCATATCCTTCACACCTGTGCACACAACTTTACAAACACTTGGATGCAAGGAGATTAGATGAAGTCTCATTTTATGTTTCCATGCCCCATAGTGAGTACCATCAAAGGAAGGTGCACGGCCGGAAGAGATAGAAATGTTAGATGATGAAGTATTGAGTTTAGAGTAATGTCACACCCGGAGTTTCGTCCTAAGCCTAAATCGTAAAAAGGAATCCGTAAATAACAATTGGCTTAATTAACTCAGGAAAAATCCCTCTAAAAGGAATTAATTCAATTAAATCGAGGTTCGCAAATCGACTAACAGGATTTAAATTCAAATTGCAGAAGTATAAAATTTGGCCAAACAAATTAATTTAAAACTCGGCAAAAGTGGGGTTTTCCTTTTTCCCTCCTTTTTCCTTTCTTTTTCCCTTCCTTCTCAAATTGGGCCGAAGTCCAATTTTCCTCCCTCTCTCTTTTTCCTTTTTCTTTTTCTTTTTCTTTTCCTTCCCGGGCCGGCCCAGCCGAGCCGGCCCACCCTCCTCCTCGGCCGGCCCAGCCGAGCCGGCCTCCCTCCGCCCGCCAGCGCGCGCCCCGCCTGGGCCGCGGCTTCGGCCCAGCTCGCGCGACGCCCGCGCCGCGAGTCCGCGCCGCCTCCCTCCTCTCTCCCGCGCCACTGACAGGTGGGGCCCACCTGTCAGTGACTGCTTCGCCGCTCGCCGCGCCGCGTCCGAGCTGGACTCCGCGCCGCCGCCGCAACCGCCGCCGCCGCATCCGCCGCCGCCGAGACCGCGTCGTCGTCGACTCGGTCTCCAACCTCCGCCCGCCCTAGCCGGTCGCCGCCACCCTATAAATCCCCTCCGCCGCGCGCCGTCGCTCGTTTTCCATCGTCGCTCGAGTCGCCGCCGCGCTGCCGCCGTTCGCCGCCGCCGCGCAATCTCGCCACCAGTCACCGATCGTCGCCGCCTAGCCGCGTCATCACCTCCGCGCCGCTGTCGCCGACCGGCCGCCACTCTCGTCGTCGCCGGTGGACGTCTCGCGTCCGCCGCAGCTCCTCCAACCTCTCCGCCGCCGCGTCTCGCCCGTCGCCGGCACCCGTCGATCTCCGCCGCCGTTGCCGATCTCCCGCACCCGCCCGCGTCGCCACCTTCGCCTCGGCCTCGCCGACCCGCCCGCGCCCTCGCCGCCGCCGGTGAGCCTCCGCACCCTCCTCCCCTCTTTCTCCCCCTCTCCGGCCGACCGTCGCCGAGTCGCGCGCCGTCGCCGGAAGAGGCCGTCGCCCGCCGCTCCCGTCGGCCACCGTGGTCATCGTCGCCTCCGCGTCGCCGACGTCTGGCCGCCGTCGCTTGCGCCCGCGCGTGCCGCGTCGTCGCCGCTTGCCAGTCACCGTCGCCGCTGTTCTTCCACCGCCGCCCGTGCGTCGCCGCCCCGGCCGTCGTCGCCGTCGCGCCGTCGCCACTCGCCGGTCGTCGCCGTCGCGCCGTCGCCGTCGCGTCGCCGTCGCCGTGCGCCGCCGCCGCCGCGTCGCCCGCCGCTCCCGCCGGTCGCCGCCGTCCGCCCGACCGCGCGTTCGGTCCGCATCTCTCTGTTCCCTCTCGCTGACAAGTGAGTCCCACTCGTCAGTCGCTCCCCGCGCCCGCCTTCTCTCTCTCCTCCCGGGCCCAGCTGTCAGCGCCTCTTTCCCTCTCTCTCTCACCGACAAGTGGTCCCCACCTGTCAGCCGTCAGCTTCCTCTCTCCTCGCTGACGTCAGCAGCCCCATTAATTGCGCAATAATTGATTTAGGACTTTTCTGTTTAGTTAAAAAACCCAGAAAACTTCTAAAATTCATAAGTAATTCATCTAGTCTCCGTTTAGGTCCATTCAAATTTCATTAAATTCATAAAATTATCAAGAATCCATTAAAAATAGTTTCTTTTGCTGTTTCAGTAGAGTTTGTGCCTGTTTTATTCATTTTTGTGCTTTGTCGCTTAGATTCGGACCCCGCCGAAGAGCCGGTTTACTTCGAGATCGTCGCCGAAGTTCCCCAAGGGCCCGAGCAAGGCAAGTGACACTCATCCTTGAACATATTGAACCCATTATTGCAAATTCCCCGCTTATTTATTTCAAATATGCATTGTTTTAACTAAAGTATTTACTTTATGTTATTTACGGGTAAACCTTATTACTATGCCGTTGTTTATCCAACTTTATTCATTGCTGGACCAGGGGTAACTTGATTAGAGTCAGGCCTAGGTTAATGCTTAGCCATGCTTAGAACAAATAGTTCATGAGATCACATATAATTATGCTTAGTTCTGAATAGCCGAGATAGTGATTCACTACCCGGTTCGGGTTAATGTCAACTAAAATATTGATAATGGTGGGCTATGGGTGCATGGTTTTGAGAGTCGCACCCATGGCGATTAAGGACCGGTTCACGGGAAACCCTGGAAGTCGTTAAGTGCTAACCACATGCCGAAATGGGTAAGGTGGGATTTGGAGCACGACTTCGAACTATTTGACGTACCCAGGCAAGGGTAGGCGTGATGGAGTATGGACGGGCAATCGTGGTGTAACGAAAGCTTCTCCTGCTTCCGGATCTACCAAGGCACAAGAGGGGACTGCCCAACTTGGTGTAAAGGAGGGGGTGAAACCTGAAGTGTGGTACGATTAAATAGGGAGCGTTGTGTGACGGGTCCTATCACGGTCTCCTTTCCGGTATGCCGTGGTGGTATGTCGGCGCACGTTCAAGTGTAGTGGAGTCGTGTCTTGTGGGTACAATAGTACACCTCTGATCAGAGTATAAACTATTCGAATAGCCGTGCCCACGGTTACGGGCGAACTCCCAGCTTCACTGTGATTAGTGAACCCTAATAACTTGAGTAAAATCTGTTACCACTTGGGACTACTGCAACGTGGTGTAACGTTGAGTAGTGGTTGGGCCTGTTGCAACGTGGTGTAACGTTGGACAGTGTTGTGGTACTTTACAACTGTTTATTTATTTATGCTTTACTGTTCTTAAATTACCTGTATTCGTTCAATCTCTGTTATTTATTTAAACTGCTGCTTTGTCGCAACTAACCCTAGCCTGTCCTTGTAAATTCCGTTGCATCATTTATTTTCTCCCCTTGTCCGTGTTGCTTGTTGAGTACGGTGGTTTGTATTCAGCCTTGCTTAACTTTCCCAACCCAGAGCTAGAAGCAGAGTCCGATGGAGGTGCCTCTCAGGAGTGAGCTGTCCGCCGTCGAAGTGTTGCCTGTGGACTGGAGCCGTACCCGCTGGAGCTAGTCTACCCCTTTGTTTTTCTTTCCGCTGCATTTCCGCTAGAATAAGTGTAATTTTCAGTTGTTTCTAAGAACGATGGTTATGTAATCAACATTGTCTTTTTGTGTACCCTGGCTGGTCCTGGACAGGGATTTAATACACAATTAAGTTCAGAAATTCATGCGAGGAATTTCTGGGCGTGACAAGTTGGTATCAGAGCCTCCTTTGACCGTAGGATCAGCCCAATGGAAACCCTAAGAGCCCTCTGCTTTTCATGTTTGTGCATAGTTTGCGAAAGTGGGAGTGTTTTGAAAATGGGTTGGTGTTTTTCAAAAGCGTGAGTGTTTTAAAAAGACAAAACCCCTTTTGTTGAAAAGCGTGAGTAAATCGATTTACGGGTAAAACTTTATTTACTTTCTTTCTTTTATGATTTATTTATCTTGAAATAAAATTTTGCATCTATTGATTCCAAATCCTTGTGCTCTTTAGATGGCTGACCATCCCTTGTATCATCGTGGAAACGGAATGGCTGGATTCGTGGCAGAGTTGGCAAGAGTCGCATTCACCGCAGGATACCCCTATGAGCCGGAGTACACCACGATCCATCCTCTGGAAGGCGAGTTTCCCCACCGAGTAAGATTGGAGCTACATGGAATCCCCGGTTTCCTCCCTAACTTGGAAGCAGAAGGAGCTGGAGGTTCGCATGAGCATGCCTGCCAGGAAGCTGCCTACAGTCTGATGACGACGCTCAGGGCCAGGCATGACCTGACGTTCCGACATTCGGCTTACCGGTATCACCCTGGTCGTGGACCCAATTCCATGGTCAGTAGGTTTCGGTCTGCCCGAAGTGAGCAAGACCCTACCTTCGGTAGGATGTGCACGGTGCTGCAGGGTCTCGACCAGATGCATCACGACCTCCACGAAGCGTCCAAGGCTCTGAACGACGCCAAGCTCACCCAGATCATTCGTCTGCAAGATGAGGTCGACTGCTTGAAGAAGGAGAACGCCAGGCTCAAAGGACTCCCAGAGCCCGGAGGTGCAAGGTGTCGCACTACGGCAAGAAAGCGAACCCGTGGGCCGCCAAGAGTTCAGTCTTACCCCGGTGCCCCGGATGAACCAGGACCCCTGATGCAGATGGTGCCAACCTCTCCGACCCCAGTGCCCGAGGAAGGTGTCTCCCCGTTCAACGCAGCAAGGAACCGCAACAGGGTCGTCACGGTCTCGAGCAGCAGCGAGTCCGCTTCTGGTGAAGATGAAGATGGCCTCCCCAGCAACTCAAGAAGCCGCTCTGAAGACGAGGAAGAAGATCCGTCTCCGGTCGTCGATCGTCGCTCTCCTTCCGTGCCCTAGACGCCGCCCTTAGCTTCGTTTTAGTCGTTGTGTGCTAGTTTTGGTGTGTTAGGTTTGCTTCGCTTGGGGCTAGTGGTGAACCATAGCAGTAGTGGGGTTATGGTTGTGCCGCCAGGAGTTGTGTGGTTTTTAAGTGTGTTTCTTAAGCAAGATAATTACAGTTCACTAATTAAATAAAGCCCCTGTTTGCTTAGTCGTTTCTTTTTCTTCTTTCTCTTTCTGTTCCTCCTGCCCCGCAGATGGTGAACACCCACCACGGCAACCGCGACACCGACCAGTCCAGCACCGGAGGACCACCCCCGCCGCCCCCACCAGAGAACCCGTCGCTTGCCCAGGTTCTTGCTAACCAGACGCAGATGCTCTCTTGGATGATGCAGCAGATGCAACAGCAACAGCAGCAGCACCAACAACTGCTACAGCAGCTTCTAAATCAAAGTCAGAATAACCAGCAACAGCAGGGACCACCCCCAGTTCAGTCCAAGTTGCCGGAGTTTCTCCGCGTCTGTCCCCCAACTTTCTCAAGCACCACCAACCCCATGGAGGCAAGTGATTGGCTCCACGCCATTGAGAAGAAGCTCAATCTATTGCAGTGCACTGACCAAGAGAAGGTTTCTTTCGCCGCACATCAACTGATGGGTCCCGCCTCCGCTTGGTGGGATAATTTCCTGGCTACCCGCACTGCTACCACAGAAGTGACTTGGGCGGAGTTCTGTCTTAACTTCCGCAAGGCCCATATCCCTGACGGGATAGTCACACAGAAGAAGCGTGAGTTCCGCGCTTTGCAGCAAGGTACCAAGACGGTGACAGAGTACCTTCATGAGTTCAATCGCCTAGCGCGATACGCTCCCGAGGATGTCCGCACCGACGCCGAAAGGCAAGAAAAGTTCCTCGGAGGCTTGGATGATGAACTGAAGAAGCAGTTGCTTTCGGGCGACTATGCTGATTTTGAGAAACTAGTGGACAAGGCCATCCGTCAAGAGGACCAGCACCTCCAGATGGACAAGAAGAGGAAGGCCTCGCAGTTCAGGTCTAACCAGCCGCCTCCTCAGAAGCCCCGATTCCACACCGGCCCCTATCCTTCGAATCAGCAGCACGGGCAATCAACCTTCATTGTCCGCCAACATCGTCCTTACAATCCCAACAACTTCTCCAGTGCTTCGTCCCAGCGTGCTCCACCTCAACGCGCTCTTCCTGCACCAGCTCCCCGGCAACAGAATGCTCCTCCACCGACAGCTCAACCTCCTCCAGCCAGGAAGGATGCAGGTGCAAAGCCTGGGGTGTGCTACAACTGTGGCGACCCAGGTCACTTTGCTAACAAGTGCCCGAAGCCGAAGCGCAGTGGGCAAAGGTTTGTGCAAGCTCGCGTGAATCACGTCACCGCCGAAGAAGCACAGGCTGCGCCAGAAGTAGTACTGGGTACGTTTCCTGTCAACTCCGTACCTGCTACAGTACTTTTTGATTCTGGTGCTACACACTCTTTTATTTCAAGGAAGTTTGTGGGAATGCTTGAGTTAAAAAGGGAAAAGTTAAGAGACCCGATGCGGGTTAATACTCCAGGGCATAGTATGTTTTCGGACCTTTATAGCCCTAATGTGCCCATAGAAATCCAAGGAACACCCTTTCTAGCCAATCTCATCCTTCTCGAATCTAAAGACCTAGATGTCATTTTGGGAATGGACTGGCTTACCAAGCATCAAGGAGTGATTGATTGTGCCAAGCGTACAGTCACCTTGACCAGCGAAGAAGGTAAAGTGGTGACTTATCAGTCGCTGGAGTCAGTGTCAACCAGGACTTGTTTGAATCAGATGGAAGCCGAAGAGCAGCCCTCGGAAAGAGCCAAAGACCCAAAGAAGTTGGAAGACATACCAGTGGTTTGTGAGTATCCGAAGGTGTTTCCAGATGATCTCACAACGATGCCGCCAGAAAGAGAGATCGAGTTCCGTATCGACTTGGTACCCGGAACCGCACCGATCTATAAGAGACCCTACAGGATGGCCGCCAATGAGATGGCAGAAGTGAAGAAGCAAGTGGATGAACAGCTCCAGAAAGGTTATATCCGACCGAGTACCTCGCCTTGGGGTGCCCCGGTTATTTTTGTTGAGAAGAAGGACAAAACTAAGAGAATGTGTGTGGACTATCGTGCTTTGAACGATGTTACCATCAAGAATAAGTATCCTCTGCCAAGGATTGATGATCTGTTTGATCAGTTGAAGGGAGCCAAAGTTTTCTCCAAGATCGATTTGAGATCAGGGTATCATCAGTTAAGAATTCGGGAAGAAGATATTCCCAAGACGGCATTCACTACTCGCTATGGCTTGTATGAATGTACGGTAATGTCGTTTGGACTTACCAATGCCCCGGCATTCTTCATGAATCTCATGAATAAGGTGTTCATGGAATACCTGGATAAGTTTGTGGTTGTCTTCATCGACGACATTCTTATCTACTCCAAGTCAGAAGAAGAGCACGAGCAACATTTGCGGATTGTGCTAGAAAAGCTTAGAGAACACCAGTTGTATGCCAAGTTCAGCAAGTGTGATTTTTGGCTGTACGAAGTGAAGTTCCTTGGCCATGTGATCAATGCCCAAGGTGTAGCAGTAGACCCCAGCAATGTGGAGTCAGTGATCAAGTGGACCCCGCCTAAGACGGTTTCCCAAATCAGGAGTTTCTTAGGACTTGCGGGCTATTACCGCCGGTTCATTGAGAATTTCTCAAAGATAGCCAAGCCAATGACACAGTTGTTAAAAAAAGAAGAGAAGTTCAAGTGGTCAAGTGAGTGCGATAGGAGTTTTGAAGAGCTCAAGCAAAGGTTGGTTTCGGCACCCGTGTTGGTTTTGCCGGATCAAGCGAAGGACTTCCAGGTTTACTGTGACGCATCCAGATCAGGACTGGGATGTGTGCTAATGCAAGAAGGAAAGGTGGTGGCTTACGCCTCTCGTCAGTTGAGACCTCATGAGGGTAACTACCCGACTCACGACTTGGAATTAGCAGCTGTAGTGCATGCCTTAAAGATCTGGCGACACTACTTGATCGGTAACAAGTGTGAAGTGTATACGGATCATAAGAGTTTAAAGTATATCTTTACACAACCGGATTTGAATCTCCGTCAGCGAAGATGGTTGGAATTGATCAAGGATTATGATCTAAGTATCCACTACCATCCAGGCAAAGCAAATGTAGTTGCAGATGCCTTGAGCCGGAAGAATTACTGCAACGCTGCGATGTCAACAGAAGTTTGTGAGCAGTTGCAACAGGAGTTTGAACGACTAAATTTGGGTTTAGTCGACGAAGGTTTTGTGGCAGCCCTAGAAGCGCAGCCCACTTTGGTGGATCAAGTACGCCAATCCCAAGCAAATGATTCGGAGATAGCCGAACTAAAGAAAAATATGCGAGTTGGTAAGGCTCGAGACTTTTCAGAAGATGAACATGGAACAATCTGGATGGGAAACAGGTTGTGCGTACCAGATAACAAGGAGTTGAAGGAGTTGATACTCCAAGAAGCTCATCAAACCCAGTACTCTATTCACCCTGGGAGTACTAAGATGTATCAGGACCTCAAAGAAAAGTTTTGGTGGGTTAGTATGAAGAGAGAGATTGCAGAATACGTCGCCTTGTGCGATGTTTGTCAACGAGTCAAAGCAGAACACCAAAGGCCAGCAGGACTATTGCAACCTCTCCAGATTCCAGAATGGAAATGGGAAGAAATCGGGATGGATTTCATCACTGGTTTACCAAGGACTGCTGCTGGTCATGACTCGATTTGGGTAATTGTTGATCGATTGACAAAGGTCGCTCATTTCATACCAGTTCACACTACCTACTCAGGGAAAAGATTAGCCGAGATTTACTTGGCTAGGATCATGTGTTTACATGGAGTACCGAAGAAGATCGTTTCTGACCGTGGGAGTCAGTTTACTTCAAAGTTTTGGCAGAAGCTACAGGAAGAATTGGGAACCCGACTGAACTTCAGTACAGCCTATCATCCCCAGACAGATGGTCAGACAGAGAGGGTAAATCAGATTCTTGAAGATATGCTCAGAGCTTGCGCTCTCGACTTTGGTGGAACTTGGGATAAGAACCTACCGTACGCAGAGTTCTCATACAACAACAGTTACCAAGCCAGTCTGCAAATGGCACCTTTTGAAGCATTGTATGGGCGAAAGTGTCGTACACCCCTCTTCTGGGATCAAACAGGAGAACGCCAAGTTTTTGGGACTGAAGTTCTAAGCCAGGCGGAAGAAAAAGTCAGAATAATCCGTGAAAGGTTGAAAACAGCCCAAACCAGACAGAAGAGTTATGCAGATAATCGTCGAAGGGACTTAGCCTTCGAAGCAGGAGACTATGTGTACCTCCGCGTCACACCTTTGCGAGGAGTGCACCGGTTTCAAACCAAAGGGAAATTGGCACCACGTTTCGTGGGACCATACCGGATAGTGGAACGCAGGGGAGAAGTTGCGTATCAGTTGGAACTCCCCGCTAACATGGCCGAAATCCATGACGTGTTCCATGTGTCGCAGCTCAAGAAGTGTCTCCGTGTGCCTGGGAACAAACCAACTCCGAGCACATCGATCTGCAGGAAGATCTAACTTATGTGGAGAAGCCAGCACGGATTCTAGAAACCAGTGAAAGGAAGACTCGGAACCGTGTGATCAGATTCTGCAGAGTTCAGTGGAGTCACCACTCAGAAGAAGAAGCAACATGGGAAAGAGAAGATGAGCTCAAGGCCGCTCATCCGCACCTCTTCGCCAGTGCCTCCGAATCTCGGGGTCGAGATTCCGTTTAAGGGGGGTAGGTTTGTCACACCCGGAGTTTCGTCCTAAGCCTAAATCGTAAAAAGGAATCCGTAAATAACAATTGGCTTAATTAACTCAGGAAAAATCCCTCCAAAAGGAATTAATTCAATTAAATCGAGGCTCGCAAATCGACTAACAGGATTTAAATTCAAATTGCAGAAGTATAAAATTTGGCCAAACAAATTAATTTAAAACTCGGCAAAAGTGGGGTTTTCCTTTTTCCCTCCTTTTTCCTTTCTTTTTCCCTTCCTTCTCAAATTGGGCCGAAGTCCAATTTTCCTCCCTCTCTCTTTTACCTTTTTATTTTTCTTTTTCTTTTCCTTCCCGGGCCGGCCCAGCCGAGCCGGCCCACCCTCCTCCTCGGCCGGCCCAGCCGAGCCGGCCTCCCTCCGCCCGCCAGCGCGCGCCCCGCCTGGGCCGCGGCTTCGGCCCAGCTCGCGCGACGCCCGCGCCGCGAGTCCGCGCCGCCTCCCTCCTCTCTCCCACGCCACTGACAGGTGGGGCCCACCTGTCAGTGACTGCTTCGCCGCTCGCCGCACCGCGTCCGAGCCGGACTCCGCGCCGCCGCCGCAACCGCCGTCGCCGCATCCGCCGCCGCCGAGACCGTGTCGTCGCCGACTCGGTCTCCAACCTCCGCCCGCCCTAGCCGGTCGCCGCCACCCTATAAATCCCCTCCGTCGCGCGCCGTCGCTCGTTTTCCATCGTCGCTCGAGTCGCCGCCGCGCTGCCGCCGTTCGCCGCCGCCGCGCAATCTCGCCACCAGTCACCGGTCGTCGCCGCCTAGCCGCGTCATCACCTCCACGCCGCTATCGCCGACCGGCCGCCACTCTCGTCGTCGCCGGTGGACGTCTCGCGTCCGCCGCAGCTCCTCCAACCTCTCCGCCGCCGCGTCTCGCCCGTCGCCGGCACCCGTCGATCTCCGCCGCCGTTGCCGATCTCCCGCACCCGCCCGCGTCGCCACCTTCGCCTCGGCCTCGCCGACCCGCCCGCGCCCTTGCCGCCGCCGGTGAGCCTCCGCACCCTCCTCCCCTCTTTCTCCCCCTCTCCGGCCGACCGCCGCCGAGTCGCGCGCCGTCGCCGGACGAGGCCGTCGCCCGCCGCTCCCGTCGGCCACCGTGGTCGTCGTCGCCTCCGCGTCGCCGACGTCTGGCCGCCGTCGCTTGCGCCCGCGCGTGCCGCGTCGTCGCCGCTTGCCAGTCACCGTCGCCGCTGTTCTTCCACCGCCGCCCGTGCGTCGCCGCCCCGGCCGTCGTCGCCGTCGCGCCGTCGCCGCTCGCCGATCGTCGCCGTCGCGCCGTCGCGTCGCCGTCGCCGTGCGCCGCCGCCGCCGCGTCGCCCGCCGCTCCCGCCGGTCGCCGCCGTCCGCCCGACCGCACGTTCGGTCCCCATCTCTCTGTTCCCTCTCACTGACAAGTGGGTCCCACTCGTCAGTCGCTCCCCGCGCCCGCCTTCTCTCTCTCCTCCCGGGCCCAGCTGTCAGCGCCTCTTTCCCTCTCTCTCTCACCGACAGGTGGTCCCCACCTGTCAGCCGTCAGCTTCCTCTCTCCTCGCTGACGTCAGCAGCCCCATTAATTGCGCAATAATTGATTTAGGACTTTTCTGTTTAGTTAAAAAACCCAGAAAACTTCTAAAATTCATAAGTAATTCATCTAGTCTCCGTTTAGGTCCATTCAAATTTCATTAAATTCATAAAATTATCAAGAATCCATTAAAAATAGTTTCTTTTGCTGTTTCAGTAGAGTTTGTGCCTGTTTTATTTATTTTTGTGCTTTGTCGCTTAGATTCGGACCCCGCCGAAGAGCCGGTTTACTTCGAGATCGTCGCCGAAGTTCCCCAAGGGCCCGAGCAAGGCAAGTGACACTCATCCTTGAACATATTGAACCCATTATTGCAAATTCCCCGCTTATTTATTTCGAATATGCATTGTTTTAACTAAAGTACTTACTTTATGTTATTTACGGGTAAACCTTATTACTATGCCGTTGTTTATCCAACTTTATTCATTGCTGGACCAGGGGTAACTTGATTAGAGTCAGGCCTAGGTTAATGCTTAGCCATGCTTAGAACAAATAGTTCATGAGATCACATATAATTATGCTTAGTTCTGAATAGCCGAGATAGTGATTCACTACCCGGTTCGGGTTAATGTCAACTAAAATATTGATAATGGTGGGCTATGGGTGCATGGTTTTGAGAGTCGCACCCATGGCGATTAAGGACCGGTTCACGGGAAACCCTGGAAGTCGTTAAGTGCTAACCATATGCCGAAATGGGTAAGGTGGGATTTGGAGCATGACTTCGAACTATTTGACGTACCCAGGCAAGGGTAGGCGTGATGGAGTATGGACGGGCAATCGTGGTGTAACGAAAGCTTCTCCTGCTTCCGGATCTACCAAGGCACAAGAGGGGACTGCCCAACTTGGTGTAAAGGAGGGGGTGAAACCTGAAGTGTGGTACGATTAAATAGGGAGGGTTGTGTGACGGGTCCTATCACGGTCTCCTTTCCGGTATGCCGTGGTGGTATGTCGGCGCACGTTCAAGTGTAGTGGAGTCGTGTCTTGTGGGTACAGTAGTACACCTCTGATCAGAGTATAAACTATTTGAATAGCCGTGCCCACGGTTATGGGCGAACTCCCAGCTTCACTGTGATTAGTGAACCCTAATAACTTGAGTAAAATCTGTTACCACTTGGGACTACTGCAACGTGGTGTAACGTTGAGTAGTGGTTGGGCCTGTTGCAACGTGGTGTAACGTTGGACAGTGTTGTGGTACTTTACAACTGTTTATTTATTTATGCTTTACTGTACTTAAATTACCTGTATTCGTTCAATCTCTGTTATTTATTTAAACTGCTGCTTTGTCGCAACTAACCCTAGCCTGTCCTTGTAAATTCCGTTGCATCATTTATTTTCTCCCCTTGTCCGTGTTGCTTGTTGAGTACGGTGGTTTGTACTCAGCCTTGCTTAACTTTCCCAACCCAGAGCTAGAAGCAGAGTCCGATGGAGGTGCCTCTCAGGAGTGAGCTGTCCGCCGTCGAAGTGTTGCCTGTGGACTGGAGCCGTACCCGCTGGAGCTAGTCTACCCCTTTGTTTTTCTTTCCGCTGCATTTTCGCTAGAATAAGTGTAATTTTCAGTTGTTTCTAAGAACGATGGTTATGTAATCAACATTGTCTTTTTGTGTACCCTGGTCCTGGACAGGGATTTAATACACAATTAAGTTCAGAAATTCATGCGAGGAATTTCTGGGCGTGACAAGTAATCAAACTCAATAGAGGCTCCCTTTTTGGTAGAGCCTTCTACACCATATTCATCTTTAAGGTTGTTGTTCTTCGAAACGTCGCTAGTCTTGTCTCCCATCTTGGATCACTTCAAGCTTTTAAGTCTTTTCAGAAGAATAGGCTCTGATACCAATTGAAGTCCCAGAGAGACAGCCTAGAGGAGGGGTGAATAGCTGTCCTGAAAAATCTTTCAAATCACAGTGATCAGTACAGGGGCCAGACCATCCGGGCCTTTGGCTAGATCGTCCGGTCGGCACTCTTGGGTTGGGCCGAGAGCTCTGGCCGGACCGTTCTGGTTAGAACACCGGACAGTCTGGTCAGTGAAAAATGCAGACTTGACAGTCTACCTTTTCGGTGATGTTCCTGGAAACGTGATGTGATTATGTGTGTAATAAAATAGCAGAAAGATCGCAGGAACAAACAGAACACGAAATCATAAGAACAAAGACACGAGAGATTTATGCTGAAGTTCAGATCTTTCGATCCTACTCTCCGTTGAGGCGCTCCTGCGAGCGGGATCTCTCTCGATCCTTTCCCTCTCTTGGCTTCCTCCCACAAGGCCAACACGGGTCTCCGAATTCACAACTAGGGATTAGCAACCCCTTCGATCGACCACCAAGGTCAAGATCAAGGCGGCTTGCCTAGCCCTAGATTGCAATTCGCTCTACCCTGCAGCCTTCTATGAGAAAGCACAAGAATCCACTATCAATCTTACCTATTCCCTTGTGGAGGTTAGGTACCAACTTTCACAACTTGCTCCCGGGCGATCCACACGAATCGGAGGCTCGTGGGCGACGCCTATCCGTCTAAGAGATCAATCTCCAAGAGTAATAGGCCACCTTGACTCCACATGCGTCCATCAACGCCCGAGAATGAACACTCTATCACTCACTAACCTTAACACTCTCTCTAAGACATGATCCAATGATTAATCTCTCTAGGAGGTGTATTGGGTTAGTGGGGAGGCTTGAGAGGTGCTAAACTTACCCTAGCAACCAGAAAACTCGAACAAAAAGCCTCACCAACGGCTAGATCTCAAGAGCCCCTTTTATAGGCTGGCAGACGTCACTTAGCCGTTGGAAAAGAAACATAACCGGACTGTCCGGCTAGGGGCCGGACCATCCGGCCGACACTTAACTCACTCACTCAGAGCAGGGGCCGGACCAAGGACCGGACCGTCCTATCACCGGACCAAGGACCTGTCACCGGACCAAGGACCGGACCGTCCTGTCACCGGACAAAGGGCCGGACCAAGCAGAAACCGGACCAAGGACCGGACCGTCCTGTCCCTGCTTCAGGAAAAACAGCATAGGCTACAACTAGACCTAAACTTACTCCACTCGGCTTAGGCTTACTCCAGGATGCATGCAGAGATTCCAGTGACCCCTCTTAGTAGTACGAAGTTCCTACGACTCAAAAAGAAAAAATAAAATACGCCTTCAAGCGCCTTCGTCTTTGTAGAGCCGTCGCTTCGGGTCACACATGCTCTAAGTTTGATCAAGTAATCCTTCAATCAAAATGATCTCTCATCTTCTCTGCAATCACAACTCATTAGCGCACACATGCTTGGCTAGCATTGTCATTAATCATCCAAAACTTCGTTTAGGGGTTAGATGCACTTTCAATACTATGTGTCCACCTATATCAAATCTACAACGGAGATCTTCCACTAAAAGAAATATATGCATTTATCCAATTTAAAATTAATAATACCCAGCAGTATTCACTATGGAGTTTTCATGATCTAATAATTCTAAAATGCAAAAATAATAAACATGGCTTGTACAATGATTGGAGTTTCAATTATGTCTATCCACTTGTTGCCCCAAAACCGGGATACGTTGGCCCAACCATAAGAAAGCCTTGCTATACACTAAAAGCTAGCTTAAGAGTTACGAACTCCCTATTTTAAGTTAGTGTAAGATCCATGCCATTACAAATTTATCAGTTTTGAAATAGGCCATCACAATTCAACTAATTGTAAAGATGCCACTATAATTTTAGAACCATTTCAGATGTCATTTTTGGACCAAATTGCCCTTGCACATGCTAAGGCCGCAGTAAATAGCAGATGGGCAATATGGTCCAAATTTTTTTAAAAAATACACCGAAAGGGTATGGAGTGGCATATTTCTAATACTTCTGAAATTATAATGGCATCTTTACAATTAGTCGAATTGTAATGATATATTTCAAAACTAGCAAATTTATAATGACATGAATCCAAATTTTTAACATGGGACTATTCTAACATTGACAATTTAACAACTCTAAAAATTTTGAATTAATCAATAAAGAGTTGTACTTGGTTAGTCCCAACTATTTTTTTTCCTTTATTTACTAATAATGGAAATTTGGAATTAAACAAATACAAAATATAATTCGAAATTTAAGATTAAATACAATAATCGATAGGTTATACTCTGTACAATAGTTGATATTGAAAGTTATTACATTTTGACTATCATCAATTTATAATGTCAACTGTAATAGTTTCATAATCTAATATTTTAATTAGTAAATACCAAGTTGATATTGATTGTTTAACATATGTAGCGCGCGTGGGTGGACATATTAATGACTAGTAAAGCGTAACATCAAAGTTTACTAGTGATGGCTATTACATATAATTTTAGCTACACAAGCCCTAAAATTAGTGTAAAAAGAAGAAAGATTAGTATAGTCAACCGTGGTCTCTTATGTCAACGATAACTCTCTCCTTCATTATTGCCCAATTATATGTGACATTGTCATGGGCAGTAGCTAAAATCTTAGAATTTTTAAGGTACCTTAAATGATTATGAGCTGTCCATTATTTTAGATCCAATAGATCAAATTCTATAAGGATAAAATTATAACTAAAATATATAACTTTATAATAAATTTATGTGTCATATATTATACTCATGGCTTAGCACTATGTATATAACGATTACATGATAGCTATGCCGTAATTATTATACTATATAGTTACGTTAGTGTGACCGCAGATTTTTAGCAAAACCAAATGTTTTGTCGAATGGTGGATAAGCACGATTGAAGTCTTGTCGTAAAAGATGAAAAAAAAAAGCTTAAACAGGCCCATGGAGAGTTGGAGACCAAGGCCCAAAAAGAAGACCAGCAATGCAGCTTCAGTCTCGACCGTCTTCCCTGAGGCTGAATCCCAATCCCTTCCCGGCTGCAACGCCAAGAAGAAAGAAAGGCGTCCGGCGATCCCCCGTCGCCATCGCTGCCGTCCCTCCAATCCTGCCCCGTACTCCTCTCTCAGGTCAGTCTACCAATCCTGCCCATGCTCTTCCACTTCCCTATCTTCTTTCTGTGCTCAGAATCAGGTTGCGTAAACTGTTTAAGTTGTGATTTTAGCACTGACTGAGTGAGTATTGGTAGGAACTGATGCATGACCAGACGGCCCAGACCCCATGTTTTCTTTAAGTATAAATAGGATTAATTTGTTATATCTTGGCTTTGGGTTAGCATTTTCCTGGAATTCTGTTGAATGAATCATTTGGAAGCGTGGAAACAAAATTTTAGTCAGGTTACTGTTATTCTGGGTGAATAGGTCTGCAAAAGAAATGCTGCTATTATATGTATGTACTGCAGAGCACAACTTAGTTTTATAGCTTCTATAAAAGAGAAATGTGAAACTGTGTCAGATGTATACAGATTTGAAAAAGTAGGAGACAAATGCATTGGTCTTTGTAGCTTTGTATAGAGATATGTGAGATGGGCTAAAAACGAAGTCTTTTTGGGGACGGAGGAAGTATTATTATTTATCGATTTATATCTCTGCATATAATAAAATCTTTCCAACAAAAATACATAACTTTCATGCAATTGAGGACTATGAACAATTCACTATCGTGTTTCATTTACAAGAAGTTACAATTTAGCTGAGCCTTCCTATTTATCTATGAGTACACACTTGGACATTTGCATATCTGAAATAGGAAGCTTGTGAAATATCTTCTTTAGTATAATGTGCATCCTTAGCAGCTCTGTTTGCTTGAATGGGAAGATCACTCGGTGTAGGAAGCATGCGTGTACTCCAATACCATAAATAATCAGTCTGCAGGCACATGTAAAAATCATCGATATTTTAAATTTCGGGATGACTTATTGCTCCAATGATATCCATGGAGCAAATAGGTGGAAAATATGACAATTTAATGCAGATCATATTCTACATGGAAACAGGTTATACAGGACCTAAAAGTTTGATGCTACTTGTGAGCTCAATTTACATTAATAAGATTTCAAGAAACTCAAATAAGTATGTGTTTATGTGAAAAAATATGAGAGCTTTGCTCTTCAGCAACAATTCATTAATGGTGGAAGATGAAAAATGTTAATATATATCATATTGTCATCTATTTTTCCACAATTGCAGTTCTAAGTTCTAACAAATCAGCAGCTAATTATTTCGAACGGTAGCAACATTAAGTTAGTGGCCATCATGTTATTGTACCACCTCCAGTCACTGAAAACTGTTGTTTTGCACATACCTCTAGTCTGAATTTCAAAACTTTAAGCAACAGTCACTTCTAAGGTATTTAGATCAGATGTGCGGAAATTTAATTGGTCGATTTGTCTTTAAAATTAAATTATAACATTATAGTTTAATTATTTTACAAACATTTGTAGTCAAAGCTGTACTTCACAGGCAATACCACTGTCCAAAATGGCTTATTATCATGCTTAGAGGGATTACTTACTTTTTGTTAGTTTGTTATCTTTTAGGATTTTAAGTGCTATTTTATATGTTTTAGATTTTAGCACCTCTCCAAGGCCAATTTGGCTATTTCACTTAGAAACGAATTTGCCCTGCCCTGCCTTTTGGTTTGTTCCATGGTGTTGACACAGTACATGGATCAGAGTAAAGTCCATGTCTGTACTGAATACTGATTGCAATATAATACAAGTAGATAACGATTATTTTTTTAAAAAAAACTCAATATCCTGATGCTTGTGCATGCATGAACAGCACACAGAGTAAAAGTTAACTCATTTTCCAGAATCACATGAAATAAATACTTTTAATAATAAACACAGAGTAAGTCTTGTGTAAAGGATGAGATTACCTTTTTCAGAAAAAAAGATAGTCTCAACCTCCCTATCCATGTTTACAGCATCCAAGTCCTATGTCAGATATACAATCTCATGTGTAGTGTATGTGCTCTAATATATTATGCAGCTTTGAAGGCCTTCTTCGAAATAAAGGTTCTAGACGGAAAGAAGAGCCACCATTTTTTAGCTTTTTAGCATCATACATTTCATTCCATGCTTGAACTATCTCGTCAATCTTGAAGCTCAATCCTGCAGGATAAGCAAATTGTCTCAGCTATCTATGTACCAACATTATAGCCAGTTACAGAATGTATCCTCAGGAACTCACAGTTATGTTTTACTAATTGTGAAGAACCTGACCAGTTTCTCAACTATAAATAATTTATCACGTTGCCAAACAGGGCAGTCATTTTACATCTACCAATACAATTATGGGTCCACTAGTTTTTTTTTACTAGCTATTCCAAAACAAAACAGTTGAGTATTGACCCAATATTTGCAAGAGTTAGGTCAGGAAACTTGAACAGGTAAAGCAGCAATGAGAACAGGGCAGTCATTTCAAGTACTGATTATTGTAATGTTCAATAAAATTTCTTCAATAAAAAATATGTTTGGGAATAGATGAGTTCACAGCATTACAACAAAGAAACTTGCACAGATCATGCACAACTAATTAAGTACACCGTACCTTACCTTCCTGTGTTTTCTCATTTGCACAATGGTTCTTTATCATTACACTTATATCAGGTAGAGATGCTCCACCAGTCTTAAATTTTTCGATTGCTTCAGTAAGGCTTTCCTCCCAGCTCGATAGTCCTAACTTGAATTCCACTACTGAACGCTCATAAAGAATGGTACCCCATGAAATGTTCAGCTGAGATCGCATATTTGAAGCTTGTTCAAATGCTTCATCTGCTGAAAAATCTTTTGCATGTCCATTCAAGCCCAATTTATCCAGTAACATTTTCTCCTTTTTTGATTTAGATAGTCCTTTTACACGCAAATATTCTATTCCTTCCCACATTTCAATTCCCTTTTCCATATTGTCCTCAGCATGGTTGAATAGTTCTAGGACTTCAGTTCCCATGCCTATTTTGCATGCATCTGCATAACGCCATGAAAGCTTTGCTTGCTCAAACTGTTGCTGTCCAAGAGCAATGAGACCTTCATAAAAGTCTGGTTTTACATCCACTGCCTCTTCAAACTTTTTCCCAGCTTTGACATATTCAGTGCATGCCCACTCATATGCATTTTTTACCTGAAAAAGTATTGATTCTTGTGAAGAATCTTCAGATAAAAGTAACCGCTTCTTTGCACGAGACATGTGAACATTGCCCCAATTGTACAATGCTAAAGCTGCCATTTCCTGAAATTTTGCCTCTGCGGCTTGAAATATCTCCTGGGCTTCTTCACTTGTGATGGTTTCTTCCATGGCTTCGTAGTAGAGCCTCATACCGAGGTCGCGTAGATCCACATATGCATCAGAATCAAAACCAACATGATTCTTGAATAGACGGGCAAATTGTACCATCCAGTCATCCGTGAAAGAATTTTTTTCTTCACCATGCCTAGAACTTCCACATTCAGACATGGAATGGTGATTTCTTTCGAACTTATTGTAGGAAGTAGTAGGCATGACAAGATCCCTAGTGATTTCACGATCAGGACTTACCTCCTTTATATACAACCGGACAGGCTTCTGTGGATCTAGTTCTTCGACCCATCGTAGTTCTTCACTTGAGGTAATTGTCACCAGGTCACCCTCTTTGTCCATAAATTTAAGAAGTATGGATTTCAGGTGAGGATTGTACTTATAGCGAGCTATGTCCATCAACTGCATTAGAGTAATATTTTCTGGAATTACAACAATCCGTATGTCATCTCCACAAACAAACTTTACGCTCTTCATTGCTCTTCTGTTAACATCTGTGTGATTCTCTGTGATATGCTTTTTGTGCTTGTCTCTGCCATGGTGTGTTGGTTTGGTTGTCGACCGTTTTTCCTGCTTATCCTCACCACGACCAATATGCCTGCCTAAAATAGGTTTTTCTCGGTTGCCATTTGCATACCTTTCAAACTTCTCTGTGTGCTTTTCTTGCAAGCTGTGACTATTGGTTTGTATCTGATCAATATTCTTTTGACGTTTGTCGATACTACTGAATGGATGGGTTTCCTGCTCATGACTGCTTCTAACATGGATCTCTTTAAGATGTTTCTGATGCTTGTCTTGACCATGCTTGAGATTGACAAACATCTCTTCCATATTCAGTGAAGAGTGCTGCAATTTCTGCCCATCATTGCTCGCTCCTCGACTGCACTGTCCATGATTCGGCCTGGTCTCTTCTCTGTACTTTTCATCGCTATCCCGATTATGTTTTATCTGCACCTGCTCAGTGTTGTTTTCTTCCAGCCTTGCATCATTCTGCACATGGTCATTCCCATTGCATTTTTCTTCCTCAATATTTTCTTCATTCTCTTGCATGTCCTCTTCATGAATCATTTCCCACACCTCTTCCTCAACTATGGAGTTTCTAAATTTGCGGGATACCTTCCTTCTGATCTTCTCTTTTGCTAAAATGGCATTAGGCTCCTTAGGTGAAACAACTTGTTTCTCCAACAAAATGTCTGTCTCCTCCATCCGCTCCCTGATACTCTCTGATAGCTCCAATGCAGTTATATTGTTTGGTTCTAAGCTCAGCACCTTCTGTACGTCCTCACAAGCGAGATCAAGCCTATCCAATGCTTCGAAACACCGTGACCTTTTCAATAATGCATTTGTGTACTTTGGTGATGCCTCCAATGCCAGATTACACTGATCAATTGCATGTTCATAGTCCTCAGGATTCATGTGCATGTAACACGCTGCAGCACTGCAGTGGAGAAAAGCAATATCATTGTGTTCCTTTGGAAGGAGCTTTATTGCATTGCCAAATTTGATGGCTGCCTCCTCATAGTCCCTCCTCTGGAATAGCCTTGTCCCATCTTCCTTCAATTCAATAGCTTGCCCTATGAGGAGTACATCGTTACTCACCTCTGAAATGGGATTCTCCTCACCGTTGTGTTGGCTGTTCCTTGAGCTGCTTTCTCCATCATTTGGCACTAATTCACTTGTTTCTGTCCCTCTTGGTGGACTCTCCATGCTTCAAATTCTGCAGGACTTTATCTCCCACGCCAAAGAACTATCCCGGCGATGCTCCAATAAATTTTTGTTTGAGCACCTTTCCTCTTGCTGAAAATCAAGGAACTGTGGAATCTACTGCTCTTCTTTTCGATTAAATTTGCAAATGGAACAAGACAAATCAATTGATATGGGAAAGAGAGATTGGGTAGAAGGATTCGCTTCTCCCTCTTTCCCATGCAAATGGAAACCTTACCCTATCCTGACAATTCCATGGAGAATGCATGAAATTTCATTATATGAGAAATGAAGCAGTAATCGGTGAGAATTGTCCTAAAATTGAGCAGAATGGAAACAGAAGGAAGGAAGGAGCAAATGGAAAAGCAAAGCACAAGGAACCATACTACAACGAAGGAGCGACTGGAGGATGGGATGCTAGCGAAGGGAAACCACACACTTTTTGGACAGTATATGGGTGCCGCCTAGCAGTGGCCACAAGCCATTCAGGTTTGCTTTTTTTGGGTTGTCTCTAACTGGCATGAAGTTCAGGTGATTTAAAATTGTTGTTTTCGACCTTTTGCTTCTCTGGTTAACACATTGGGGGAAGAAGGGACTCTGTGTGCATGAGAAACTATGTTTACTAATTTTAGTACATCTAAAAATAGTTTGTCCAAAATTAGTTTCCTTTATCGTAACACTTGTCAAAAACAAGCATAATCTTTAAATATATATGGTCTATGGTCATCTGCCCACCTTCTCTTATGGCATCTTTTACTGACAGAATATGGTCTAAATGACTATAACCCGAGCCAAAATTGTGATGCTATTGATCCAACCACACAAAAACCCGACCTGATGAAAACCCAAAACACAAGTTGACCCTGGTCTAACCAAGTCATCCTGCATTCTGAGACTTCATCCTCAAGCACTGTTTTACAGCATTTTCTCATACCAAAATATTATAGCCATTTGGCTGTCATGTATTGGACCATTAATGTGTTCTAGTTGGCCCATGTGTGTATTCTAGTTTGTGCCCATTTGGCCCAAGTGGTCTTTTATTGTGGTATTAGTCCCACGCAGAGAGTTTAGATAGGTTTGATCCACCGTATAAACAACCCACACATTCCATGTTCCAACCATAATTCCTTGTAGTTAATCCTTTTCATAAAGCAGGGAAGAGAGTGTAAGTAGGATGCTAGGCCTATGTGGCCCTACTCCTTGGGTAGGTTTGGTTAATGCAGATTTTGGAGTGTGTGACAGCTTTCATTGATCATGCACATAATCTCATGGACCTATTGCTGGGAATATATATTAATGTTAACTGTTCATGCAAATACTGTCTAGCAATTGCCATTGTCATCCACATGTGCAGGTGCAGCATTTCTTTACCACTTCTTCACACTCATTGATCACCTTGGTGATTAGATAGGAAAGTTTATGAAATCAAAATGTAGCATTATACTTCTCAGTTCTCAAAAGGATGACGTTTTGGACATGAGATAATCTCTAATGCACATGTTTTATCAATTATCATTTCATTCTCTAACCATACATTTATAAGAAGTATTAAAAATATAATTATATGAAAGATCTTTTTCTAGACAAATCTACTAACGGTTTCACATTTTAAATCCTGGTATTTCTGTAGCTATTAATGATTTAAGATTTTGAGGTTTGACTGCACGTATTCTAGGACGCTATCCTTCCTGAACAGGTTAGTATACCACTTTTTTGCAATCAGTTATTTCATTCTTTGCGTGTTATTGATCACCACTACTGACCGCAATGTAGGTATGTCATGCTTAGCGGCTTAGCACATTTTTTATGCCGTTTCCCTTTCTGAACTCTATAAATTAAGAGGCGCACTCAGTTTTACTCTCGTAGAGATACTCAGTCTTGCAGACTTAAAAGTTGTTGGCAGACATGGATTGCCATGTGTTCATGGAAATTCAAGGTGCCTGTTGCTATAGCACCAGATGTATGGTATCACCTTAACCACCAGTGCATGATCAACTTGCCATCAAAGGCTGGTGGGCTGTTTAGCTCTCTCATGTTATCATATTTTCTCCTATGCCATGACCTGAGGTACACAGTTCATAATTCAGCTTCTGTTTATATTTGATAGACATAATTAACATGGTCGCTTTAGTAGCCAAGATCAATATGAATTTGTGCTACAGCATGTCTGCGGATGTTGATGGCTAAATTCAACAAAGATGCATGGCTAGTTATTTGGTTGAAAGGGTATGTGAATCTATATCTGCACTACCATTTTCCTTCTTTGGACTGATTTCCATTTAACAATACACTAATTCTGGGTTGTTATTCATATGAGTGGGCCATGAGGATAAACATTTTCTACATCAAAGAACTAGTGTGTTAGCTGCTTTTCCTATTTATTGTTAATTTCATGAATGGTTTCCATCAGCATATATACATTTTATATATGTAACAAATAAAAATCATTTTTCAGTTTATCTATTAATATAAAAATATATAGCATATTTATAATATAACCAAGACATTTTTTTTGTGATATAACAAGGACACATATGTTTTGCAATTGTTTGGAATAGCTATTAATGAAACTGTCTTTTACCAATAATTTGATTTACATTTTGGTTACAGAACTCGGTTGATAAAACCACATCAGCTATAGCTTTCTTGCAAGTAATTGTAAGTGTTGGATAGTGTCCAATCTTAGAAGAAAACTGAACCCCCTAAACAACCCATAATTTTCTCCACATATTTAGGCTGTAAGTTAGGATGTAGTAACAAGTATTGTGGGATGCAAGCTTTCGGATGTAAGGCAGCCGTTGCTCACAAAACAAGGAAGAAATAATACAATAATTTAAGCAACCTGAGAATCCTGAGCTTTTAAAAAGGCAACATTAGTTTTTCTCAAAAACGTAGAACTGCACTTCATTGCATTAAGAAGAGAAAAAAAAATACAACATTATATAATTTGCAGGAACAAGGAAAACTAATACATGTCACGAGAGGGGAAAAAAAAGAACTTTCTTTGGCGCTTTTTCCCTTTAATTCTAATGTGATACAAGCAAACTGGTGCAAACAAGTTTCCCCACGAGAACTACAGTAGCAAGTACTCCCTCTGATCTCTTGTATTAATCGTTTTAGAGCTTGACACTGGAATATGATTAAGGGGTTGGAAAGATATCCATTCCACACTTCAATCAATCTTATAAAATAGCTGCATTTAATGATCTAAAGTCTAGCGCTGGGAAAGTAACATGTTTAATGTAGTTAATTGAGGGCAAAACTGGAACCTGGAACAGAACAGAAAAGGCTACCTATAAATCATAACATGGCTTATATTTAGTAAAGAGTTGGGAGGCTAAAACAACCTATATTTATGATCGGATGGAGTATGTAAACAAGCATCATTCATGGACCTGTGGATGGACGGCAGGCTAAAAGAAATTAATTTGCAAAGTACAATTTTTGATACTATGGCAGTTCAAATAAGATTCGGAAAATTGGATGGATGGAGAGAGAAACAGTAACGCTCATTTCAGGGTAAAGAACTGAAAATCCATTTCCAAGACAGTTCAGCCGTTACAGGCAGGAACTAAGGAATATAAAAGGAGGAAAATAAATGGTAACTGCCATGCGACAGAAAAGAATCAGCTGAACGTTTCTTCACACATTAGGCAAAAGGTTATCATCATGCTACACTGGAAAGGCTGCTACTTTTGAAACTCTGATATATAGAATGGATGTGAAGCTCCATAAATTATGCCATTATAAACCAGCCGTTATTATCTTTTGATTCTTGATTAAGAAATACGTGCAAATTGCCCCATGTGATTCTCCAAGCATTTTGATGATTTCCGAGGGCATCATGCATTGCAAATAGCTTGGTGGCAGTAACCATTCACATGTTACAACAAGCTAAAAAGCCTAAAGGGAGTTACATGACTTTTATGTATTTGGTATATATTTGATAATTGCGTGTGCATAGTGTGGAGGCTTGCCTATAAATATGCTTGATAACCCTAAGTTCCTGGCAAACTACAAGTCTAGCATTTCAATGGCTCAAGGAGACACTGGCAAGAAGGCAATGCCCCAGGCAGAAAACAGAGAGATTGCTGCAAAGGATGCACAGGACATAAGAAGACAAGCAGATGAATTTAACTCTTGGGTAAATGCAGCCATGATAATGGGTGATATTGTCTTGTTTTTTAAGAAAAATAAATTCTATTTTTGTCTTGTTTTAGCTTTGTAGGAATAATGTAAGCATTTTGTAGCATGCACTTGACTAGCTAGCTAGGTTCTATCATTTGTGAACTGATATCATATAATCATTTTTCCTTGATCCAGTTGGCCAGGATGGAAGCTATGGATAGCCAAGAGTTGAAGCAGTACAAAGAACAAAATAAGGACACATTTAACAGCCAGAAGAAAGATGCGATAAAGAAGGTCAGGCTGCGCTTTTTATCAGTGACTATAGTGCACTAAGAATTCCTTGTTCCTTGGTATACATCGCAATATATATAGTTATACTGCACAATGTATCATATCTCTTACCCCTGAGATCAAACCATTGCAGATTCAGCAAAAGGAGAAGAAGAAGAGAAAGAGGACTGTGCTGAGCCCAATCCTTGGTGCTGTCATGAAATTTCATAGAGATGATGACATGGATCCTTCAGCTGCAGGACCGGCGCTTTAAAAGGATGGTGGTCTGACCGATCATGGATCAAACAAGAATCTAGCGTCTATCATACTTGGATAGGTAAATGATGGTGGTACGGCATGATTTGTTGACCTCTGAAACTTAAGTGTACTGTTGTCACATGTGAGAGCTTTGCAACGTTGTAATCTTGAAATCTTTACTCCTATAAACATTTCCAATGGTGGTGGTGGTGACTGGTGACGGTAAATTTGTTATCCACCCTATCAACTCTATGATTTTTAAAAGAAAAAAATAATTGTAGGCATACATGTCAATCATCTTTATTAACTCTATTTTTTTTCATAGAAAGGGAAAAAAAACTATACAATGAATAGACAGACGCATAAGTAAATTAAGAGATGATACATCCAAACAATAATATTAATAACATGCTAATGACATTTTGTAATAAAATTTCTTTGCAACACATGAGCAATATGCTAGTGTAATAAATATTGGATGTGTAGTCAATAGTCGGTATATTTCAATATAGAAAAACATAGAAATAAATATGAACATCATGAGCATGGGTGATTCATTGCTTGTGCTAAACATCTATATGCTAACAGGAAGACAAGCATCTAGTAACATATTTAGCACAAAAGAGAAGAACATACCCGGACGGGAGGAGTATCCTCCAATCCAAATGCTGCCGTTGATGTTGCCTCTGTCGCCACTACTGTTGTGCCCGAAGTAGTAGATCTCAAAGGTGCCAGAAATGTTCCACCTAAAAACTTGCATGCCTGAATGCAAGCGGAGTTTCGGAGGCCAAGGCTCGAAGTAGGGACAACATAGGGTAGCATAGAGTTATGGTGGTCTGTATTTTATTTCTCTTGTACCGATCGAGTCAAAAATAGCAAGGAGGATAGTAAATTCATGCATTCAGCGGAATTAAACCATGCGCAGATGCACCGTTTAAGTAGACGTTTTTCACTCAGCAAAAGAACGCACGCGTCCAAGTGCAGTGCAGTGCTCTCATCTCAACCTTGTCATCGCCTAGCTCGGTGTGCGCATCCCTACATAGGCAGATCGAGAGGATGGTCCCGAGACCATCAAAAAAAAAATCTCAGCTTAAGTGCACATATACATAAAGAGAGAGAGAAAATAAGGAAAAATATTATTTATTAACATATACAAAATATACTTTTGATCAATTTTATATTTGTGTGTTATATTTTTGCAATTAAAATACTTATGTAAGTTAGACCCCCACAATAAAAAAGTCCTGTCTATGCCATTGATCCCCACTACTACAGATCCCTACAAATATGACAGCCCAACCGTGAGGGAGCCCAAGAGCCTATCACAGGTAAAACCATCTATGAAGGGCTGTAACAGGACCCATCATAGATGGCTGCGTATGGTTCAGCTCGTCACCGATGGTTTGACCCGTGATGATTAGATGTTTACGGCCCGTCAAAAAAGTGTAGGATTAGTAAGGTGGTTCACTGTATATATGTATGAATGTCGAACGCATTCCCTATCCCAATGTTCAAATTAACGGTGGGAGGGGGTGAGTTGTTGATCCGAATTTAATTAATTGGGAAAAAGGTGTGGTAATATAGTCAACGAGACATGCAAGAAATACTTAACAAGTTATGGTGACATTTTGCAATTATAAATTAGGTAGAGGGAAACAATAACAATTTAAAAGGGTAGCAACATCGCTATATCTACTTGTCTTCACCGACGAAGACTGTGGGCTCTAGATGCAACCCAAAGTAGAACCACCTATACAAGAGCGATTTTAACCACACATACAAGAGACAAAACTCACAATATATACATACACGCTTCCTATGCCAAAAACCCACCCCAAAAGATATCATAAAAAAAACCAAGAATCTTCCAAAAAGAGCGGCATGGCTTAATAGTTTGGTATATTTCATTCCATATCACATAATAGTAAAATAAAAAAAAACATTTTTGAAAAACTACAGAATGAGAGCTACAACTTTCGTTTAGTAACCACAGTGCAATTCTATCATTTATATGGCCTAAAGATAGACAATATATATATCGGCACTAGTCCAAAAACTGCGCTACACCCAAACAAAAGGGCACTGACCATAAACGATAACATAACAGCTAACAATTTTATAGAGTGGATAGGGAATAACAAGATCCGCACTTTGTATAATTGTGATGTCCTCTAATTTAAATGTCAAGAACCTCTAATGGCCTACTAAACTTTAACAACCGAAAATGCACAAACAAACAGATATTCAATTTCTAAAAATCATAAGACCTAAACCCTTTAGAATAAAATCACATCCTTTTAACAGCTGATATGTTAGGAGAGGTCGACCCTAAACCTCCAGCAGTGTAGCATCATAGAAGTTCAACTAAGGGCAAGGGACTTACACCCAAGGGAACACGGAGGACATGTAATGATGGCTAGGGGAAGGTGGGTGCCTCCTAGGGTTATGGGGGAATAGGAGTGGCTATTAGGCCTTGGGCTCTTATGTAGGCCAGCCCAAATACCCTTCTACATTATTTTATAAGTATTTTTATACTATTTTTTCAACAATTTATAGGTATGGACATTTTAATTGAAGTCCTACCTGACAAATGTTAGCTTTCGGTAACTGCCACTAGCTTAAAATTTGCTAGATGTGAGAGACACATCTAAGGAATGCATTTCACTAAATAAAATACACATACATAAAACACAAAACATGTGCACCATATCCCCAGCATTCCCATGATCAGCGGTGACAAGATAAACACCATCGACTTGTTCAATTGCATCCAAGATAAACACTAAATGAGGATGTCAGGAAATGGGTGCGTTCAAGTTTTCTTGTTCGTTCTCACCTTAATGGCTTCATCAGCAAAGTAACCAGAGTAGTTTCCATTCCAAAATATGTGACATGGCCAAACTTCACAGTCACTGTAAAGAAACAAAATCATTGAGTTACAACATAAATACAAAGGCACCAAAACTATGTTGAGTCAACTCCTGACCTAAGCCTAAGGCACCTCAAAGATTACCTTAACCATCAATTCAACTATATGAAATCAAATAACAGTCCCCTCTTTAGTAGACCGATAAAAATGGAGAATACAGTACAAAAGTTACCTTAACTAGCCAGTGTTTTGCACAAGCTAGTGCCTTCAGCATCTTCGATGTCAATAAGCTTCTTGTGTCTCTATGTATCCTTTCTTCACAACAAAAAACAGACACCGAGTGCACAATACTAAGTGGAATCGTAAGAAAGTCCCTAGCCATAATTGTTAATATTGTAAATTTTCTGGCATTTTTCTTTTGCCATGCCAGAACATCAAAAACATCGCTATCACCTTCGCGTACTTCTTCTAAATATGTGTTAACCTTTAACTTATTTATACATACTATATCGGATTGATTTAAAAATGACAAACTAAAGTTTTCATTTGCCCTACGCCCCTAAGCTTTATCATTATAATGGTACAGAGGATACACCCCTTCTTCTAGCCACTCCTTCATATATTTTAAAGTAAAGTTCATTAACTAAATAACAAGGTTCACCTATCCTTCAACATCATCCACACTCGAAGACACCTTCTGCTGAAATAAAAGCAATGCTAATAACAAGTGCCAAGTTACACTGCTAGACAACTTTTCATCTCAATATTCTGCAAACTTAATGTGTATAGGAGTAGCCAAGTCCATCAAAACATCACTAGTTTGCCAATCTGAATTAGTTTGCCAATTTGAATCACTCAAAGCACAACGAAATACCAAGATTATAGGGCAAAAATGTATATGCAGTTAGTTGATGCCATGTCCTATTAGCTGGCACACCTCTAGTAGCCTCTTCAAATGCCTTAAAGAATTTTACATATCGATTCAACATTTATCCATTCTTCTTCAATTATGCGACTTCACCATTTTCAATCTACCTTCTAGAGACCCATGACTGCCCGCTTTACCGCTTGTCCGCTTCCATATCCACAGCTCCTGAGTCATATGTGAAAATACGTTTTTATTATAGGTGGGCCTGTTAAGAATAAGCATATTTTTTATGGGCTGTCGCTTTATCACACTGTCGGTGTTACGAATTCACATTGCACGTTCAGTTTACGGCAAGGAAGACCACAAGTCCATCAGATAATATTGGTGCTGGCAGAACAATAACTCCCGGATAACTATGTAAGCATGCAGGAAGAACACTTGACTACCACCTAAGGCATAATAGCTGCCATTTCGGCACATTTACAACTAGGTTCCCAAGTGGATATACGTACAAAAAGTACCACACTATCACATTCCAGTTTAAGCACATTTATCAAGTACTGTTGCCACCTGAAGTTCACAAAAGCACAAGAGTTATCGTGGCCAAAATGTCCTGGAACTAGCAACAGAACAGAAGCTCAAGTTCTCCTGCTGTGATTGACAATATATAGACCAAGTCACTGATTTTTCTTAGTGCACAGGTCATTCCTCATAGCCTCAACGGCTGCCCTGAAATAAACAACAAATGATTTTAAGGTAAGTATTAGGCAGCATAATTTATAGATGGCTTTTCTAGTTATGTGCTGGCAACGTTTGATAAGAACTCCTAGGAAAACAAGACATATTCCTATTGTCAGAAAACCAATACTTATATTCCAAAAGGATGTAATATTTACAATTTATAAAAGAAACAAGATACCTTAAAGCATTCTCCATTTCAACATTTGTTGGGTCAATCTTCAAGCCATCTAAAAAAGCCTTACACGCATTTTCATATTCCTATATGCACACAGCAAAAGCTAATCAATTTTATGATTTCAAAATTTGTGAGTAATATGTTCTATAATAGCTTAAGAGGTATTCTCTAGAGAAATACCTTAAGAAGCATGAAAGCTGCTCCTTGCCGATAGCAGGCTTTTGGCCAATGAGGCTGCAACATTCTGCACATATTACCATCAACTAGAGCTCGTTCTCCATTTTCCAAGCGCAACCAGCAGAGGCTCCTATTTGCCAGCAGAGTTGCATAATCGTCAGGATTAGATCCAAGTTCAATTGCCTACATTACACCAGGTACACAGCTTTCAGCAATAAATTATATGGAATATGTCACTCATTTGTATAAGCATATCATAACACTGGTAGGGTTAAATCAATGACAATCTATTAGTGAATCCCACCCCATTAAACTAGCCACAGTAATAAAAAAGGTCGATCATTTTGGAAAAGAATCTGGTGCACAACAACACTGTGCATAAGTATTCTGTACAGATATCTATTTTGTATACAGATATCAAACTAAAACATACTCCCTGAATTTCAGAGTTCATAAACCACTTGGAATGGTGGTCTTGAGGGAGCTCTGGAAGGCTGAATTGAAGCAGAATTCTGCCCATGGTAGCCACCGCAACCAATGCCTTGGTCTATCATCGGTGAGAACGCAGATACATGCCGATGACCCGATTTACAGCCTCCGATTGACCGTCGCTTTGTGGATGGAATGCAAAACTGAGGTTCGATTTGACACCAGCGAACCGAAACAGTTCAGTCCAAAAGGTGCTGGTGAACACAAGGTCACCATCACCGACTATTGAGCTTAGAATTCTGTGGAGACGCACGATCTCGTTGAAGAAGGCTTGTGCCACCGAAGTTGCTGTATATGGGTGACCCAGAGGTATGAAGTGAGCGTACTTTGACAATCTATCGATGACCGTAAGGATGACGGACTTGCCGTGTATGCGTGGCAGTCCCTCAATGAAGTCCATGGCGATATCCTCCCAAACGCGGACTGGTATTGGCAATGGTTGGAGGAGACCAGCTGGGTGTAGGTGCTCTATCTTATTGCGTTGGCACACAAGACACGTGCGGACGAAGTCCTGAACTGCTTTCTTGGCGCCGGGAACCGCAAAATCTGCTCGGAGGCGGTGCAGAGTCCGCTCGACACCCTCGTGTCCAGTATGGGCGGCTTCATGCAGCGCTGGTAAAGACGGCGATGTAGATGGCACGAAGACACAACCTTTCTTAATAATCAGGCCATCCTGGAAGGACCACAGGGACCTGAGTTCACCGGCCCGCACCTGGTCACGCAGCGCAGCGATGGTCGGGTCCAATGCCAGCTCTTCACGCAACTCGTCGAACACCTTGAAGACGGGACCGGTGACGGCGAGTAGGGCAGCTGAATTGTCATCGCGACGGGATAGCGCGTCGGCCACGACACTCATGCGGCCCGGGCGAAATTCAACCGTGAAGTCGAATCCCATCAACTTGCTAACCCACCGATGTTGCAGAATTGTAGACGGGTACTAATCGAGCAGGAACTTCAAGCTGTAGTAATCTATGCGCACGACGAACGCCCGTCCCTAGAGGTATGCGCGCCAGTGGCGGATTCCTTGAACGAGCCCAATAAGTTCACTCGTATTCCGCGAGGCTGGCGTGTCGAGGTGCGAGGGTGCGACTAAAGAATGCCAGGGGACCGCCGCCTTGATGGAGCACCGCGCCAATCCTAGACCCGAACGCGTCACACTCCACCAAGAAGGATCTGGTGAAATCGTGAAATCGGGCAGCTGGAGGACGAGGGCCGACGAGAGAGCGGACTTGAGCGCAACAAAGGCCGACTCTGCCTCAGGCGACCAGCGGAAGGAGTCGCACTTGAGAAGAGCTGTTAGTGGTGTGGCGATGGCGCCGTAGTTGCAAATGAACTTTCGGTAGTAGTCGGCAAACCCGAGAAAGCCGCAAACCACACGAACGGACCGAGGAGTCGGCCAGTCCACCACCGCCTTGACCTTCTAGACGTCCATGACCACACCATCGGCCGAGACAACATGGCCGAGGTATTGGACTTGGCGCTCGCCGAAGAGACCCTTGGAGCGCTTGAGAACCAAATTGTTGGCTCGGATGGTCGTCAAGATAGCTCGGACGTGCTGAAGATGCTCGGACCAAGGCATGTTGTAGATCAAAATATCGTCGAAGAAGACGAGCATAAAGCGCCGAAGGAACGGTGCAAGCACCGTGTTCATGAGTGCCTGGAATGTAGCCGGAGCGTTAGTGAGGCCGAATGGCATCACGAGGAACTCAAAGTGCCCTTGATGGGTCCGAAACGCGGTCTTGTGAATATCAGCTTCGTTCATCACGTTGTTGATGATGATGAGACCATCTGCTCCAGTGATGCAATGCGCGAAGTAGCCACCACAACAGAGCGGTTGAGATCTGCCAAGTCAGATTTAGATGCCAACCGCGAGATGCCATTGAGGACATCCGCCATGGTTTCCTGCAGCTTGGCGAGTGGATCGGTTAGTTCTAGGAGCGGCTGAATGCTAGCTGTTGCATCTTCCATGGGCTCTGACACCAAGTTGTCACGAGCTCTTGCGTAAGAACGAATAGGATAACGATGGGTAATCGGCGGCCTTGGCTTCGGCAACCTAGCGGCCTACCGTTCCATGGCTGACGACAAGAATAACCAGAAAGAAGATGAGAGAATAGAGAAATTGGAGATGAGAGTGATAGATTAATTCTGCTTGCTTTATTCCATGAAGCACACACCTCAAATAAGCCTAAGATATAACAAACTATTGCTGAAATAAAGGAATAACAATCGGCTAACAACTAACTTAATTAATCCTAATCAAACTGAAATTGCTAATTAATCCTCTACGCTTATGACACGTGCGCAGTGAGGTCGCAGCCTGATCGGTGGCACCCGGCTTATGACGTCGTCGTTGATACGTAATGCCGACCATAATATCGTATATTGCAGATCTGTTATTAAATGCTAGAAAACCATTTAATTATTGCTTTCTCTTAAATGAAGATCAAAGTTTTTGGTTGGCTATTTTTTGTGGACAGACTAAACACCATGGATCTTTTAGACAGAAAGCATATGGTTCCTCCAGATGATAATGCGAATTGTCCCACTTGCCATACAAATGTCAGGGAAACTAGAGAGCACCTATTCTTTTGTTGCAGGTTCAGCTCTGGATGTTGGAATGCTTTAGAATGGATCTGGTCGAACAATATGAAATTTCATCAAATGATTCAAGCATAGCGCAACTCATTCCCATCACCCTATTTTATAGAATTATTACTACTTGCAGCCTGGAATATCTGGAAGAAAAGAAATGGGCTAATCTTCCACTATATTTCCCCTACACTGACATCGTGGAAGATAAACTTGAAAACAAACCTGAGTCTACATTTAATTAGGCTCAAAGGAGCTCATCAAACTATTGTTCAATCATGAATTAATCTTTTGTAATAGCTTGTAGTCCTAGGGCTCTGTTGTAATTCTACATTTATTTAATAAAATCATACTGTGGGGGCTTCCCCCACTGTGCTTTGGTCAAAAAAAAAAGTAATGCTCACCCTTTTTTTCTATCCAAATATTTATCCTAACAAGCACATTTGGTGTGGTCATGCAATACATTTATTATATGTAACTGACACATAACAAAGAATATTCACCTTTTTTTACAGATAATACACAAGTGGACATGCACCGCTAAACACATGCATGCACATCATATACCCACCAAAGCAAACATGTGTACTTAGTACTCCTAAAAATGGCCACAAGAAATCATATGGATTTCTAGTAACATATTTGTACCTTCAAAAACTAACAGTCAGGTATACTAGGAAGAGCATGTAGTAATTTAATCAAGTGAAAAGTGCTCCCTGTTAGATGTATATGTCTTCTTGTATTCTTATGTCTTTTTGTATTGTATTTCCTCATTGTATGAGGGGCTTTTGTGTATATTTACCAACTCCTGTACCTCTATATATTTGGGGCCTAGTGCTCCTATAATGAATAGAAGAGCTATTCATAACATGGTATCAGAGCGAGGTTAGCATACCTCTCCTCGCTAATCTTCTCTCCTTATCTCGATCGAATCGGTTGTTTCCTCTTTGTTTTGAGGCAGTCTGCTGTCGATTCATCGTTGTTGCCGTTGATTTCGCCGCCGATTTGTCTGCCCGTCGCCACATGGAGGTCTGAAGCAAGCTGGTCGAGGTTGTCAAGGTCTGTGGCGAGCTGGTTGAGGTCGTCAGCTCTTCGACAATGCTCTTCACCCAACAGCCATCGTCGCCCTTCACCGGGCAGCCGCCACCGCAGCCACCACGGCCGTCGCTCTTCGCTGGCTGCTGCCGCGCCTCGTCTGCCCAGCCATCACCTTCACACGGCCGCCGCTCCTCCCCACCTAGCCGCCGCCGCTCGCACGACCGCCGCCGTTGCTTCCCCACCCTACTGCCACTGCCGCCGTTGCTCCCCACCCCGCCGCCACCACTGCTGAACAAACGTGGTATGTTCGTCTGGGTGTGTAGGCGTCGGTTCGTTTATAAAAAAAATCAAAAAAAAATTGCTCTATTCTGGTGTGTTTTGCAACGTGTTGGTCGCTTTTTGCCATTTCCTTAGTGCTCTCGTCGTCGACATGGCTCCTTCAACTTCATCTGGAGGTGTTCCTCTTCTCCATTGTCTGGTGTTTTTTGTTGGCAGAAACTACCGTGATTGGATTCCTCGTCTTCGGATTCATATGCATGGTCTGCGCCTTTGAGAGTTTCTTACTAGCGAGCTGCCTTGTCCACCCCGTCCTACTCCACAGCTTGTGCTTCCACTACAGCCTGTTCTTTCAGCTACAACTACTGATGCAGAACAGGAGTTTGAGAGATTGCTTGCCGCCTATGATGCTAGTGTGGAGCAGTTGCAGTTGCAGGGGGGTGTTAGCTGTATATGTCTTCTTGTATTCTTATGTCTTTTTGTATTCTTGTATTTCCTCATTGTATGATGGGGCTTTTGTGTATATTTACCAACTCCTGTACCTCTATATATTTGGGGCCTAGTGCTCCTATAATGAATAGAAGAGCTATTCATAACACTCCCCAAAGTCCAAACTCATGTTTGTGTATACTCTACATGTGTTATTGTTTCTTAAACAATAAAACACGATCTAGAATACCCCCGTCCCTTAAATCCAGCCAGGATTCATCCAACAGAGAGTGGAACAAATCTACAAGATGCTTTTTTAAAAGAAAAATTTACTTGGTACAAAGAAATCTACTAATTATCTTTATATACAAGAAACTTTTGTAAACTGTCAACCAAACTATAATATTGATACAGGTTATCCCCACACAAATTAACAACACATTCAGGAAATAGAGATGTGCTGCAATGCCTTACACTCGTATAGAGTTGCCCTGCAAGTAAATATTCCTTTCTCCTGAACGCCTCTTTACCTCGTAATTTCAGTTGAGCTAACTTTTTTACACAAAGATCTTTATCCTGAACAAAAGCAATTATTAGAGCAGTAATATTTTTAATGCTCACATGAAGATGCATTCAGAAATCTAGTCAGCTGCTATAAAATGGATGTTATTTCAGATTGCACGCATTAAAATTTCTAAAAGTTTGTCCGCTGATATACACAAATTTTAAGATGTCACACCAAAATGGTATTGTAAAAAATAATTTGGCATATAATATATTATTAATAATTTTCACTAGTCATTACTAGAAAGAGTAATGGTTCACAAGGATACTATCAATGGTCTACAATTCTGCAAAACCTAAACTAAATTATTGGGTGCCTCAAGTAAACTTGAAAAAAAAAATTGTGCATATGCCATAGTTATGCAGACTCAAATGCTCCATGTCCTAGCTTAATGTTTTTTTCCATACAACTAAAAAAGTGAGATGCGATGAAATTGCTTATTGGTTATCAAAATGAACATCTTGATCAAGGAAAAGAATTTTAATAAAATTAAGTAACAAACTGGCACTTGCATACAACTTTGTAGTAATTATGAATATTAGGAGCAAATACAAAATTAATGATGGAGAGTGATAAAGATGATATATAACAATATGAAAATATGAGCATAGAAAAAACAGATACCCGCTTCAAACCAAAGTTTTTCACATGGGAAATGATTCCATCAATACTCCAATCTGGCAGCATTGAAATAGGTAAAGTTAAAGGAAATAAAATCTCAACAATTTCCCTATGGCCTTGAAGAGCAGCAACTTCAATTGGAAATGCACCAAACTGCAAAAACAAAAAAAAAAAACAGTCGCTTTCATAATGTATCATGACCCGTACAATACCAAACATGATTGCATAGAACTTCAACCAAGTTAGAATCGTTTCAGCCAAATGGCAGTATGGAATTTGCAGTATCGCAATATTTCGGATTGCACATGGATCATAGGTTAAATCATTTCATAAGAAAATATACCTCTTTTACAGCAATTAGCCAGAAAAGTTTGGTAGAATCGTGCAAACAACACAATTACACAAGGGATGGCACAAAAACGCCCATGCAAAGTACGATTTAGCTTATTTCATCAGGCTATGTACAGTTTGGATTCATTCTTGTTTTAAGAGAACTGGCAGCAGGATGCCAATTACATTAATGAAACAGGAGAAAACAAATACAAAGAGAGATATCAACCCCCACAGGGAAAACCATGGTACTTTCATGGTTGGGATCATTTATCAGTGTGGGTGAACAGGGGTAGTGCATGACACGGTTTGAGCTGGCACGGCAGGCATGCACAAACCAGTGGACGTCGTGCGCGTTCTGAAAGATGCTGCTTGAAGCATCATTATCACCTTATCTATTTAGTTTGTTAGCATTTCTGTTCCATTCAATTAGGATTGAGTTGTTTAGTTATTGCTCTATATAAAGAACGTGTTCCCATCATTCAGGATAAGCAGAATTATAAGTTCCCATTTCATCACCTACACTCCGTTTTCCCATCTCTTTTGTCTGTTCATCGTCTTGCCATGATCACAAAGCCATGCCCACTTACGCAGCACATACACAGATACGCTCTACACTCACTAGCATGCGATCATAACAGGTACCAACACCAGCCTGAAAGGAGCTTCAAGGTACTAACCCAAGAAAAGAATAAAAAACACAAAGCTACAAGGAGCCAGACAGACATGATGCAAACATCCCAACACTAACAACTGTGCAAGCACCAAGAACGCCAGATGGCAACCACCAAGCAAGTCAAGCCCAGCCAAGACAAGGGCAAATGAGCAGAAGTATGATGCACCATAGCCAACTAGTAAATGCTGAGGGACAAACAGGTGGAGGCCTCATCTACGACAGCCAAGAAAACATGCCATAATGTGTTCAAGTCAACCAAGGAAACTACCGTCTTGGGCACCACATGAAACCCATCACACAAGCAGTATTCTTGCACATGATGACATGAAACCTTGAAAATTTAGGGTTATTCAGTCAATAATATAGGCTAAAGAAGCGCATCGAGCGGATGAATAACAAGAAATTTCAATGCTGTAGAACCAATATTCCCTAATAACAATATCATTGCATCTCTATACAATGTATCACATACCATAATGTACACTACACTTTATCAAGGCAATGTGTTCTCTCCTAATATAGGCTAAAAATTTAATTGAGAATGGAGGGAGTATTTCTGGAGTTCACTACTGTCCTCTCCTAATATAGGCTAAAAATGAACTAACCAACATCATTAAATTGACAATGGAGGGAGCATTTCTGGAGGTCACCACTCAGTTTCTTTATTTCAGTTTTTAAACCACTGGGAGAATTCAGTTTCCAACATTGCCAACAAAATAATTCAGTTTGAAAATAGAAACAACTCTAATAATATTTTTGCATTTTATTTCGTAATTTTGTGCACCAAAATCCAGTGTTTCAATTTGGTAGCGTTTTTAGGACAAATTACTGTATAGAACCGCATGCACCAATGCACCACACAAGGAACATATCAATTGATATCACGATTCATAGTATGAGAACAATAACCCTTGGAAATTTAAATGGGATCCTGGAGGTGTTTCAGCATTGGGGATGCAGCAAACTCAATTTGCCTCTCCTCAGGCCTTGAAGGTCACGCTTCACAGCCTCACTAGCCTATGGCACGGGGATGGGAAACATGGGGGATTGGGGCTGGGCTGGTGGAGTGGAGTATTGGATGCCTCGTCAGGCCTATTGGCTTGGTAGGATGGAGGAATGGACCTAGTGTGAGTGCCAAGAAGTATTTCAGTCAGTTCACGCTAGTATTAGGGTTTTGGTAAAGGAATGTCCAATCACGCATTAATAGCTCACAACTGAAAAAATAAGGAAATAATTTAACTCACTTCGTCCGGAATATTGGGATTAGCACCAGCATCTAATAAGCATTTCATCACGCCAGAAAAGCCATATTTTGCTGCCACCATAACATAAGTATCACCGTTAGAGTCCCTAAAGTTCACATCAGCACCAGCCTGTATAAATGAATTATTATTTGATCAGCTCAGCCTGTGGTTCAGATGCTATCCAGAGAAAATGTACATGGAATGAAAATGAAGCTTCCAAATACACTTAAAAGAAAGGTACTGACTTGGATGAGAAGTTTGACACATTCCAATGATTTAGATGATATGGCCAAAATCAATGGGGTGTCATCGAGATTGAAAACCTTATTAGGCTGTTGGAAATAAAACAGTCGAAATCAGGATCAATGGAGAAATACTATCAATCAATTAAGTGCATGCTTATAATAAAATTAGACAGTATTTTCATAAATTCTGAGCAAGTAGGCAACTTCCGCTTCATTCGTACCACTTAAAATCAAATGTTGACTATACGAACCACATATACCAGAGGCAAAAACATATGACTTTTCTGTTATACACCTAATTGAGGAACAAATAAACTATTTCTTACATCGGCATGATGGTCCAGTAATATCTTCATGGTGCTAACTTGACCACGCGTAGCAGCTGTATGCAATGGGGTCCCATGGAGAGGATGAAAAACAATACCAATTCCTCTTGACAGCAGCAATTCTACTATTTCACAGTGTCCTGGAAAAGAGTTTTTTTTAATCAATATATATATATATATATATATATAGCAACAAAATGTTTTATAGCATGCGTAGAGGTATAAATGTACAGCCAAGAAACGTCACTTTTGATTTAAACAAAAGTCCTGTATTCAAAAATTATTTAAAATAGAATCTGTATCAGGGTTCTGTTTACCAACCATAAACCACTAGGTAATACTACCTCCGTCTTAAATAACTTCATTTTTCAGTTTTTACATACAATGTTTCGACTCTTCGTTTTATTTAATTTTTTTGCGATTAATATTTTATTGTTACTAGATGATAAAATATGAATAGTACTTTATAAGTGACTAATTTTTTTTAAGTTTTTGTACATTTTTTCAAATAAGACGAATGACGAATGGTCAAACGTTAGACACAGAAATCGAAAAATGAAGTTATTATGGGACAGAGGTAGTAATGGTTAGCAGTGAATAGAATTAAATTTCAAAACTGACTAGTTGGAAATTTTTGCGTTTATGTAATTATGATAGACACGAGACATTCATCACGTTAGGAGCACATATGTCTAGACAACACTGGAAAAAAATATACATCCACTGGTTGAAAGAAGGGGTTGGTGTTCTGTGCTCTACAATCCACTGCACTTTACCATAAAAGATGTCTTCTAGATTACATACATGTGCATGTTTTTTAAAAATCTTTGGCAAGATATTGAATTATTAGTAGGTCTCGTTGGAAGATTGATCTGATCCTGATTATGTAAGCAACATTTTCAACTTGAGAATAATATTTTATTTCTACATTACACTCTGCCCTAGGAAAAAGAGAACTCACTATTTGCCACTCAATAGATGTGGAATTAACTATCTGCCATTCAGCAGATGTTAATTATTTTTTTTGCCTTTCAATGCAGCAATTTAGCTATTTTCTTTGCAGTTACTCCCTAATCACCAGGCCCACCTTAATCCATACTAATTTAAATGGCTAAAATTCTGTTTTATTAAGTGCAATTAACTATAGGGGCAAATGGTTAATCCCACATCTATTGAGTGCCAGATTGTTAATTTTCCCATCTCTAGTTAGGTCCCATGACTATGCTACTTGGAATTTAAGTTGTTGCCACAAAGGCACAAATTCATAATTGTTTCTTCATCGTTCATTCAAAACATCAGTCAACTCCTTTGCGGTCAGAGCCAGCCACTTCACACATAACACCATAGCATATGTGCTTGGAATCCTAATCTTCCCACATTTTATAAAACTACCTAAAGAGATAAAACTGAGTATGACAGACTGTGGAACTACTGAATTAGTGATGAGAAGTTGGTCATTTTGTACAATTTCACTTGTATTTGAAAAAGTGTTCGATTTTTTCCATGTGACTGAAATCTAGAGTAATAATCTAGTGATCAATAATTATGTTCTGAAGAATACGTCTGGGGTCCAGAACAGTGCTGCGTAAATAAGTTTGCAGGTTCTTGGGCACAAGTTCAAGCCATGGCATCATGCAGTTCCTAAAGAAGACCTTTATAGTGTATAGACAGAAAGGAGAGAATGAAACTATCAAGAAGAGCAAGGTCATTGTACTCTTTATCCATTTTCAATAACCCAGAAGAGCAAGATCACTAAGGTATGACGCCAGATTGAAACATAATCTCATTGTACTCTTTTCCCATCCCCCATCTCTTTTAATCTCGGTTGTGCTTGGGATTTTGACTATGTACTTCTACTTTTAGAAATAATGCATTCAGTTGGGTCATCTTGACCTTCACTTGAGTTCTCAAAGAAAAAAGAGATTGTGTTCTCGTACTTCATCTGGCTGCTGGTCAACTAATTATGTCTTTAATACTAGAATTGACAGCCTGCCGGCATTTATTATTTTCAAATTTTGACAGAAGCAGTATAAAATTTAGAACTCTGCTCAGTAAAACTAATAGAATCTAAGGACAAAGTATTTACACATACATAGGGAATCTATTCTCAAAATATGTGCTGTTTGTGCGAGGGAGAGAGAGAGAGAGAGAGAGAGACCTTTCCCAACAGCCACATGAAGAGGTGAGCCTGATTTACCAACAATCATTGGATCAGCACCATGATCAATCAGATATCTTGTAGCAGCAGTTCTCCCAAAAAACGCAGAAAGGAATAGTGGAGTTTCATCTGATAAGAAAAATTAATAAACATTATGAGCTTGGGGAACTCATATGGTCATATACCATTCCTGACTTTAACAATCCAAATTAAAACAGCTGCTGCTCCACAATGTAAAATATATCTGCAATTGTTACTGTTGAAAAAGAAGAACAAATGTCGGTTTGTCTTCACTGATCCTAATATAATACCACTGACTCCTACCATATAGCAATAAGTATTCCATATTCGCAACGCAGCAATTCAAGCTAAACTGTAAACACAAATTTGAAAATATCTCTCCGTTCCACATAATATTCATTGATAAATCTAGACAAACCAGAAAATCTTATAATATGGAACGGAATGAGTACATACATTGTACAGCATCAAAAGTTTCCAACGCTCGTATGTAATGCCACAAGCTCACATGGTACGTAACCAACATGCAGATGCCGCAGAAGAGGGATGAGACATCAAAAAGGACAATAAAAGCGGCCCGATATGTAAAATCCCACCTGGACACGCATATTGATCTCTCCCATTTCTACGTGGAGGAGTAACTAGAACAAGCGAAACAATATTGATGCGAAATGGATGGAAGGGAATCGCAACCTTTGTCATTGGTTTGATTGACGTCGAGGCGGATGTCCTCGACGAGGTACCTGAGGACGTCCATCCTCCCCTCGGTGGCGGCCAGGTGCAGCGCGCGGCTCCCGCTGCGGGCGTCCGCGACGGCCGCCAGGACGACCGCCTCGCCTTGCTGCCCCGTCATGTCCAGCCCCCGCGCCATCTCTGCGAAAGGGGGGGAGGGGAGAAAACGAGAATCAATGGAGGGGATCGGAAAAGGCAGCAGAAGCGGTGAAGCCCTAGGAGGGAAGAAGGCGCTACTGACTCCGGAGGAGGCGGAGGTTGCCGTCGAAGGCGGCCTGGAGTAGCATCCGCTCTCGCTGCTGCTTCGCCATGGCGGTGGTGAGAAGGCAAAACGTCTTGTTGCTATTGGACTGGAGAGAGTGGAGAGTGGAGAGTGGAAACTTGTGGAGTCTGGAGCAGTATATAGCCGATCGCCGACGCGTGGTACGCGGCGGTTGCGTTGGGACGGGAATAGGGATGAACGCGCTCCCATGTCTATTAATGTCTCGTATCTAACGAGACTTTCCAGTCTTCGTAGAAGGTTGTTTATACGGGGCTAAAAAATTTAGCCTCATATTATATCGGATGTTTAGATATTAATTAGAAGTATTAAATATGACTAATTAAAAACTAATTTTATAAATGAGTGATAATCCGTCAGACGAATTTTTTAAGCCTAATTAATCTATAATTAGAGCATGTTTATCCTAGCATCACATAGGCTAATTATGGATTAATTAGATTCAATAGATTCGTCTCGCGAATTAGTCTAAGATTATGGATGAGTTTTATTAATAGTCTACGATTACTATTTATAATAAATGTCAGAACATTCGATGGGACAAGGGACTAGAAATAAGTCACTTATTCTAAACACCACCTAAATTCATTAATTATAAATGTATATAATTTATATATATGTCTAGATTCATTAGCATCCACAGAAATCTATTGTGTAAAATGACGTTGTTATCTTGGGGATAACTTGACCGATTTGCCCTTGTTCTTTTGACCCACTTGTATGTCAACTTTGAAAATATATGTGAATGTTTGTTCAAAAATAAAGATTGAAATATTTGTTGTGGAATTTGGTATTTATTTGACAGATTTGATGTTAGTTTGATATACATAATTTCAAATTCGATAAATTTGAACTTAAATTTATATAATTCAAAATTTGGTATTTATTTGATAGATTTGAGGTTAGTTTGATATATAATTTCAAATTCGATAAATTTGAACTTAAATAATATACTTTGAAATTTGGTATTTATTCGATAGATTTGAGGTAAATTCGATACATATAATTTCAAATCGATAAATTTGAACTTAAATTAATAAATTTTAAAAATTGTCCCCCAGCAGTGTGTCGCCTTCGCCGTCTCTTTCCCTAGCCCGATGCTGCCTCGCCGCAGGCCCCTGCCCCTCCACCCCTCGCGCGGCTGACAACACCGCCGCGGCCTAGGCCTCACGTGCGCGCTGCTCATGCCGCCGTCCAACGCCGGTCGCCGCCCTACCACCTCGCGCCGCCACCGGCCAACCCCAAAATCCTCTCCCCAGATCTGTAAGCGGTGCAGAGGAGGATTGGAAGAGGATAACTGCAGTATAGTCCATTCATATTAAAATTTGATTTTTTATTTCATTACCCTAAACCCTAACGGCGTATATAAAGAAGGGTCAGATGGTTTCTTTATTGTTGAAAAGGATGGTCTGCAAAGCTGAAAAAGGAGGGTCAGTTCGATTGTTCGCTTTTAAAGTAGGATCAAATGAGCAATTATCCCTTATATGTATACTCTAATATAAATTTTGCAGCACTTTATATACAAGCTATATATATAAACTTTCTTTGTACATACTTTATATATAGAAAATTTATATATAAACCCTTTTAGTGTATCATCTTTGTTGATATATTTTTATGATGATATTTTTCACGTAGATGTTTTTACTACATACTCTAAATTTGTTTATATGTACAAATTTACTATACACAAAAATTCTAGTATAAAGATGAAACTTTATACATATAAACACAAATTATAAAAAAAGTTGTGTGTATATATATACACACACTTGTATACAGAATGTTCGTGCGAGTTAATGGCCGTAACATTAAACATTAACTACGGCATACACCTATATCCCCAGGTACGTTCCTTTCACATTCATTCTCTTGGTATGCAAGTAGATTAATCAATAATTTTTTTCTTAGTTCATAACCATCCTACACATTTATTTATAAATTAGAATATTATGCACTATTATAAAAAATCAACAGAATATTATGCGACATAAATTACATTATGTAATATAGATACACACATGCATATACACACACATTTAGTTTGATATGCTGGTATCTGTAATACTCCCTCCGGTTTTAGGAAATACCGGGTGTTGTTTTTGACATGGTAGTATTTCTAGTACTTTCGCCGGATTTTGCACGACACCGTTAAATTTTGTATATATGTTCTACCATCGTCTTTTTCAGATTTTTCATGCAAATATACATTATTATAAGTCATTTATAAAGTCCCTATAGTAATAATAAATCATACTCATAAAGATAAGCATAATTTCATTCACATGTTCATGTATAATTGACAAACATTTCTTCATACAGTGATGCTAATCAATAACATGACAAAGACAAATTAACTTGGATATTAGCTAAATTTAATGTGTTTGCATAGGTTAACTCATATTGTTAATCAATTTATACCTGTATGTGATGGATAGAGTATGTGTGATTAAATATAAACAATAGTAATTAATCACACGCTACCTACCACTGCCGCTATCGCTGCTTGCTGCTCAATTTGAAGGGCGACAATCCAACGTACGTCCCACGCATTGGGATGGCTGCTGGTGCGAGCGTGTGCAGTCTGGCCGGCCTTGGTACGTCAAATAGTTCGAAGCCATGCTTCAAATCCCACCTTACCCATTTCGGCATGTTGTTAGTACTTAATTACTTTCAGGGTTCCTGTGAACCAGTCCTTAATTGCCATGGGTGCGACTCTCAAAACCATGCACCCACAGCCCACCATTATCAATATTTTAGTTGACGTTAACCCGAACCGGGTGATGAATCATTATTACAGCTATTCAGAACTAAGCATGATTAAATGTGATCCCATGAGCTACTTGTTCTAAGCACGGCAAAGCAATAACCTAGGCCTAACTCTAATCAAGTTACCCTTGGTCTAGCAATGAATAAAGTTGAATAATCAACGGCATAATAATAAGGTTTACCCGAAGAAAATAAATACAGTAAATACTTTAATTAAGACAATGCATATTTGAATAAAGAAAGCGGGGAATTTATAATAATGGGTTCAATATGATCAAAGATGAGTGCCACTTGCCTTGCTCTGGCCCCTAGGTTACTTCGGCGACGATCTCGAAGTAAACCGGCTCTTCGGCGGGGTCCGAATCTAAGCGACAAAGCACAAAAATAAATAAAACATTCACAAACTCTACTGAAACAGCAAAAGAAAGTATTTTTAATGGATTCTTGACAATTTTGTGAATTTAATGAAATTTGAATGGACCTAAACGGAGACTAGATGAATTACTTATGAATTTTAGAAGTTTTCTGGGTTTTTAGACTAAACAGAAAAGTCCTAAATCAATTATTGCGCAATTAATGGGGCTGCTGATGTCAGCGAGGAGAGAGGAGGTGCTGACAGGTGGGGGCCACCTGTCGGTGGGGGAGAGGGGAGAGGAGAGGCTGACGGCTGGGCCCCACGGGAGGAGAGAGGGAGGAGAGCCGGCTGGCCAGTGGGCCCGTCCGGCCAGAGAGAGGGAAACAGAGAGGGGAAAGGAGAGCGCGGCCGGCGGCGGGAGCTTCGGGCGGCGCGGCGGCGGCCGAGGGACGGTGGCGCGACGGCGGTGCTAGCGGACGGCGGCGGTGCCACGACGACAGCGACGCGGCGACGACCGCGCAAGGGCGCGGCCGAGAGGGGGAGCAGTGGCCGACCAACACGATGGCGACGAGCGCGCGACGTGCGCACGGCGGCGAGAGGTGGCAATGGGTGCCGGCAGCGGCGGCACGGCGACCGCGTGGTGATGGCGGCGACGAGGGAAACACAGCGACGGCGGAGAGGTGGCGCACGACGCCCGGCGACGGCGCGGGTGGTCCGGCGGTGACGGCGAGGACAAAGGAGAGGAGGAGAGGGAGGTGGGGACGCTCACCGGTGGAGGCGAACGCGGCAGAGGGTCGGAGAGGAGGCGGGACAGGTGGCGACGTCCGACGGCGCGGATGGCGACGACCGGGCGATGGGATCGAGGGTGGTGGTGGTGAGGTCGGGCGCGGCGGCGACCGGGTGGCGAGAGGATGCGCGGGCGCTGGAGATGCCCGCCGTCGACGACCGGGGCGGCAGCAAGTCGGTGACGGCGAGGCGGAGGTGGTGACGCGGCTGGACGGTGGCAAAGGGCGTCCGACAGCAAGATCGAACGGCGGCGACGATGGGGCAGCGCGGCGGCGGCTCGGGCGGGTGGAGGAAAAGGGTGAGCGGCGGCGCGAGGCGGCGGGGATTTTATAGGGGAGGATGGCCGGCTAGGGCGGGCGGCGGTAGTTGGAGACCGAGTCGGCGACGCGGTGGACTAGGCGGCGGCCGTTGCGGCGGCGGCGGTTGCGGGCATGGGGCGGCGAGCGGCGGACTCGGACTCGGCCGGCGCAACGCAGGCGCGGTCGCTGGTGCGGTCGCTGACAGGTGGGCCCCGCATGTCAGCGGCGCAAAGGCGGAGGGAGGTGGCGGCGGACTTCGCGGGCGAGCGCGGGCGCGCTGGGCCGAGGCGGCCCGGTCGGGAGGGAGGAGGCGCGCGCGCGTGGGAGAGGAGGCGGCCGGTCGGCTGGGCCGGCCTGCAGGGAGAGGTGGGCCGGCTCGGCTGGGCCGGACCCGAGAAGGAGGAGAGGAAAAAGAAAAATGAAAAAGAAAAGGAAGGGGAGGAAAATTGGACTTCGGCCCAATAATGAGAAGGAAGGGAAAAAGAAAGGAAAAAGGAGGGAAAAAGGAAAGCCCCACCTTTGCCGAGTTTTAAAATAATTTGTTTGGCCAAATTTTATACTTCTGCAATTTGAGTTTAAATCCTGTTAATTGATTTGCGAACCTCGATTTAATTAAATTAAGTTCTTTTAGAGGGATTTTTCCTGAGTTAACTAAGCCAATTATTATTTACGGATTTCTTTTTACGATTTTAGGCTTAGGACAAAACTCCGGGTGTGACAAACAAGTAACTACAAAACTTGTAAGACCATGTTCATATGCTAATTTCAGAAAAATTACGACAACAAATTAATACACTAATTTCAGAATCAGTATAAAATCAAGTTGACATATTGCAAGGATAATTTTAATTAAATAATTTATTCACATTGTCACTACAATATCAAGTTGACATATTACAAGGATAATTTTAGTTAAATAATTTATTCACGTTGTCTGATGTTAACATAAAATTTAAACTCTACAAAGTTAAATTTAATGAAAATCACTTTATACAAACGTAAAATCACTCTATACAAACGTATGCAGTTCACATATTGCAAGGATAATTTTAATTAAATAATTTATTCATATTATCTGATGTTAACATAAAATTTAAACTTTACAAAGTTAAATTTAATGAAAATCACTTTATATAAATGTGAGTTGCATCATATACAAATTTGAAGAATGATTTTAGTCGTCCGATCTTACGAAGATGATTCTAGCCATCGGATTTGAAGAATGATGAATGAAGTATGTAGGATGAGTAAAAATAGTTCGTGCAATATATGGTAGATTATTTTTTTTCAAAAGAAAATAATGCATGTTCTTATCTAATATTTTTCTTATGCATGTATTGGCTGAAAGCTATAAAATTAATGGTCATATGTCATATTTTATGGAAAGTCTCTTGATATATGGAAAATATATGTCTTGTTTATTTTATAGTGTATAATTATAGGAGATAGGGGTGGAGGGTGTATCACACGCTAATCTAGGCCGCTCATTTTCAATGAAGATGTATTTGGGCCGTTGGATACGTCACACGATGATGATGAGGAGTAAATCATGTTTGTGCACTATAAGGTAACTAGAAATACATCTGTGCGAACGCTACGCTACGTTTATATAACGTGAGTTGCAACGTATACAACTTCCCATTAGCGTGGTATATATCAAAAGTACAAAACAATTGTGCAACCTCTCAAGTCTAAATTTATTATGAGTTTACAAACAAATTTCTTCATGTCTTCTTATATCACTTGAAAAGATACTTAAATCAAATATTAAGCGATTAGCAAATAATTATCGCATGAGTTCTTTGTACTCTAAAAAATATATGACAGTCTTTAAAGTTGAAATTAGTAATGGTATTTTTTGTTAGTTGTCTTTCTATTTTATTATTATCAGTAGGTGCCCATATCTTTTCATGGTTTAAAAAATATTGTACAATGATGTGTCGTTTGATAGATAAAAAATTACTTATTTTACATAAAAATACGATGCTAACAAAATATTTCTTGAACACCATATAATCACTCCTATTTTATCATAGATTTATATTGTTAGTAATTTGACTATTTGGACATCCAATAATAATGGTCTAGATCTTTGGTCGATGTTATGTTTAGCGTACCTGTGGTATGGCGTTGATCACAAACTTCGTTGTATAGATATCATTATCGGTGTCCTAACGGTGTGACTAAAAAATATGATTTAACTTTGATTCTAAAGATATACATAGCATATTTGAATAGATTTATGATTAAAAAATTAATATATTTATCTTTATATAAAGTCTAATATATAGAAATGTTTCTAAATGGAAAGATATTTGCTAACATATGAAAACTCTATAATTGGCAAGATAATTTCTTATTTAGAAAGTCATGGATACATGTAAACTCTATTAAAGAGGGGTGTGATCCATCCTAGCTGTCCGATCTTATAAAAATGATTTTAGCCGTCGGATTTGAAGAACGAGGAATGAAATATGTAGGATGAGTAAAAGTAGCTCATGCACTATATGGTGGATTATCTTTTCAAGAGAAAATAATACATGTTCTCATCTAATTTTTTTCTTATGCATGTATTGGGTGAAAGCTAAAAAATAATGACAGTATGTCATATTTTATAGAAAATCTTTGATATATGGAAAATATGTGTCTTGTTTATTTATAGTGTATCACGTGCTGATCTGGGCCGCTCATTTCAACAAAGATGTGTTTAGGCCGTTGGATGCGTCACGCGATGATGATGATGAGTAAATCTAGTTTGTGCACTATATGGTAGATATAATATATATATATATATATATATATATACACTTACATTCAGATTAATAAATAAGTAATAACGAGAGCTTTTTTCTGACACGGTGGTATTCGTAATACTCACCGGGCCTTTTTATGACACGTTGGATTTTGAATCTATATTTGGCCAAGATTTGATACATTAGATTTGATGTAGGAAGGATAAATGAAAAGTGCTTATGATTTAGGAAGCTGATAAAGGGAAGGAGGGTCGATGAAACGTGCTCTGTCTAATGTGATGTAGATAATTTAAGCAATTAGCTTTGTCCAATAAGTAAAACAAGTTTATGTGATAGATGATTGATACCAATTTAACTTCACCAGAAACATGGGGAGAAACATTGTAAATGCAGTAGTTTACAAATCCACAATCCGCAGCGAAGCGTGGGCAAATGTGGCTAGTATATTATAAAAACGTGCAACGTACATGCAGCATTCACCAAGAGTACCATAGCTCCAGGGAGAGAACCCAGCAAGGCTCTACACAAGGAAGATACATACAAATTGCGGCCCATTTTACCTCTTTGTACAATTGTTCAATAACACATTCGTCAGCTCAGAAACACATATCATCCACCACATGACGTACTCAAATGGCACAAAGAATATGCATCTCAGAACATGGCTGAAGAAAAGCCTAAAGAGCTAATGTTTATCCCTATCATCATCACTCACCCCTTCACACCCTCCTGACACTCTTTCCATACTCCTTCCTGATCTCCCAAAGCTGTTCTCCAACTTCTTTCATGGTTGGACGGTCCTCCCGTGTCGGAGCAGCACACTGGAAAGCCAAGCTGAGCAGCTTTTCAAGCACCTCATCGTCCACAGGATCCTCCAACAACGGATCCAATATCTCCCTCATGTTGCCTTCATTAAATTTCTTAAATGTCTGCAGAAATACAAAAGTGGACTGTGCTCATTCTCTACTGATGGACAGAACAAAGGTTTAGTTTGTCCTGAAACTTCATTTTTGTAGGTAAATTCTAGCTAGAGATCCAGTTCCATGCTATTATAAATTATTGTGCAAAAAATTGGGAATAGATTTGGTTAGATCAACACAAGATAAAACAAAAACGAGTATGGTTTTAGTGTCATATTTTGCCACAGTTGCACTAATATACACTTCATTTCAGTTCATGGCAACATATAATCACATCCGTTGTAATGGAACAAGTGCAATGTTGGAATTAATTGTTAAGAAATTGGATATCAAAGAAGAGGCAATTTAACATACCCATCTGATAGTGATTCTCTCTTCAGCAGCCCGCTTCAGCTCTACCGGTCGGCGAGCAGAAAGAATTTCTACAAGCAGTATGCCAAAGGAGAAGACATCACTCTTAGGAGTCAGCTGGTATGTTCTCAGGTACTCAGGATCGAGGTAGCCAGCTGTTCCCTTTACTTTTGTTGAGATGTGTGTCTTTTCTGTGTCACTGGGGCCACTTCTTGCAAATCCAAAGTCAGACACCTTGGCTCGGAAGCTCTCTGTCAGCAGGATGTTTGATGACTTCACATCTCGATGAATTATTGTCTTCTCTGTTCACATTGAAGAGTCCAATAATACAGGATTATTGAAAACAAACTTTATCCAAATAAAAATATGGAGAACTGGCAAAAGGACTATTAGATCATCTAAATCATAAACCATCCAAGGAAACCTTTGATCTATGTAAAAACACTTAGGATGTGTTTGGTTCGTGGACGAGGTGATTGGGTTGGATCCATTTCTGTATTGTAGGATAAGTTGGTTCCATTTTTCCGTTTGATTGGATGAATGGTTGAACCCTGTGGTGGGAGGGATGAGATGGAATGGATTGAAGCTGTTTTTTGTTTGGTTGAAGGGATAGAATGAGATAGAAGTTACCTCTCATATCCAAAATAAAATATTGAATACTAGGATTAATATATAAATAATCCAAAGTAATTAGATGTATATTTATACAAGTAATATATTTTAAATAAATTTAATAAATAAAATAGACACCCCCTCTATGTGTCGTGGTCGTTCTGGGATGGATCTGTCCCACTGTTTTGGTGAGATGCATTGAATCTAGATCTGAGAGGAATATTCCTCTCCTGGTTTTAACCCACCCCACCGATCCAACAACCAAACATGGTCAGGGATGGGTTGGCTCTATCCTAACCCATCCCTAGAACCAAACACACCCTTACATAAGCCCCTAGAGTTTTCAAGGTAGTTTTGCCACTTTGGCATGTAATGTGCCATCAAAAGTGTGTCCGGCTTAGCAAAAAACATAAAAATCAATGGAGAAAATATGCCCTTATTTTTCCTTGGTACACACGGCATAATGACCAAAGCCAGAACTGTCGAGAGACCTCGAGCTGGCAAAAAAGGATGCTCACTACACAAGGAAGCTAATGGTGCTGTTGGTTTAGTAGTCCAATGGGCATTAAAGTTGTGGTGGCAGTCAGCACCGGTACAGGGTGGCTTTTGGAAACAGGCATAGGCTGGTACAGCTAAAACGCTTTGAATGAAAAATCATGAGCACCGAGGTTGTGAAATGTACATAGGATTAGCTCGCTGCGCTGAAACTCCCCATGGAGACGAACAGTACCAACAAAATCGAACTATTCTGCATAAGAAGAAAATTGAACTATTCGGCAAACATAGAAGACGAAGTGACATGAAAGGATTTGCTAAATGCTCACTGAATTGACTAATCAGATCAAAGGTCAGGGGCCAGACTTAGGGAATGACATTCAGCAAATTTCTCTGGCTTGTTGGTGAGATGTGATAACGTTGGATGGAGCAGCAGTTAAAGCAGTTATCTGTGGATGCTGTGACCATGGATTTGTTGCAAGTTGGGGACCAGTAGTTAGAATTGGAACGGCAGATGGTGAGGGCTAATTAAAAAGGTGAAGATTTGAAACAAGCCATGGCACTGAGATATGGGATCTACTGCCACATCATTGGTCATCTCATCTGCCACTACGGCAAAAACTGCCACAGAAACCATTCTAGTGTTTTTTTCTTCTTTCCTGAAAGAACCTTAGGGGATCATTCACTATGGTTTTGCAAGTTTGGGGGGCATAATACCTGGTTTAATAGTTTAGGGGGCTAAGTAGATGAACCATCAAACTTTACGGGGGTATACTTTTCTTAGTAGTAATTGGCCTTTCTTTTTTGCAATCTAAGAAGGGCAAGATACTGATAAAGGCTTCTGAAACAGAGATATTAAGCTACAGTGTGGACTGCAGGTTAATCTCAAGAGTGTAGATAAATGGAATTTGCTGAAATGGGAGCATCACATCAATATTGATGCAACAAAAAACAGAGATGGCTTACCAGCATATAGATGGAGATAAGTGAGTGCATGTGCAACATCGATTGCGATCTCTAGACGCTGATTAAAATCCAGGACTCTTCCATATTGGCCTGAAAAATGCAGAAACATCTATTAATATGAAAACTCACAGAAATGATAATGAAGATAATAAATCAGAAAGTTGCAATGTACCATCAAGATGATCCCTCAGAGTGCCATTTGGTACATACTCAGTGATAATTATGCGTTCATGTCCTTTATCAGTAAACCCCAGCAATCTCACCAAATTTCGGTGGTCAATCTTAGCAAGCAAGTCTACTTCATTGCTAAACTCATCTGTAGGACCTGCGAATTGATCCTGTACACAAAAAAAAAAATAGTCAAGCCCATTCCCAGGCAGCAAACCATAAACTCCATCCTGTCATAAATATTTGACATTTTGAACATGATCTGGTCAAACTTGCCATAGAGTTTGATCTATTTGTAGTGTCATCCAGGTCCCTATACTTTTAAATTGTAGATTTATTTCCTTAAAGGCTTAAAAACTAGTTTAATGTACCAACATGGGTCCAAATGTGCCCATACCCTCTTTAGGAGCCTATGTGGCATCCAACTTGGAGCTTATGTGGCACATAGGATCACGTGAGCTTGGTGTAGAAGGGATATGTGGATATATTCCCATCCATACCAAGCTCACACATAGCTTATGTGCTCCCACACACCATGTTGGCTATAAATATAGCCGACATACCACATCGGCTTCTAGGTATGGGCACGTTTAGCAAGTTTAAGAGCCTAAATCCGCAATTTAAAAGTTAAGTGATATGAATGACATTATAGGAGGGCCGCTGGTGTATTTAGTATAAAACATTAGCAATTAACATGATTTGATTATGAATAAAAAATTGATTAGTAGCAAAAAGATGTCACAGATTGCATCGAATGATGGAATTACCTTTTTGGCTCTCTTGACTGCAACCACCTGGCCATCTGGCAATACAGCCCTATAAACTGTCCCAAATCCTCCTTCACCCAACTTAAATGAAGGTGAGAAATTCTGAGTAGCCCTGAGAATCTGCTGCACAGTTAAGTTGACAGATCCAACTCGAGCAATCTGTGGAGATGGGGCAAATCTTGATGGACTCGGAGGTATTCGGTGTGGAGTTGGCGGAACCTTCTCGGATGACGTGCTTACATCAAAGGATGAAATCGATTCGACTGGAAAAAATAGTTGGTTGTTAAGGGCAAGATCCCAACAATGTGTGTTTGACAATGAATCACCATGGTATTGGTATGGTAAGAAACATTAATCTTGCAAAAAGTATAACAGTCAGAGGTTCATATCAGATTGAGACGTTCATGCAACATAAATATAGTAAAATACATAACATCCAAAATATGGATGGCTTTGCAAAGAAATTTCTGTCAACAAATGATTTTTCCTTGGTTCTTCTAATAAACACTGCTCTCCATAACCATATTAATTGCTTACTAGTGGAAATGGGCACAAACTAAAAATAATAAGGTGTCAATTCTTTCGTTCTCCATGTGTCCATATAGAGTTGAGCGACAGCAGTGAGACTGGAGGGGATAGCAGCACATGAAAGGAGCTACATACTAGTTAAAAGTTATGGCATGAAAGCTGATCAAACAAACAGAATTTATTCTATTAGTCATAGCCATTATAAGTTTTTTTTTTCTGCACTAGATGTCATTCCCTCGTACACACCAAGCTAGGAATTAGTAGAAATGATCTACAATGATTCTTCATAAATGGACATACTACCAGGGAGTAGCTCGTAAGTAAATGGCAGGTAAGAAATTTGCAAACACATACTAGTAATCCATCCATAGTTAGCTCTAAAGGAACCAATGTGCCATCAGCACATCACAAACTAACACCATGCAGAAGATGGCTAGGATAGAACAAGATTTAGTGAGTTACTCAAGATACCAGAACTCATGATGAGAGAGCTTTAGACACGATCAGTCCCCTACGAATCTTAGCAAATTACATACTCTTGTGTTTTAATATATGACGCACTTGAAATTTTTAATTCATCCAACTATTCATCTTTTCTAGACATATCTGTGCAAAGACAAACATACTAGGCATGATGATGGACCTAGTGGTACTCTTTTCACTTTACCTAATTAAGTAATTGAATAATTACTGTTGGTCAACCTTTGAGAAAAAAAATCAACTGTGTCATATATTTAAAAATGATGGTAGTAGAGTATGCGGGGCTTAATCCTTACAAAAGAGTTGAAGAACATAATTAATATATAGTCCCTCAGATTACTTGTTTAGGACAACACACTTTTGGTATTTTTCCACAAAAGCATTTTTAATGAAAAAATCTAGCAGCACCGTTTTCACATGAGAATTCTTGATACTTTAGATATATTAGCAGGGAAGTTCTACATCCCATATCTATTTGATAACAGGGCCCCTGGGGCGATGTGCCATGGTGGTGGTGGTAGTGGTGGTTTAACAGCATTCAGGCCCAGTAGAATATAATGACAACGCAACATCCATAAAAAATAAGCTAACACCTATTTAGTCATGAGAACCATATCGTAAACATCCATGGGGTCATCATCATCAACTATCTTGCGAGATATAGATGACATCAAATGCATATAAAAAAATAAAATAGAAACATGCAGGAGCAAAATTTCCTTTGAAAGAAAAGGTGTATATTAGTGTTTATGATATAGATGGAACAGCGCTTGAACAAAATTGAACTTGAAACATTTAGCTCAAATTTGCATACTCCAACTGTAGTCTTAGAAATCAATAATTTTGTGCACTTAATTTCTAGCCCACCATCAGGGTAAGTGGGTGACAATCAACTGGTTTTTTCAGCAGTGATAAAATGCATTGGATACACATGATGCATGGACTCACCTGCATTACGCTGAATGGATGTAGTGTTATGCCTGCTAACTTCCTTTTTCTCAGCATGAAAGCATGGTATCATAAGGCCACAACATAGGAGAATCACACCTGGCACCGCAAGGAGATGATCCTGTCTTTCCAAAGCATCATTGTCATCCTGGTTATTTCCATGAACTCCCATGTTTTCACATGGGTCATCCTGAATTTTTGCATCACTCATTGAGGGCTGCCTCAAAAGTTTCCTTGGTATATTTTCTTCTGCAGTTACAACAATTCCCAAGAAACCATGAGAAAATACAATTTAGAAAAAAAATGTCATCTGCAAGTTGTATACCATGAAATAAAGCTGGGACTCCCATAACAGAAGAACAACAATATCACAAGGAAATAATAAGAATAAATTTGGTGTAACAAGCTTTAGTGAGGAAACAGTTGAAGACCTACAACTTGAAATTTGTGTTTTTCACGTAATTAGATGTTTGTAAGACAAAATTATCAGAGAATGGTAACAAAATAAGGCTGGAGGAGACCTGACAACAACGATCACTTCAACAAACACATGCTACTTCATGGTACAGAGTGACTTTATGCCTAGACCTCTAGGGTAGTGGAAATTCTGGACGATAATATTAAATTCCCTAGATTTTTGCTCTAAAGATGCTTCTTTTGTGAAGAGCGAAGTTAAAGTTGCAGTTATACAAAATTTGCTCTGTACTCTGGCTATTAGTGCTGCAAAATGTATTGTTTTTATTGTTCAAACCTGTGATGTAAACATCACATTACCCCCAACAAAAAACCACTCATGTGCAACAAACAAATACACCTGATTTCACATCCATAATTACCAGCCTACTTGCTATTAGGTGGTTACATTTTCAAATACCATGACCCACAAAAAATATATAAGGAGATTATGTACAGTTGACCAATCCCTTCCTCCGTTGTTTTTGTGTGCATGGCAGCATACACTAGACCAACAAATGGCAATGTTCTACATACATGTAAATGGCATAGCTTTCTGATTATAATCCCAATAAGAATGAAGGATATCTAGGAATTCGCATTTCAGCAATTGCTAGAGACTATTATTTTTTATAAATAATACAAACCTCGATTAGTCCCAAAAAATATGATGGAGTAATAGGATGCAGGTGAGTGATCGCTAGGCACTATTATTTTTTATACATAATACAAACCTCGATTAGTCCCAAAAAATATGATGGAGTAATAGGATGCAGGTGAGCGATCGCTAGGCACTATTATTTTTCTACACAACTCTCTGACTAAATACAAATGTTTTTATACATAATTCTATCTCAGGCATGGTATAACTTCCAGACAACATCAAGAAATCAAATTAGAACAATTAACATAAGCAGATCTAAATTGCCATACAGCAGAATACCAAAAGATGAAAATCGGGCATACACTTAGCACAGATGGAGCCCCGCAACCAAAAGCTAATCAACGGGGATCCAACTCACCCTTGCTTGATTCACTCCCCTGACGGCAGTAGTGCTTCCAGGCGCCCCTCCATGCCTCTGAGTCTGACTGCTCGCCGCAGCGGAGGCAGCCGCTCTCATAGTACGACCTGAGCTTGTCGCAGCCAAGAACACGGTCGTGAACCAATTCGCCATTGACGGACAGGTTGCGGCCTCCACCGGGGGTGTCCAAGATGGCAACTTGGTCGTCTCCGCAGGTCCATGAGAGGGCTGGCTCGGAGACGGAGGCCAAAGCCAGGGAGGAGCACAGGAGGACGAGGAGAGTAGCTGGGAGAAGAGGAAAGAATGATGCCATCGGTACTGATAGATAGATAATCTTGTTGACCCTAGAATTCACAAAGATCTCATCTTTGGAATCCACAAATCGAACGAATTAATGGGAATACAAGATCGTGAAATCCGTCTCGCCTCCTCCTATTTGTGACGAAAAAGGAAAAGAAAATCCTGGTCAAGAACAGGGGGAAGCAAGCAAGGGTGAGCTAGAACAACAACACCACCAAATCGGCAGCTAATTGGAGAAGCGCAAAAGGAAGGGAAGGGAAGGGAAAAATTTGGATTTGAGTGGTCGCAAGGCTCGCAGCACAGCAAAGAAAGCAAGAACTCTTATCTATCTATCCATCAATTGATAGAACAGCCCGAGAAAGCAAGCAAGAAGCTGCCGCCGGGATTACGATTCGGCGGTGCTCAACCAGATCGAGGCTATGGTAGGCTAGAGAAAAGGAAGGGAAGAATTGAGAAGGGGCTCAGCTATAGTATAGTGGTTGGAGAGGAGGGAGGGGAAGAAGGAAGGAAATATCAAGCCATTTTCGTCGAGTCAGCTCAGCTACTGATGGTGGGGGAGAGAGAGAGAGAGAGAGAGAGAGAGAGAGAGAGGTGGGAAGCGATGACGAATTGCCGATGAGAAGAGAGAGATGACGACGCGAGGTGGAAGTGGAATGGAAGGGAGGTGGCAACCGGCGGCGCGGGCGTCAGCGTCACCTCACGCTGCAAAGTGGGGTCGCTATTTTTCCAGGAAAACACCTTACCAGTACACAAAAAAAAGGCTACTTTATTTACTTCACTGAAATAATTGACTTAATCTCCTAAATTATTTTTTCTTATTTTACCCCTAAACTATTAAAACTGGTTCACCTTGTTCCTTATTATCATTTCTCTCTTTTATTACTCTTAACGTTGCTTGCAGTATATTTTAAGCTATTTTTTTTAGACATAGGAGGTTATCCTTTCGCTTTTTCGGTGAAAAAGTCAAATGGCATATTTACTATAAATAATAATTTATGAATTAAACTTTTATATATGTGTTCTTAGCAATCTAAAAGTCATGAGCGGAAAAAAAAGCTACAATGAAAAATCATATAATCAACTCCAAATTTAATATTGAAAATTCAAATTTTGGCTTATAAACATAAGCAAAAGCGAAAAAGATGGGATCATGCATGACACCATTATATCAAATTTCAAAAGAATTTCCATTTTTTCATGATTATTTCTTGAAGTTTAAAATATTGGTGTTTAAATCAATCTTTGGTGCTTTTAACATGTATAAAATATTGGTGTTTAAATCAAATCTTAGACCACTTTTTGGATGCAGCCTAGGAAGTGTGGGAAATTCACTAGCTCAAATGCGGTGGAATAAATGTGTGAACGAAAACATACGAACACAACAAGGATACAAGTTTGGGCCACATGTCGACGTAATACCTTACTCCTAGGTGTGTTCAAAACTCAGGCTAAGCCAAGCTTCGAGCTAGGAATGGAAAAGGCCTGGCCAAAAAAACCTAACCTAAGTACGTACGGCATGCCTCACAATCTATAGGAAAACAAAGTTCAGGCCTTGTCCAACTCCTATACTTTCTTAGGTCGGGTGTGAAAATGCCCGATCAAAAATCCTAGGCTTGACCTCGACAAAGCCCCAGGCTTTCCTGTGCCAAGCCGGATTTTTTGGGGCTTTCATAAATTTTAGGTATTTTTAGGTTTTTAGGCATCAATATCTAGGCACGGGTCTAGCCCGTTGCATGGTTAGAGCGGGCTAAGCTTTCAACTTGTCTCAGGCTTTCATAATTTTTTTGGTTTTTTATCTATTTTGAGGCTTCAATATCTATGGTCAGGCCTAGCCCGGTCCATGGTGAGGTCAACCAGGTCGGACCCAACTTGAACATGCTTGTCTACTCCTGTGAATGTTCTTATCAAATACGCGTATACAACAGAAGTGATGAGAATGAGCAAAGCAGTTAACGATGGATGTGAGATTTCTTCCCCAGCTCCTCAACACTCCTGATAAGGATCACTGTTTTAGCTACCTTGTTTGCTATGTGTTGCTTTTGTCTTATGTTGGCTTTTTTTCTTTCTTATTGGGTTTGGACCTCCGTCCTAACCAAGTAACGTGCTGCTACACATTCTTATCCCCCGTGTCTTGCACCTTCTAGCCCATTTAATGTGCATGCTTCATTCCTACTAATGTGATAGGTGATGCGAACCGGTAGCACTGTAAGTCAGTGGGTGGCCCACGGGGGCTTGTCATCCCTCTACATGCTATTTACCTGGGACAAAGGCAGAGTAGTTCTCCCAGTAACACTATCAAATTTTTGACTGATGGTTCTATCAGCTAGTGACAAGGGGCGTCAAGTAGACATCAACTAGACTGACACCGTCCATTGGTCATAATGAGCTAGGGCGAGTATAGTGAATGGATTGATAGGACATACAGGTTGCCCTAGTTTTTTCATGCATGCTCAAAGAGTGAGGCATCTGCCCATCACTTTTAGTGTTGCCATGTGGGAAAGATAATACCACGTACGCACGCCTAGCATTAATTATGACCGCTGAGGGATTTCTGCATGTAGCTGCGATCTACTTCTTGTCGTTGTGGTGGTGTGCCATGCTAGCGGGTATCGGGTTTGTCCCAACGCTGGCTTGCTCTCCAATAGGAGGGATCGAGGAAGTCTGACCCCTCCCAAAGTGGACACAGACAGGCCCTAAGGCACTGCGAGCTACTGACGAGCGAACCATGGTTCCCTTATCCCATACAAAATAGTAAGGAAAAATAAAAGAAATATTGAGATGTAAGTTGTAAGTTTAATGAATCTATTGTCGTTATGAAAATTGTGCGGAATATGACTATAAAGAGATAAAACCGCAATAGAGTATAGTAAATGGTATAACAAGAGCCAAAACATAGTTTATTATCAGGATTTTTTTTTTACATTTTTACCATTTCTGAATAGAAATATTTTACAAATGGACCAGAAAAAAAAACTTGGTCCAAAAATAGCCGATAGGCCATATGGGTTTTTTATTCATATTTTTGGACTATTTCTTGGGTTTCTATTGTGTTTTCACAATTCTCTAGTTTATATGCTTAAAATTTTCTTGAAATGTTGAATTGTTTTTAGCACCGATCTAAGCTGAATACGTGATATCTAAACATCAGCACCATGGAAGGAAAATGAGGTGGGGGTTGCAAAGCAGCGATCAACCAAACATGGCATGTGGGCCTGTTTTATATGGGAAAGCTACTATTAAAGTTCGAGATATGTTATCTTAACCCACATGTTATTGACTCATGTGGGCCGTACATGTCATTAAGATATCAATGACATATTTTAAACTTTGCAAAATTATAATGATATGGTTCCAAATTTTCCATTTTATATAGATGAATGTACATGTTATGAACAAAAAGTTATATAAGTAATGCTAATGGTAGAAAGTTTTCAAAGAAATTGCACTTTTATAAAGATGGCATGAAAAACTAAGATATAATTATCAGTCATAACAAAAATGAAAGGGCCATATAGTGCGTAAAAGCAACTTATTTTATGGCTGATGGTACTACGTGACCCTTTTCTTGCATATCGATATTATCACTAGAGTGTTCCCCGTTAGAAATTCATAGTAAACACTCCAAATTGACTACCCGTCCATAGCTGAGATAAAACCACGTGCAACTCAAACAAGTGGTTGTCCTTTTGTATGGAGGAAGCCTTGGGAATGCATCATCTTTCCATCTCGGCTATGTAGAGATAACTGTTTGGTTTATTTAGACAAAAGTCAAATGGTATATCTGTAAATGAAAAATAATTTGTTTATAAAAATTTTATATATGTGTTTTTAATAATCCAAAAACTAATGCTGAAAAATACACTTCGATAAAAAAAAGACTAAAATCTACTTCAAATTTAAGATTGAAAATTTAGATTTTAGTTTATAAGTATATAAATAAGCGAAAAGATGTGGCTCATTATTGGGACATCATTATTGAGCAAACCTGTTTAACTGGGGGCCCTTCTTAGTCTCTTTCATGGTCGATAATTTAAGCACAAGTGTTGCTTCCCGTACATCATGCCTGCCAATTTGGGGGAGAGGAAGCGAGATTAAAGAGTTAATCTGGTGTTTACACGACACCGCACGACGCATAAAATTTTCCTTATTGTCGAAATTTGACTAATGAAGTTCGCAATGCAGAAGCACACCGCTGTTAATCAATGGCTTGTCGTTTTGGACACGTTTGAGAAGAAGCTTCAAGATATTATTAGGTTATTTCAACTCCTTTTATGCATTATTCCTTCATGGCTGGTAGGTGTAACTTCATGCATCCTCAGGAAGGTCTTCATTTAAATAGCTACAACTTAGCTACAGGGGACCTACCAGCCATTGGTGCTTTTTATATAAACCTTGTTCTTATTTTCAAGAGAAAGAAAACGCTCTCCCGCTTTGCAAACATTTCAATAGCTGTGATTTCCTGTTTATATCTCAAAACATTGAACAGACACCAATTTTCACCTCATAAATACTGGAAAGTACTCCGTCTGTTTTTATTTCCAAATTTAAATCTTGTATCAAAATATAAATATTTTTATCAATCACTTCTCATCAAGTATTTAATTTTACCCTACGTACCCTCTACACTTATCCATTCCCCGCTAAAAAGGAGTAATAGTCTTTTTTTTCTCAATACTAATATCTAAAAAAATCTAGAAATACTTATATTTTAGGACATGGATTATATAAAAGACAGTTGGTATAAACCCCCCTGTTTCATGACTCTCAAAAGTATCCAATTATCCAAATTGGTGCTGACTTGACGTCACACGGATTAAGGCTGTGCGTTCAGCTTCCAAAAATTTTTGAGAGAGAGGTCACATCGACATGTACGATGACATATTTAAAGTATTAAACGTAGTCTAATTACAAAATAAATTTTAGATTCTACTTAGAAACTTAATTAGTACATATTGGTTACTATAACACTTATGGTTACTATAGCACTTATAACTAACTATGTACCAGTACATAGGCTTAAAAGATTCGTCTCAAAATTTTCTCCATAACTATGTAATTAGTTTTAATATTCATATATATTTAATGTTTTATTTAGATGTCTAAAGATTCTATGTGATGTCTTTTAGAAAAGTTTTTGCGATCTAAACAGGCCTTAGAGGGAGGCCCATTACTAAAATCTACTCCAAAGACGATCTGCATGCTTATACGGCCAACGAATCTAAAGATGAGCATAGGTCGACCCGTAGATAGTTTAGAGTCAGCTCTAGTTCAATAAAATAAACTAAGTTTGATCACAAAATAAAATAAAATTTAGTTCATTTAGTTAAACTAGAATCGACCCTAAAATATCCACGGGTCTATCCACGACCATCCCTACTCCATCGAACAAGTTTGAGAGCAAAAACTGTCTACGCGGGGCAGATCATACTAGAAAGAGAAGTAGAAAGAGAAAGAGAAGGATGATGGTTAGAATGTTGGAGATGAAATGCCCAAAATCATGGCGACGATAAACAAGGGTTCGATCCGAACCTGAACCTCTGCGGTTGTGGTGCAAGAAAAGCGAACTAATCCTATCAGCAGAAATGTTACAGTGGTACAAAATGCCTAGACTGCAAACATTTTACACGGATTGGAGCTACAATTTCTTAGTCGTCATCAATCTAAGCTATATCCAGAGTTACAGCGATCGGCAATGGCCGCTTGGCCACCACTCAGAGGCACTAAAGCAAGCAGCCACCGTCATGGTATTTGATGGCGCCGAGGCAACAGGGTTTAGTGGACCTCATTTCCGAGTATCGGCTACAAGTTTTACCATTCACCTGGAGAAGAAAAAAAGGGTGGATAATAAGGTGTTAGTACACCATAGTTCGTCCGATAACACTTTTTCAGCAAAACGTATCTATCTGCCTGAACAGATACATGCTCAGAAAAATGGATCAAAGGAAAAACCCCTCAAGTTATCTACGTCTCTATAAAACAATCTCAGTGCAGCATGTAAAAGTCAAATGACATACATCAAATGGTCACTGGTGTTTATACTTTCACAGTTCACAAAGAAAACAATTTAATTAGCTTTCAATATGAATGCTTTAGAAGTTTGAACACTGTAACTGACGGTAGGTAGGCTGATAATAAAAGTAAAAACAGCATAGGTATTTTTCTCACCTTCAGTCTCAACTTTTCCATGCACGTTCCTGTGCAGATTGAATTCCCTAAGTATCACCAAGATAAATTATGTTATTGAAATTAATCAATGAAGAATCTAAGATTCATGTGTTAAAAGAGTACCTGTTGTAACCTACTGGGATCAATAGCACCAGGAGCCTGTAGCTGAGTATAATTCAACTCCTGTGTAAAATGTTTGAGATGTAAAAAGTTCACATCCTACAAAACTTACTATTCAAACGTAGACTTTCAAATTTGAAAGTTAAGATCTAACACTAAAGTCCGTTCAATGTCTCAACATCATATATTCCACAAAGAAGTTTCTATGTATAGACCTCCATTCTCTTGAAGCTAATGCATCGAAAGTGCTTGTAGAAAAAGTAGTCAAATAAAAGTTTGATGAGAATGAAAAAAAAGGTTTGGATCCATAGAAGGAGCACATGCATAAGACAGAGTGCTAGAAAGAAACATATTAGAATAGTTTTCTTGGTATGTCAAAGAAAGAGAAGGGATCTCTTTAATATACCTGGCGCCACTATAAAATTAAAGATAGAAGAATAATATAGATCATGCAAGTTGGAATCAAATAGCAAGTGTGACTAGAATTATAGCTCATGGAAAAGTATGCGCACCTGCTGTTTCAACTGCAATTGTTGTTGTCCTTGTTGTGCCTGAGGAATTTGTTGGATAGGTTGCATTGCTGGATGTGTCTGAGCCTGAGGTGGTGACTGAAGTTGCTGCATGGCAAGTTTTTGTTGGTGCTGTTGAAGCAAAAGAAGTTTCTGTTGTTGCTGCTGTTGCTCATACAGCACATACTCTTCAGGCTTATCCCACTGTCAAGCAATAATTCTAATAATGAGACCCAAAAATGTTGCAAACTTCAAAAATAACAGGTGATTGAGTTTCAAGTCTTCACCTTGCTCTCTCGAGTTATGCTATTGTAGTAATATTTAAAACCTTCGGGAGATGTATGTTCGGTCCAATTGCAGGTTAAAGGAACTGCAGGTGAAGTAGCCTGCTGTGGAATTATATTAATGCTTGATGGGATAATGGTAGTTGGAGCACCAGGGGTACTAGATTGCACCGGTTGTCCCTGCAGTGGCACAGAAACAGTCAAGAACTGTGTCAGCTGTAAACCACATTATATAGAACTAACGCAAACTGTATGCATAGAAGATTTTAGTTTAATAGAGAACTAAAAACACAGTTATCGAAAGGAAAATATGAAACAATAAGTGTATAATGCCCGTACTGTCTAATTAGAAAAACAATGAACATATTTATTATTTATGTCTCTAAAGAGCTGTCATTATGCCCTAATCCAATCAGTTGGCAAATGAGCAAGATCAATGCAAGAAACGAATGGTCAAACATAAATCCAAAAGTCAAAAAAAAACTGAAGGGAGTATGTTGCTTCATGACCTGTGTCGGTTGTTGATGGTTTAGATTTGTTTGCTGCTGCTGCTGCTGCTGTTGCTGCTGCATTAGTTGCAGTTGTTGTTGAAGTTGATAAATCGCCTGCTGTGAAGATTGATAACTGGATTGCAAAGCAGCTTGCTGTTGAAGTAGCAATTGTGGTGCTTGCGATGGCATCTGCTGCACTGGTTGCTGAAGCATTTGTGGTGGAACATTCGAGGAAAGATGCTGTTGCCCAGGAATAGCTTGCATGGAATTGGACACAGCTGAAGGCGCCTGTACAGTGCCAACAGAAGTATTTTGTTGCATCAATGGCTGTGACACAGGAAGCTGACCAGGTAGCATATTCTGGCCAAAAGAACCAGGACCCATAGATTGTGGAACTTGAAGCTGCCCAATCTGTTGACCCTGCAAGGGCTGTCCTTGCTGAGCATTCTGCATTTGAATAGGGAAATTCTGAGGTAGCGCTGGTAGCTTTTGCAATGGCTGGATCTGCTGACCTCCCAGATGATGGCCTTGTGCCATGGGAGGGTTCATGCCCTACAAAGTAAAAGGTGTCATGATGGTTGACCAATAATTTCTATCTCAAGCTATTGATGAACAGCAGAAGTCGCATATGCAGGTTTACCATATGTGACGAAGTTGGCAGAGCTGTTTGACTGGACAAGGAGCCATTTCCTGGGAACATCTGAGGTCGAAAAGTGGCCTATGATATTGCAGAATCAAAGGTAAGAAAACAGTGCCAAACAGAACCATAAATAATGATTTGAATCACATACCGTATCTGCTGATGATGTAACAGCGCCTCCTTTTGGAGCCATAGGATTGTCAGATCCAAAGTTATTAAACTGATGAGGTGCTGATCTTGGGCTTGATGGATGCCAAGAGTCAGGAGGCATATGCCGACCCCTTGGTTCATCAAGATTTGCTGTTGGCCTGAATAGAAACAATTAGCAATAAGGCTCAGTTCAATTTCTAACTATTCTCAAGTGAGATTATAGTTTAATGTAATACGAAAAAGACAGTTATCAAAAGGAAAATATGAAACAACAAGTGTATAATGCCCATACTGTCTAATTAGAAAAACAATGCACATATTTATTATTTATCTCTGAAGAGCTGTCATTATGCCCTAATCTAATCAGTTGGCAAGTGAGCAAGAGCATAGCGAAAATCGCCAGCAGTATAATGCTCATGCATGACCTCTCCATCATGGCAGTAATGCCAGAAGTGCTTGGCAAAGGGTAGGGATGGATGAAGGGGGTTGAGGCAATGCATAGTGAAGGCATTCCATGGCCAGTGGCAAGCCAAGCAGTGCCAAAGGCATTGGTAAGTAGTAGCTGTTTGTGCACAGGTCCTGAAGACAATGAAGACACTGATTTGTTCAGCTTGAATTTCATCCAGAAGTTCAAAAATGGATCAAATAAGAATGAGAAGGGCATCAAAGCAGCTGTTGTGAGGGAAAAGACCATGCAGGGGAATGGCAGGGTCATGCCTTCGTCAACTGTGGGGAAGACTTGAGTTACTACAGTTGCAATGTGAGGGAAGGGCCATCTCTTGTGCTTTGGTCAAGTGGAAAGTAGTGGAGTGTAAAGAACTAGGGCTCAAAATGCATTGGCAATGTGGCATATGCAAAACAGACCGAAGGGATGGATAAATTGGATTGTGTTTGGAAAGTTTGGGGGTGCAAAAATACCTGGTTTTGCTGTTCGTTCAGAGTATTTGATGGACTACTGACATAAGTTTATGAGGGGTATATGGACATTTCATTTACTAGCCTAGTAGGATTATAAATTGCAACTTGTAAAATGCAAGCCTAAAAAATTAGTAAACAAGGCTAAAGGGGCGGGAGGCAAATTGGATGCAATTCTTTTTACTTGCAATTTAACATTATTCTCTAATCTTTAAAAAGCAACTGTACAATTAAGGGGAAATCAAACCTGATAACAAGTGCTGCATCAGATCGTGGACTGAAACCAGGACCTCCAAATGCAGGACCACCCCTACCAAAAGATAATTCATACATCAGTATTTACTGGCAAGTGGGAGCAAATTGTATTTATCTAGGTAAAATATAAAACATGCAATGAACCTAGATCAGCATGGAGGTATCAGCAGAGAAAATACAGTACGAAAGATTTCATAGCCACCTTGATTCTCCAGGTCTAGGTCTCTTAGGATCAGCAAACCGAATTACTAATGGCTGCTCGCACCCCTAAGAAAACATAATAGATACACTATAAATTTTCAGAAAGAGAATATGAAGAGCTTTCAGCGAAGTACAAAAACTTACCCTCATTACATAATTCCCATTGAGAGCATTCATGGCTGCCAGTGCCGGTTCTCGTGAAGAGAATTTGACAAAGCCACAACCTAGATATTGCATATGTTAGGATGACAGTTTTTAAGAAAAAATAGTAAATTGCAAATTGAGCAAGTTAATAGACAGACCTCGGCTCTGCCTCATCCCATCTTTCATAATGTAGACATCTTCCACATGACCATATGGAGCAAAAATCTATAAAATATACCGAACACAAATTTGATTTTCTATGCACTTGATATATGCTTCTTAACTTTAAAGTGGTGAATTAATAAAGAAAGCATAAAAAAATAGTGCAAAATTCATGCTTGTCATGGATAAATGAGCTTTAAATCTACATAATAATCTTTTGAACAACAGAGCCTTACCTCTTCAATCTCCTTTGCAGTTGCTTGCTTATTGAGTGATGCAACAAACAGTTTGTGCTCAATAGCTCCTAACAAATAGATGAAAAGTAATGAAACCAACCAATAAGTACAACAAATAAATATAAGCAAAGAAAGTGCATTTCTATTAACAGGTCAAACATATTTGACTCCCACTAATATTTTGGTTTAGCCTAAAAAGGAACAGTACAATTACCAATCATATAAGTGCTGTTTTTTTCACCAGAGAACAGGAAAAATATGAGATGAAAAATATGGGGTGGGGTTATGCAATACAAATGACTCAAACCCCACCATTGTTCTAAAGCAATAATAGCCCACCAATAACAGAAATACTTGATAGTTACCATGGCGTTCCCTTTCACCATCAGCATATCTGACTTGAATAGGGCCCATTGCCTGACAGAAAAGATACGCAGTTAATAACTCAAGAGTCTGACAGACAAATAGACTGACTATAAATAAGTGGACAACAAATAGATTAGTCACCCCAGGTAAAGTGTACTGATTATGAAGAGCTCTGATGGCTCGCTCAGCCTCTTCAGAAGTAGCATATTTAACAAAACAACAACCTGCAAATAGAAGTATATCGTTTTGATTACAAGCCAGTGCAATTTTCTGTATATTCCATAATGATCATGTATATGAGAGAAACATAACAGTGTTAGCCAAACCAGGAGAAAGGTGGCGTGTTAGTTTGGAACAGGTTTGAAGTTCAACTCCACATTTCCAATCTTAAAAATTGAACACAGAACTATACTACTCGCATTATCGAGAAGCAAATCCCATTCAACAAGACAGGCATAATTATTTAGTAAGAAACGTCAAAATATTGGACCACACTCTGGAATTCCCATGAACCACCTTGCAAGCAGGATTTACGACTAATATATGAAACATTAAAGGTCTATTTGGTTTCGAGGAATTTTAACCCATAGGAATAAACGTGGAGGAATAGGAATGCATGCTCACATCAATCCATAGGAATTTTTCCAAGAGGTTCGATAGATGGAAATTTTCCTATGTTTTCTCTCTACCACTGGAAGGAAAGGAAATTTTCCTTTGGTTTTCCTATATCTCACTCCTACAAACCGAATGACTTCCATAGCAATTAATCCTTAGCAATCAAATCCTTTGTTTTTCCTCCAAACCGATTAGGCCATATGAATAAATTTTCTCGAAATGCTCCAACCAACTGCATATTCCATTAAAATTTCAGAAACAACATTGGATCATACGGTGTAACATTATTTGTGTTGCCAGCATACAAGACCAAACATAAAGTATGTTTCTCAAAATAAAAGAAACAGTGTGTGCCTTGTTCATAACCTCACATAAGGCACCATACTACATCAAAAACCCCAGAAGTTGGTATACTACACTGCAGCTCACAATAATCAATAGCATGTGGTGCACAGCAATTGCAGAAATTGTGGTAACAGCAAGAAGAAAGCTCATATACCCATTAGATACAAACAGGATAAATCCCCGAAGGTTCAAAACACTGAACCCAAGATGGGTTGGATGGGACAACGTTCGCAATCTGACGATATGATAAGAAAAGGACAACACAGAATGACATCGCACCCGATATGAGCAACAGCCATACCTAAATTGAATTATGTGAATACACACAGATTCTGATTAGCGCACGTGTTACCAACTACCAAACAGTTCCATTAAATAACAACACAAAATAGTCAGCTTATGACCAAGAATGAACTGCTGTGTGCTGAACATCATAGTACACTCCATTTCAGGCTCTCAGCTGTAACAATGAGCAGAATACCTGTACTTGTAACTGACAGGCAGACATTAAAGATGGCAATCAAGTCATGTACCATAAACATAACATATCCACAATATCATAGCTCAGGGCACGATGCTTTGCCCAGCCTTCTGACTCCAATGTCTGGAGTTTGGTCATAGCTCAGATAGCATATTATAAAGTATAAATGGGTGTAGAATCAGAGTTCAACTTTAACTTATGGTAAAAACATACTCATCCAATAACTCCCACAAAAAATAAAATATCAACACCACAGTTCAAGCACAAGTGCTTCCCCCAGCATTAACATCAATAATCTGATTTACAGTACTCTGAACTCAAATTTGTAGGACGCCATAATAACAGAAATACATGGAGCATGAATCCGAATAAATAACTCCAAGTGAAAGTTACCACATAAATGAAATGTATAAATCACAAAGGTGATGATTACTATGAACACAAGATGCAATAAATATTGCTTAAGGTATCATCATCATGTAAATGTAAGTTCCACAAAAGATCAACTCAGAATTTTGTTGCACCACAGTCCCAGGCTAAAGAACCAGGATATCTGAACCATCAAAAGCAAAGACACAATTCTCTGGTACTGAGTAATACCAGCAGTGCCGTCCATTCTCAAGTACAGGACCAAAATTATGCAAATCAACTCTACAAGAGCAAGCTTGTCATATACAGCAGCAAAAGCTGTCATGGAGATTGCACTTTAATAGATAATTCCTCAAATGTCAAGTACAATCGTGACAACCACCAGCAATGATAGTCTGTCTGCGAACATACAATTTGCACTAAACACAAACAGAATAAAATGGTAATAAGCCCAAGCATCCATAAAATGCACAGTCAGCATATCACAATCAAACAACCAGAACTCACAAGATATCGTTATCATTTCAGGAAGTTCGTACCACTCATCACATGGTAGTCATGTATAGCTGAACCGAACAATAGCATTACTGTCCATCCAACCACAACTCTAGATTAGTAATGCACACAACATGCAATCATGGTTTCTCAACACAAAACAATAAGTACAGCATCAGTTTAGATTAGTCAGGACAACACTACACATTGAAGGGTTCATCACTCATGCTGACGGGATTCCATACAGAGCAATTCATGACAACAAAATAACAAAAAAAATCTGGAACCATGGAACAGAAAATCAATTTATCACAATGACCTCTGTTCTTTTGCAACACATTCAGAACAAATGGATGCAAAAGTTGGCAACAGATTGATGTGACTAAGTTGCAGGTGCCGAATCTGCTGCTTTGTCAAGCAGCAGACCAGAATCCAGTTAGATTACAGTAATCGCCAACGGTTAATTGCTTCCATTCTCTTCCTCTACTGAAGCAACAAGAGAAAAACAGAATGGAAGCGTGATAAACAAAATCAACAACTGCCAAATCTAACTGAGAGAAGATGCAACCTCGTTGCTCCTAGTAACTCTCAGGACCTGAAAGAAAGAGATACAGAAATTGTAATAATATTAAGGAAAAAATGTTTTGCCTTACCTTGCTGTTCACCAGTCTTTCTATCCTTGATCAAAGCAACTTCAACGACATCTCCATGCTCCTCAAATAAAGGACGTACCTGGAAAAAAGAAGTTGTGTCTTTTACAGACTGTACTATAACACAGGAGGAAAATTTGAAGAAAACAAAAGAGTGCCAAAAAATTAAATAGTGCAGAAAAAATGGATGAGTAACCATGAGTTGCTTATAATGGAGATAAGGCAAGATACAACAAAGCTGAGAAATTGGCAAGAGGTACCTTCAGTAGATTCTAAGTGAGCTTTCTCTCTAGATGTATATAGTTTCTTAGCTAAATATTTTACCAACATAAATGCCTATATCTTTTATTATCTTTAAAACAAACTTGTAATTATTTAAGCAATGAGCCTCAGGATTTTTTTTCATATACAGCGGTGGCTAGATGAAACAACCTCAAATAACAGATTCTTATCAGGTAAGAGCAGAATAAAAATTGAATGAGAGCTATAAAGAGTTAACTAGGGAAGAACAAACAGATACAACATTAAATGTGGTGTAACACTCACATCATCTTCAGTCGCTGTCCTTGGAACTGATCCAATAAAAAGTTTAACATAGTTACTTCTGTTATCATGATCTGCAGGAAAATTTTAACAGAGATGTAAATTATATTTTGCAGATGGAGGGTGTAAACTTAAGCTCTAAAAGATTCCCCAGTAAAGCCCCCGCTTAGATAAAACAGTACATCAAGCTGGACCAAGCATTGAACTCATTACTTCTACCACAATCCATACCAATACAACTCCTGTTGGCTTTAACGTTGAAAAAGAAATGAATAATATAAAAAAAGAACAACATTTATCCGAAAATGTTACAACTGAATGCCAAACCTAGAGTATAACAGACTATCTCACTCTTCAAAATGAGACAATTTCCTAGCCCCTCCTGCAACGACTAGGACGTGTTAAGAAGTTATTACACCGTCTACACATGTAAAACCGATGAAGGCTCATACTCCATGCAAAAAGTCGGGTGCTGAGTTTGCCATATAGGTACATGTCAGAGCCATATTATGGAACTGCACATTCATGTGCACTGTGAATTTCAGCCAGATATCCCACATGCAAATATTAATGGCTTACCTTTTCAACATCCGCAGTAAAAATTTATTGAATTCGAGCTCATATTCTTTTCAGAGGTAAGCTAAGGTATGAATTGCAGTAACCAAAACCCTCGTCACGTGAAAGCAGATCCCAATCCTAAGATAGCACAAGAAAACCTAGAAAATCCAAGGCGACGGAAAGGCACGATAATCTGGCACCAAACCTAACCTGAGTGGTCACTGCGGCCACTGCCGTACCGGTGTCTCGGCCCGCTACCGGGCTCCCCGTAGTCGCCGCCTCTATAGCCTCCACCGCCGGAGTGGTCAGAAGAACCACGGTACGGGTGGAACCTCCCGCCTCCGCCTCCGCCACCGCCGCCGTCGCCCCCGCCGCGGGAGAAGCGGTGGGGCGGGCTGCCGCTACCGCCGCCGCCGCCGCCGCCAGATGACCAGCGAGAAGGGCCGCGGCCGAATCGGCCTTCCCCGCTGCCGCGAGCGGCGCCCGCGGGGCCGGAGGAGGGGTCGGCGGAGCGGTCGCCGCCGCGGTGCATGTGGAAGGGGCGGATGGAAAGGCCGGTGGCTAGGGTTTTGCGGCTGGCGAGCAGCAGGACAGGAGAGGAGAGGGGAGGGAGGAGACTCGGGAGAGGGCGACTCAGCAGGCGAGACGAGACGAGAGCCCGTGGCCGCGGGGATTTCTTTTTTTTTTTCCCTTCTACAAGCAGAGTATTATATATTTTTACCGGGCACACCGACTCGTTCTATCTCATTCTCTCGAACCAAGCTGCCAATGGTAACTTAAAGAGCTCTCCATCTTAACTTGACATCTCTGTTCTCTGTTCTTTTAGTAAATTGTAAAAAATGTCTCCAACAGTGTGCCATCTGGGTTTCCAAATTTTAGCAATTTGCCATATTCTCTCGTTTGCGTGCATATATGGGAGTCCGGGTTTCACTTGGTATCCAGTAAAGTACGACGCTAGATTTCTCTCCGGAATATTCACGCACCGACTTTTTCCTTCTTTGTGGAGTCCGGCGTCGCCCTGTTGTCATCGCCGTCATGTACTCGTCGCCGCCCAGTGCACGCGCAGCCATCGCCCGGCGTTCCGCCGCCGCGGCCCGTTTCCCCACGCCGCGTTGTCATCTACTCATCGCCGTCGCGCTGCGAGGCCGCCGCCCGGCGCTGCACCCCGGCGTCCGCTCGCTCGTCGCCCGGCGCCGCGCCCCCGCGCCCGCTCGGCAGGTTCCCAGCATCGCGCGCACCCGGCCAGGCGGCCACACCCGTGCCCACGCCCGTCGCCTGGGGCTATATTTAACTACGTTGCAACGTTGCCACTGCTTGGCCTCGCATTGTCCACCAACAACGTTCGCCTCCGCTACCGCCGACGCTCACAACCGCCGCCGTTGTCGCCGCTCGCCGTCGTTGGGATGATATGTTGGCGACGACAACTTGCACGCATAATGACGATGCAAACGTTAATTGTTCACTTTAAATGCATAGTGACGATGGTTAATTCTTATAACTCGTTGGCGGTAGATATTGAGCGCATTGTTATTATGGTGGTTGTGGCCGAGCTAGAGGAACGAACTCATGTGGAACAACAACATCATTCTTCCTTACAAACAATTGCAACTTATTTTGCATTGGCAGGAGCAGCAAGGCAGCAGCAGGAACACCATTACGCCACAACTACGTTGATTGTGCATGCAAATGGTAGGTATTCCAATCTTGCAATTTTTGTTGCTCAGGGGTGCGGCGCGGAGCAGGCCGACGACGCGGCGCGCAACGGCGCAGGCCGGCAGCGCAGCGCGGTGCGGAGCAGGCCAACGACGCGGCGTGGGATGGCGCGGCCGGCACAGGAGGGGCTCGGTGTAGGCGACGGCACAGAGAAGCTGGATGCGACCTTCCAACTACCAACAGTTTTGAAGACTATTTCTGTTTTTGGCAAGTGCAATATCCCAAACTCTTGAAGATAAAACACAAATTCATTTGCCATATTGTTTCCAAACTTGCTAAAACACAGGATTTGAGAAACGAAAATTAGGAATCTGTTGGAGTTGCTCTAACAACATCTCCAACAAACTTGCTAAATAGCTCTTTAAACTAAAATTTGGCCATTCTCACTAAAATTGTACTCGAACCGAATGGCCATAGCCAAACTCCTCCCCACATTGGCTAAATTTGGCTAGCCAAAATATACTTGCCAAACATGGGCCCCACACATGGGCACAAACAGTACTAGGCCGCGTTCGATATATGGGGTGGTAAGTTAACTTATCCGGTACGGAAAACGTAGTAATAGATTAGTACATGATTAATTAATTATTAATTATTAAAAAATAGAAATAGATTAATATAAATTTTTAAAACAACTTTTCTATAGAAAATTTTGCAAAAAATACACCGTTTAGCAGTTTGGGAAGCGTTCACGCGGAAAACGAGGAGGGCAAGTTAACTAACTAGCACGGAGAACGCAGCCCTAGTACTACTACTATACTATTACAGCAAGCAACAGCGCCGTCGAAGGGTCACCGCCGTCGCCGGAGGGCCGACGCCGCCACTGCGTCCTGGGCCGCCGGCTCGCTGCCTCCGCGACCAAATCTAGCCGCCGCCATCCGGGGCCATCGGCGCTGCCGTCGGCTCGCCGCCTCTAGCCACGGGGCCTCTCTGCGCCGCGCCGCCTGCTCCACCGCCTCTGCTGCCTGTCTGTCGGAGAGAGAGAAAAAGAGAGAAAAAGAGAGGGAGGGAAAGAGATTGAGGAAGAGGGAGAGAAAAAGACAGAGAAGAGGATGACATGCCGGCTCCGGCTGTCATAGACTCGAAATAGAGAGGGTGAATGGAGAGACTATTGGAGTAAAAAATGAATTTGAGTGGCCAAATGAAATGAAGTGTAGCTAAATAGGCATTTGGAGAGTCTAATTTGGGTTGTCTGTTGGAGATGCTCTAAAATCTACGGTATGATTGCGTACACATGTTTTGCTTATCCTACCTTTTTTAAATCCGACGGCTAAAATTATTTTCGTAAGATTAGATATCAAGGACAGCCTCTACGTGTACAGACTTTTCATACATCAGAGATTTTGTAAATTAGAAATTATTTTACTAATTATATAGTTTCTATATCTTAGAAATTATCTTGTCAATTAGAAACAACACAAGCACTTTCTACATATTAAATTTTATGTAAATATATGATTTTTTAATCATAAAATTTCTATAGATATACAATGTATACCTTTAGAATTAAAGTTTAATCACACTGTTAGAACACCACCAATGATACCAAGACAATGAAGTCTGTGTTCAACACCATGCTTATGTTAATCATAAAATTGATCAAGTCTCTAAACCACTATTGTTATACATCCAAGTAGTCAAATCACTAACAATAATATTAGAAATAAATCATTGGTAAAAAGGAATGAGTACCCGGTGTTCTAGAAATATTTTTAGCACCATATTTTTATATGAAATAAGTAGATTTCTTGATCTGTCAAATGATACATCACTGTATTTTTTTTAAAATCATTGAAAGATACGTGCATCTCCTGATAATAGCGAACTAGAAACAAAACTAATAAAAATATCATTACTGATTTCACTTAGTTAAAAATTGTCGTATGTTTTTTAAACTATAAAGAACTCATGCGATAAATATTTGATGCCTATTATATGATAACTTAATATTTGATTTAAGTATTTTTTATGTAATATAAGAAGTGTGGGATACGTATACCGAGGTATCCGGAGACTATACAAATACATACGGTCAACGGGGTACCGAATAAGAAAGGAGAATATATCTGTACGGTGTTGGCTAGGAGCCCGGTACGTACCGGATTGCATGCCGTGTACTTCGGGCTCGGGTCATAACCAAATTAGGATAGATCTTAGTCTTACTAGATTAGGACACTATCATATCTGTAATTTTTCCTCCACTATATAAGGGGAACGGGTGCCCCTTGAGGGCAAGCGGAAATCCATCTGAGCAATACAATCACCAAGCAGGAGTAAGGTATTATTTCGTCACGTCGAGAGCCTGAACCTGGGTAAATCGTCTCCCTCTTCATCTTAACCATTGAATTCCAAGCTTGGTAGCCACCCTATAAGTTTATTGCCGACATCAAACGTCGACAGTTGGCGCGCCAGGTAGGGGGTGCGCTATCTTTCTTTTTCGATCTAAAGCTCTTTTCAACAAAGTTCGATGGACTTCAACTCGGACATCATGAAGAGGAAGTTCCCGCCGGGCTCGACCTTCAAGTTCGGCGGCATCAGGCTGCAGACCGACCAGTTCGGTGCATTGTCGTACACAGACTCAAGCTCCTCCGACTCTGACGAGGAGGTTTGCCGGTTCGAGCCCAGTAAGGAGGCATCGGGTCAGACACAGATCCAATCTGGGGCGCATGACACCGAGATGCTTTCCCCTAGCTCGGACCGATAGGTGAGTCAGGGCGCAACTCCGATGGAGGTGGAAATCAATCCCGAGGCCGCACCGACTTCTCTGGTCAACTCTTCCGAGTCTCGGAGCAGCACCGGAAGCTTCGTGCCACCTGTCACACCCGGAGTTTTGTCCCAAGCCTAAATTCGTAAATAATAATTGGCTTAATTAACTCAGGAAAAATCCCTCTAAAAGAAATTAATTTAATTAAATCGAGGTTCGCAAATCAATTAACTGGATTTAAACTCAAATTGAAGAAGTATAAAATTTGGCCAAACAAATTAATTTAAAATTTGGCAAAAGTGGGGTTTCCCTTTTTCCCTTCCTTTTCCTTTCTTTCTCCCTTCCTCCTCAAATTGGGCCGAAGTCCAATTCTCCTCCTCTCTCTTTTTCTTTTTCCCCTCTTCCTTCCCAGGCTGGCCCAGCCGAGCCGGCCTTCTCTCCCGCGCGCGCCTCCTCCCTCCCTCCTGGGCCGCCACCTCGGCCTAGCTCGCCTGCTCGCCGGCGCGCCGCGCCCGCCCGCGGAGTCCATCCTCCCTCCTTCCTCGCGCCACTGACAGGCGGGGCCCGCTTGTCAGCGACCGCACCCCGCTGCGTCGGCCGCGCCCGAGTCCGCCTCCACCCCGAGTCGTCGCGCCGCCGCGTCGTGGTCGAGCCCGCCGCCGCCTTTTCCACGCCATGGCCGGTACGGCCTCTAACCACCGCCTCCGCCCTAGCCGACGCCACCTTCCACTATAAATCTACCTCTCCCAAGCGCCGCTGCCGCTTTTCCCCATCCGACCCGAGTCGCCGCCGTGCCGCATCACTTCGCCGCCGCAGTCGATCTCGCCGCTTGCGCCTCGCCACCCTCGCCGCCGGCTGTCACCCCGTGTCCCGCCGTCTCGCGAACCCTCCGCCGGCCTTCATCGCCGCCAGTGGGCACCTCAGTGCCCTTCGCCGCCACGTCCGACCCCTTCGCCGCCGCATCCGATCTCGCCGTCAGATGCCACTCGTCGCCGTCCATCCACGTCACCCCTGCTGCCTCGACGTCGCCGACCCTCCGCCGCTTTCGCCTTCGCCGGTGAGCAACCCCACTACCCTCTCCCTCCTCGTCCTTCCCCTTCGGTCGCCGTCACCGGCTCGCGCGCCATCGCCGCCCTCGTGCGCCGCAGGTCGCCGCCTCTGTGCCAGCCGGGTGCCGACTCTACCGCCGCGCGGTCGCCATGCCGTCGCCGCCGGCACACGTCGCCGCCTCCTGCCGTCACGCGTTGTCGCGTGTCGTCGCTGGCCGCGCGGCCGCGGTACGTCGTGGCCGTCATCGCCAGCCGTGCGCCATCGTCAATCGCCGGTCGTCGCAGCGTCGTTGCGTCGTCGCCGTGCGCCGCCGCTGTCGCCGCACGCCGGTCGCGGCCGTCGGCCAAGCGTCCTCCTCCTCTACTCTGTGCCACTGACGAGCGGGTCCCACTCGTTAGTCGGCGCCACCCCGTCCTCTCTCCCTGACCGACGGGCCCCACCCGTCGGCCTCACCCTCTCTCCCTTGCCCCTGGCCCACCTGGCAGCCGCTAGCCGGCCGACCACCCCTCTCTCCTCCCCTCGGGCCCACGTGTCAGCCTCTCCTCCCCTCTCTCCTCACCGACAGGTGGCCCCCACCTGTCGGCGCGCCTCCTCTCTCCTCGCTGACGTCAGCAGCCCCATTAATTGCGCAATAATTGATTTAGGACTTTTCTGTTTAGTTAAAAACCCAAAAAACTTCTAAAATTCATAAGTAATTCATCTAGTCTCCGTTTAGGTCCATTCAAAGTTCATTAAATCCATAAAATTGTCAAGAATCCATTAAAAATACTTTCTTTTACTGTTTCAGTAGAGTTTGTGCCTGTTTTATTTATTTTTGTGCTTTGTCGCTTAGATTCGGACCCCACCGAAGAGCCGGTTTACTTCGAGTTCGTCGCCGAAGTACCCCAGGGGCCAGAGCAAGGCAAGTGGCACTCATCTTTGATCATATTGAACCCATTATTGCAAATTCCCCGTTTTATTTATTCAAATATGCATTGTTTTAATTAAAGTATTTACTGTATTTATTTCTCGGGTAATCCTTATTATTATGCCGTTGTTTATCCAACTTTATTCATGCTAGACCAAGGGTAACTTGATTAGAGTTAGGCCTAGGTTAATGGTTAGCCGTGCTTAGAGCAAGTAGCTCATGAGATCACATTTAATCATGCTTAGTTCTGAATAGCTGTAATAATGATTCGGTTTATTCAGTTTATTCTCTGTTATTTATTTAAGTGCTGCTTTATTGCAACTAACCCTAAGCCTGTCCTTGATGATCCTTATGCATCATTTATTACCCTCTTTTCCGTGTTACTTGTTGAGTACAGTGGTTTGTACTCAGCCTTGCCCAATTTCCTCCTCCAGAGTTAGAAGTGGAATCCGATGTAGGTGACTATCAGGAGTGAGCTGGTCTGCCGTCGAAGCTTTGCCTATTTTGACCGTAGGATCAGCCCAATGTAAACCCTAAGAGCCCTCTGCTTTTCATGGTTGTGCATAGTTTGTGAAAGTTAGAGTTGCTTTGAAAATGAGTTAGTGCTTTTTAAAGGCGTGAGTTATTTAAAAGCTAAATTTCTCTGGTTGAAAAGCGTGAGTAAATTGATTTACGGGTAAAACCTTATTTATTTGTTTCTTTTATGATTTATTTATCTTGAAACAAAATTTTGCATCCATTGATTCCAAATCCTTGTGTTCTTTAGATGGCCAACCACCCCTTGTATCATCGTGGCCAACCACCCCAATTCCATGGTCAGTAGGTTTCGGTCTGCCCGGAGTGAGCAAGACCCTACCTTCGGTAGGATGTGCACGGTGCTGCAAGGCCTCGACCAGATGCATCACGACCTCCACGAAGCGTCCAGGGCCTTGAACGACGCCAAGCTCACCCAGATTGTCCGTTTGCAGGATGAGATCGACCGTTTGAAGAAGGAGAATGCCAGGCTTAAAGGACTCCCAGAGCCCGGAGGTGCAAGGTGTCGCACTACGGCAAGAAAGCGAACCCGTGGGCCGCCCAAGACCCCTGATGCCTCGGATGAACCAAGACCCCTGATCCAGATGGTGCCAACCTCTCCGACCCCAGTGCCCGAGGAAGGTGTCTCCCCGTTCAACACAGCAAGGAACCGCAACAGGATTGTCTCAGTCTCTAGCAGCAGTGACTCCGCTTCTGGTGAAGATGAAGATGGCCTCCCCAGCAACTCAAGAAGCCGCTCTGAAGACGAGGAAGAAGACCCGTCTCCCGTCGTCGATCGTCGCTCTCCTTCCATGCCCTAGACGTCGCCCTTAGCTTCGTTTTAGTCGTTGTGTGCTAGTTTTGGTGTGTTAGGTTTGCTTCGCTTGGGGCTAGTGGTCAACCATAGTAGTAGTGGGGTTATGGTTGTGCCGCCAGGAGTTGTGTGGTTTTTAAGTGTGTTTCTTAAGCAAGACAATTACAGTTCACTAATTAAATAAAGCCCCTGTTTGCTTAGCCGTTTCTTTTTCTTCTTTCTCTTTCTGTTCCCTCCCGCTCCTGCAGATGGTAAACACCCGCCACGGCAATCGCGACACCGTCCAGTCCAGCACCGGAGGACCGCCCCCGCCGCCTCCACCAGAGAACCCGTTGCTCGCCCAGATTCTTGTTAGCCAGACGCAGATGCTCTCTTGGATGATGCAGCAGATGCAACAGCAGCAGCAGCAACACCAACAGGTGCTCCAGCAGCTTCTAAATTAGAACCAGAATAACCAGCAACAGCATGGACCACCCCCTGTGCAGTCCAAGTTACCAGAGTTTCTCCGTGTTCGTCCCCCAACCTTCTCAAGCACTACAAACCCCAATCTTCTGCAGTGCACTGACCAAGAGAAGGTCTCCTTCGCCGCACATCAACTGATGGGTCCCGCCTCTGCTTGGTGGGATAATTTCCTGGTTACCCGCACCGCCACCACGGAAGTGACTTGGGCGGAATTCTGTCTTAACTTCCGCAAGGCCCATATCCCTGACGGGATAGTCACACAGAAGAAGCGTGAGTTCCGCGCTTTGCAGCAAGGTACCAAGACGGTGACAGAGTACCTTCATGAGTTCAACCGCCTAGCGCGATATGCTCCCGAGGATGTCCGCACTAACGCCGAAAGGCAAGAAAAGTTCCTCGGAGGTTTGGATGATGAGCTGAAGAAGCAGTTGCTTTCGGGCGACTATGCCGACTTTGAAAAACTAGTGGACAAAGCCATCCGTCAGGAGGACCAGCACCTCCAGATGGATAGAAAGAGGAAGGCTTCACAGTTCAGGTCTAACCAGCCGCCTCCTCAGAAGCCCCGATTCCTCACCGGCCCCTATCCTCAGAATCAGCAACACGGGCAATCAACCTTCATTGTCCACCAACATCGTCCATACAACCCTAGCAACTTCTCCAGTGGTTCATCCCAACGTGCTCCACCTCAACGCGCTCCCCCTGCACCAGCTCCCCGGCAACAGAATGCTCCTCCGCCGACAGCTCAACCTCCTCCAGCCAGGAAGGATGCAGGTGCAAAGCCTGGGGTGTGCTACAACTGTGGCGACCCAGGTCACTTTGCTGACAAGTGCCCAAAGCCGAAGCGCAGTGGGCAGAGGTTCGTGCAAGCTCGCGTGAATCATGTCACCGCCGAAGAAGCACAGGCTGCGCCAGAAGTAATACTGGGTACGTTTCCTGTCAACTCCGTACCTGCTACAGTACTTTTTGATTCTGGTGCTACACACTTTTATTTCAAGAAAGTTTGTGGGATTGCTTGGGTTAAGAAGGGAAAAGTTAAGAAACCCGATGCGGGTTAGTACTCCAAGGCATAGTATGTTTTCGGACTTTTATAGCCCTGACGTGCCCGTAGAAATCCAAGGGACACCCTTTCTAGCCAATCTCATCATTCTCGAATCTAAAGACCTAGATGTCATTTTGGGAATGGACTGGCTTACCAGGCATCAAGGAGTGATTGATTGTGCCAAGCGTACAGTCACCTTGACCAGTGAAGGTGGTAAAGTGGTGACTTATCAGTCGCCGGAGTCAGTGTCACCTAGGACTTGTTTGAATCAGATGGAAGCCGAAGAGCAACCCTCGGAAACAGTCAAAGATTCGAAGAAGTTGGAAGACATACCAGTGGTTTGTGAGTATCCGAAGGTGTTTCCAGATGATCTCACAACGATGCTGCCAGAAAGAGAGATCGAGTTCCGTATCGATTTGGTACCAGGAACCGCACCGATCTATAAGAGACCCTACAGGATGGCAGCCAATGAGATGGCAGAAGTGAAGAAGCAAGTGGATGAACAACTTCAGAAAGGTTATATCCGACCGAGTACCTCGCCTTGGGGTGCCCCGGTTATTTTTGTTGAGAAGAAGGACAAAACTAAGAGAATGTGTGTGGACTATCGTGCTTTGAACGATGTCACCATCAAGAATAAGTATCCTCTGCCAAGGATTGATGATCTGTTTGATCAGTTGAAGGGAGCCAAAGTTTTTCTCCAAGATCGATTTGAGATCAGGGTATCATCAGTTAAGAATTCGGGAAGAAGATATTCCCAAGACGGCATTCACTACTCGCTACGGCTTGTATGAATGTACGGTAATGTCATTTGGACTTACCAATGCCCCGGCATTCTTCATGAATCTCATGAATAAGGTGTTCATGGAATACCTGGATAAGTTTGTGGTTGTCTTCATTGATGACATTCTTATCTACTCCAAGTCAGAAGAAGAGCATGAGCAACATTTGCGGATTGTGCTAGAGAAGCTAAGAGAACACCAGTTGTATGCCAAGTTCAGCAAGTGTGATTTCTGGCTGCACGAAGTGAAGTTCCTTGGCCATGTGATCAATGCCCAAGGCGTAGCAGTGGACCCCAGTAACGTGGAGTCAGTAATCAAGTGGACCCCGCCTAAGACGGTTTCCCAAATCAGGAGTTTCTTAGGACTTGCGGGCTATTACCGCTGGTTCATTGAGAATTTCTCGAAGATAGCGAAGCCAATGACACAGTTGTTGAAAAAGGAAGAGAAGTTCAAGTGGTCAAGTGAGTGCGATAGGAGTTTTGAAGAGCTCAAGCAAAGGTTGGTTTCGGCACCCGTGTTGGTTTTGCCAGATCAAACGAAGGACTTCCAGGTTTACTGTGACGCATCCAGATCAGGACTGGGATGTGTGCTAATGCAAGAAGGAAATGTGGTTGCTTACGCCTCTCGCCAGCTAAGACCACATGAGGGTAACTATCCGACTCATGATTTGGAACTAGCAGCTGTGGTGCATGCCCTAAAGATTTGGCGACACTTCTTAATAGGTAACAAGTGTGAAGTGTATACGGATCATAAGAGTTTAAAGTATATCTTTACACAACCGGATTTGAACCTCCGTCAGCGAAATGGTTGGAATTGATCAAGGATTATGATCTAAGTATCCATTACCATCCAGGCAAAGCAAATGTAGTTGTAGATGCTTTGAGCCGGAAGAATTATTGCAATGCTACGGTATCAACGGAAGTTTGTGAGCAGTTACAACAGGAGTTTGAACGACTAAATTTGGGTTTAGTCGAAGAAGGTTTTGTGGCAGCTCTAGTAGCGCAGCCCACTTTGGTGGATCAAGTTCGCCAATCCCAAGCAAATGATCCGGAGATAGCCGAGCTAAAGGAAAATATGCGAGTCGGTAAGGCTCGAGATTTTTCAGAAGATGAACATGGAACAATCTGGATGGGAAACAGGTTGTGCGTACCAGATAACAGGGAGTTGAAGGAGTTGATACTCCAAGAAGCCCATCAAACCCAGTACTCTATTCACCCTGGGAGTACCTAGATGTATCAGGATCTCAGAGAAAAGTTTTGGTGGTTAGTATGAAGAGGGAAATTGCAGAATATGTCGCCTTGTGCGATGTTTGCCAATGAGTCAAAGCAGAACACCAAAGGCCAGCAGGATTGTTGCAGCCTCTCTAGATTCCAGAATGGAAATGGGAAGAAATCGGGATGGATTTCATCACTGGTTTACCAAGGACTGCTGCTGGTCATGACTCGATTTGGGTAATTGTTGATCGATTGACAAAGGTTGCTCATTTCATACCAGTTCATACCACCTACTCAGGTAAAAGATTAGCTGAGATTTACTTGGCTAGGATCATGTGTCTACATGGAGTACCTAAAAAGATCGTTTCTGACCGAGGAAGTCAATTTACTTCAAAGTTTTGGCAAAAGCTAAGGAAGAATTGGGAACCCGACTGAATTTCAGTACGGCTTATCATCCTCAGACAGATGGTCAGACAGAGAGGGTAAATCATATTCTTAAAGATATGCTCAGAGCTTGCGCTCTCGACTTTGGTGGAACTTGGGATAAGAATCTACCGTACGCAGAGTTCTCATACAATAACAGTTATCAAGTCAGTCTGTAGATGGCACCTTTTGAAGCGTTGTATGGGCGGAGTGTCGTACACCCCTCTTCTGGGATCAAACAGAAGAACGTCAAGTTTTTGGAACTGAAGTTCTAAGTCAGGCCGAAGAGAAGGTCAGAATAATCCGTGAAAGGTTGAAAACAGCTCAAACCAGACAGAAGAGTTATGCCGACAATCGTCGAAGGGACCTAGTCTTCGAAGCAGGAGACTATGTGTACCTCCGCGTCACACCTTTGCGAGGAGTACACCGGTTTCAGACCAAAGGAAAGTTGGCACCACGTTTTGTGGGACCATACCGGATAGTGGAACGGAGGGGAGAAGTTGCGTATCAGTTGGAACTACCCGCTAACTTGGCTAGAATCCATGACGTGTTCCATGTGTCGCAGCTCAAGAAGTGCCTACGTGTGCCTGAAGAACAGACCAACTCCGAGCACATCGATCTACAGGAAGACCTGACTTATGTGGAGAAGCCAGCACGGATTCTAGAAACCAGTGAAAGGAAGACTCGGAACCGTGTGATCAGATTCTGCAGAGTTCAGTGGAGTCACCACTCAGAAAAAGAAGCAACATGGGAAAGAGAAGATGAGCTCAAGGCCGCCCATCCGCACCTCTTCGCCAGTGCCTCCGAATCTCGGGGTCGAGATTCCGTTTAAGGGGGGTAGGTCTGTCACACCCGGAGTTTTGTCCTAAGCCTAAAATCGTAAAAAGAAATCCGTAAATAACAATTGGCTTAGTTAACTCAGGAAGAATCCCTCTAAAAGAACCTAATTCATTTAAACCGAGGGTCGCAAATCGACTAACAGGATTTAAATTCAAATTGCAGAAGTATAAAATTTGGCCAAACGAATTAATTTAAAACTCGGCAAAAGTGGGGTTTTCCTTTTTCCCTCCTTTTTCCTTTCTTTTTCCCTTCCTTCTCAAATTGGGTCGAAGTCCAATTTTCCTCCCTCCTTTTTCTTTTTCTTTTTCTTTTCCTTTTTCTTTTTCTTTTTCTTCCTTCCCGGGCCGGCCTAGCCGAGCCGGCCCACCACTCCCCCTCGGCCGGCCCAGCCGACCGGCCGCTCCCCCGCCCCGCGCGCGCCCCGCCTGGGCTGCCGCTCTGCCCAGCTCGCCGCGTCGCCCGCGCCCGCGAGTCCGCGCCGCCTCCCTCCTCCCTTGCGCCACTTACAGGTGGGGCCCACTTGTCGGTGACCGTCTCCCCGCCAGCGCCCGCGCCGCGCCGGCCGAGTCCGAGTCTGCCGCCCCGCCGCAACCGCCGCCGCCGCAACGGCCGCCGCCGAGACCTCGTCGTGCCCGACTCGGTCTCCAACCTCCGCCCGCCCTAGCCGGTGCCGCCGCCCTTTAAATCCCGAGCCGCCGCGCGCCGTCGCCCACTTTCCGCCTCCGCCCGAGTCACCGCCGTGCTGTCGTCGTTCGCCGCTGCCGTGCAATCTCGCCGCCAGCCGCTGGTCGTCGCCGTCCAGCTGCGTCACCACCTCCGCGCCGCCGTCACCGTCGGATTGCCGCCCCCGTCGTCGCCGGTGGACATCCCCAGCGCCGCGCGCTCCCTCTCCGCCCGGTCGCCGCAGCACCTCGTCGCCTCGCCGTCGTTCGCCGATCTCCGTCGCCACCGCCGATCTCCCGCTCCTACCCGCGTCGCCACCTTCGCCTCGATCTCGCCGACCCGCCCGCGCTCTCGCCGCCGCCGGTGAGCGTCCCCATCCTCCTTCCCTCTCTCTCCCCCTTCCCAGCCGACCGCCGCCGAGCCGCGCGCCGTCGCCGGACGGGTGCGGAGCTCGTCCTCGCCGCCGCCCGCTGCGGTCGTCGTCGCCTTCGCGACGCCGTCGTCATGCCATCACCACCCACACTCGTGCGTGCCCGCGCCCGCCGCTCTCTCGCCGTCGTCGCGCCAGCCCGCTGCCGCCGCCTTGCTCGGTTGCGCCGAGTGCGCCGCTGTCTCGGCTGTCCGCCGCGCGTCGTCGCCGGTCGCCGGTCGCCACCGTCGCGCCGTCGTCGCCGTCGCGCCGTCGTCGCCGTCGCGCCGTCGTCGCTGTGCCGTGCGCCGCCCGCCGTTCCCGCTGCCGGCCGCACTCACTGTTCCCCTCTCGCTGACGAGCCGGCCCCACCCGTCAGTCACCCCGCGCCACTCCTCCCTCTCTCCTCCCGTGGGACCCGCGTGTCAGTCTCTCCCTCCCCCTCTCTCTCACCGACAGGTGGTCCCCACCTGTCAGCCGTCAGCCTCCTCTCTCCTTGCTGACGTCAGCAACCCCATTAATTGCGCAATAATTGATTTAGGACTTTTCTGTTTAGCTAAAAAACCCAGAAAACATCTAAAATTCATAAGTAATTCATCTAGTCTCCGTTTAGGTCCATTCAAATTTCATTAGATTCATAAAATTGTCAAGAATCCATTAAAAATAGTTTCTTTTGCTGTTTCAGTAGAGTTTGTGCCTGTTTTATTTATTTTTGTGCTTTGTCGCTTAGATTCGGACCCCGCCGAAGAGCCGGTTTACTTCGAGATCGTCGCCGAAGTTCCCCAGGGGCCAGAGCAAGGCAAGTGACACTCATCTTTGATCATATTGAACCCATTATTGCAAATTCCCCGCTTTATTAATTCAAATATGCATTGTTTTGATTAAAGTATTCACTATATTTATTTTTCTTCAGGTAAACCCTATTATTATGCCGTTGTTTATCCAACTTTATTCATTGAAGGACCAGGGGTAACTTGATTAGAGTTAGGCCTAGGTTAATGCTTAGCCATGCTTAGAACAAATAGCTCATGGGATCACCTTTAATCATGCTTAGTTCTGAATAGCTGAGATATTGATTCACTACCCGGTTCGGGTTAATGTCAACTAAAATATTGATAATGGTGGGCTGTGGATGCATGGTTTTGAGAGTCGCACCCATGGTAATTAAGGACCGGTTCACGGGAAACCCTGGAAGTGATTAAGTGCTAACCACATGCCGAAATGGGTAAGGTGGGATTTGAAGCATGACTTCGAACTATTTGACGTACCGTGGCAAGGGTAGGCGTGATGGAGTATGGACGGGCAATCGTGGTGTAACGAAAGCCTCTGCTGCTTCCGGATCTGCCAAGGCACAAGAGGGGACTGCCCGACTTGGTGTAAAGGAGGGGGTGAAACCTGAAGAGTGGTACGATTAAATAGGGAGGGTTGTGTAACGGGTCCTATCACGGTCTCCTTTCCGGTATGCCGTGGTGGTATGTCGGCGCACGTTCAAGTGCAGTGGAGTCGTGTCTTGTGGGTACAGTAGTACACCTCTGATCAGAGTATAAACTATTCGAATAGCCGTGCCCACGGTTACGGGCGAGCTCCCAGCCTCACTGTGATTAGTGAATCTTTAATAACTTGAGTAATTGGTTTTCCACTCGGGACTACTGCAATGTGGTGTAACGTTGAGTAGTGGTTGGGCCTGTTGCAACGTGGTGTAACGTTGGACAGTGTCGTGGTATTTTACAACTGTTATTTACTTGTGCTTTACTGTGTTCAATTACCTTTGTTCTTTTAACCTCTGTTATTTGCTTAACTGCTGCTTTATTGCAACTAACCTTAGCCTGTCCTTGTTAATCCCTATGCATCATTTATTTTCCCCCTTGTCCGTGTTACTTGTTGAGTACGGTGGTTTGTACTCAGCCTTGCTTAACTTTCCCCACCAGAGCTAGAAGTTGAGTCCGATGGAGGTGCCTCTCAGGAGTGAGCTGATTCGCCGTCGAAGCTTTGCCTGTGGACTGGAGCCGTACCCGCTGGAGCTAGTCTACCTTTTCTTTCCGCTGCATTTCCGCTTGAATAAGTGTAATTTTCAGTTGTTTCTAAGAACGATTGTTATGTAATCAACATTGTCTTTTTGTGTACCCTGCCTGGTCCTGGACAGGGATTTAATACACAATTAAGTTCAGAAATTCGTGTGAAGAATTTCTGGGCGTGACACAGTCCATAGATGACTCTATGTTTAATTGTTACGCATTTATGCATAGAGTCAGGGGCTACACCTATTCGGTGCATCTTCGATGCACCTAATGTCTTCTTCCATTCGTAGTCTCCCCAGCCTCTACAATCATCACAGAGTACTCGGATCAGTCGGGAAGCACTCGGGGAGCGCCTGAAAAGCACTCGGATAGTGTCAAGCATATAGCACCAGGATAGACCTACTAATCAATGATCCTCACGGATGGCCTACACTGCTATGGACGACTCCGGGGGCTGCTGTGGGATACCTATACCGGGGGTATCCGGAGACTATACAAATACATACGGTCAATGGGGTACCGAATAGGAAGGAGAATATATCTGTACGGTGTTGGCTAGGAGTCCGGTACGTACCGGATTGCATGCCGTGTACTTCGGGCCCGGGCCATAATCGAATTAGGATAGTTCTTAGTCTTACTAGATTAGGACTCTATGATATATGCAAGAGCTGCAGGAGTAAGGTATTATCTCGCCATGTTGAGAGCCTGAACCTGGGTAAATCGTCTCCCTCTTCATCTTAACCATCGAATTCCGAGCTTGGTAGCCACCCTATAAGTTTATTGCCGACATTAAACGTCGACAGTTGGCGCGCCAGGTAGGGGCAGCGCAATCTTTCTTTTTTCGATCTAAAGCTCTTTTCAGTGATGTTCGATGGACTTCAACTCAAACATCATGAAGAGGAAGTTCCCACCGGGCTCGACCTTCAAGTTCGGTGGCATCAGACTTCAGACCGACCAGTTCGACGGTTTGTCGTACACCAACTCAAGCTCCTTTGACTCGGACGAAGAAGTTTGCCGGTTCGAGCCCAACAAAGAGGCATCAGGTCAAACTCAGATCCAATCTGGGCCGCATGACACCGAGATGCTTTCTCCCAGCCCGGACCGGCAGGCAAGCCAGGGCGCAACCCCGATGGAGGTGGAAACCAATCCTGACTCCACCGGTCAACACTTCCGACACTCGAAGCAGCACTGGGAGCTTCGTGCCGCCCCGAGAGATCTTCGCCGCCAGCAAGCCGGCGTCGCCTTCTTCTGTAGCCGGACAGCAAGAGGAGGAGGCGGCCCGCCTGGAAGAAGAACGCCGACTTGAGGAAGAAAAGGAACGCCAACAGCGGGAGGAAAGAGAACGACAAGCAGGGTAGTCTCACGTTGCGCTGCGAATCCAATCTCGCAAGTTGCAGCGCGATATACTCCAAACCCAAGTCGACGGACATGAAATCTTTAAGATGCCCCAACAGAACGTCCGAGCGGCCGCCGATCCACTCGGCGACATCATCCAGCAGCTCCCACAACAGGATCTACCTGTGGTAGAAACCATAAACAAGGTCAAGGCCATGGTGACTACCGCTGCAACCCAGCACTCCCTCCAACGCACGACAGGTACCTCAGCAGCTTGTTCAGAGGCTTAGTCGTCCAGATCTCCTAGGTCTTGGGCGAACGTCTCTCGGTAGCCTACTGGTTCCCGGCCGCACAGCGAAACCAGAGCGCGTCGGCATTCCCCTGACTCGGCACAGAGGAGAGACTCAGTCAAAAGACAACACCGCATCGACGACGAGATTCGCCGACTAGATCGGCAATGCCAGGAGCTCAGGGCGGAGAAGCGGCGTCTCAAACAAGAAAACTCTACTGACCTCCGCCACAAGCTCGAACAACGACGCCGGGAGGACCGTCGCCAAGACCATAAGCATCGGTCACCCGAGAGCTCTGACACGGACATGACAGATGGAGTCCCGGCCTTCACTAAAAACGTAAGTCAGTTGCCTTGGCTGACTGGTTTCAAGCCTACTGGCATTAAGAAATATGACGGCTCCACCGACCCGAAAGCATGGCTTACGGTATACTCCATGGCCATCCGGGCGACAGGAGACGATACCAAAGCCATCGCCAATTACCTACTAGTTGCCCTGGATGATTCGGCCAGACATTGCTTGTCGGGGCTCCCCAAACGGTCCATTGACTCCTGGGCAGAGCTTCCCGAACGATTCATTGCTAATTTCCAGGGCACATACGAAAGGCCAAGGACGAATCCCCGCGGGCCTATATCAAAAGATTCTCAGAGGTCCGCAACTCCATCCCCAACATAAAGGATGACGTGGTCATCGCCGCATTCCGAAATGGAGTACGCGATGAGCCATTCATCGCTACGTTCACCAGGAAATAACCGACTACTGTCAAGAATCTTTTTGACTTGGCAAATTCCTACGCAGCGGCCGCCGATACGGTGTCCGCCTCACGAGGATATAAGCACGAAGAGAAAGGACAGCCGTCGGGCAAAGGAAAGGAGAAGGAGCACAAGAAGGACTCGGACTCACGGAAACGTAAGCCCGAGGAGCTAGTCGCCGTCACAGATCAACAGCCGGTCCAGCGTCCGAAGATGTCTGATTATGACAAGGTCATGAATAGCAAGTTCCCCTACCATCTGAAGTTCTCCCACCTGGCCAAAGATTGTTTTGTTATGCGTCACTACGCAGAGCAGTTAGCCAAAGGCCAGTCAGGGGCCGCTGGGCAGAGCAAGACGAAGCCCGCTGACAAGAAAGAAGACGCCGATTTCCAGGACCCGCAAGCCGAGCTAAACCATATTTTCGGTGGCCCGCTCGCATACGAGTCCAAGCGGAAGCAAAAGCTCACATCAAGGGAGATAAACACCACAGCGGTGGATGTCCCCCAATACCTACGGTGGTCAGAGATTCCGATCACTTTCGACCGCTCGGATCATCCTGACCGAGTGGCTCACCCGGGTAGTACCCACTAGTGCTAGCCCAGTCATCAAAACCATCAAGCTGAAGCGCGTCCTCATCGACAGAGGAAGCGCCCTCAACATCCATTCTCCAAGACGCTCGACGACATGAAGATCCCGAGGTCGGAGCTATGCCCAAGCAATGCGCCCTTTCACGGGGTTATTCCCGGGCTATCAGCAACACCACTCGGGAAGATCACTCTTCCGGTCACCTTCGGAACGAAGGATAACTACCGGACGGAGAACATCTATTTTGAAGTCGCTGACTTCGAGACGGCGTACCATGCCATCATTGGCAGGCCCGTGCTGGCAAAGTTCATGGCGGTCCCGCACTACACCTACCTTATGGTAAAGATGCCCGGACCGCATGGCGTCATCACCCTGCGCAGCGACATCAAGCAGGCCTTCAACTGCGAGGCAGAAAGCTGCGAGATTGCACAACAGGCTGAAGAACAAGCCGGTCGGGAGTAGATACGCGAAGCCTCGACTCGCAAGACGGAGGACGACGATCTACCATCTAAAAAGGCGGCAAAGATCACCTCCAACGAGAAGAAGCAGATCGCCCTCGACCCTGCCGATTCGTCTAAATTTACATTCATAGGAACTCAATTAGATTCTAAATAGGAATTCGCACTCGTCATTTTCCTTCGAAATAATAAAGATATTTTTGCTTGGAAACCGTTTGATATGCCGGGAGTCCCAAGGGAAGTGATCGAGCACTCCTTGAATGTAAAAGGCAACGCTAGGCCAGTTAAGCAGCGCCTTCACCGCTTCACACAAGACAGATACGACGTGATTAAGGAGGAGTTGACCAAACTGCTCGCGACCGGCTTCATTAAAGAAGTCAAATACCCCGAGTGGTTGGCCAACCCCGTCTTGGTCAAAAAGAAGAACAACAAATGGCGAATGTGTGTGGATTACAAGGACCTTAACAAGGCATGCCGTAAGGATCCATTTGGTCTACCGCGCATCGACCAAGTTGTAGACTCGATGGCTGGCTGTGCATTACTCAGCTTCCTCGATTGCTACTCGGGCTACCATCAGATCAGCCTAAGACAGGCCGATCAGATGAAGACCTCTTTCATTACACCATTTGGCGCATACTGCTACATCACGATGTCGTTCGGTCTAAAAAACACGAGGGCAACCTATCAACGGACTATCCAGGGTTGCCTTCACAACCAGATCGGGCAAAACGTGGAAGCATACGTCGTCAACGTGGTCGTAAAGTCGAGGAAAAAGGATGACCTACTAGATGACCTAGAAGAAACCTTCAACAACCTCCGACGTTACAGGATAAAGTTAAATCCTGAGAAGTGTGTGTTTGGCGTTCCCTTTGGCATGCTCCTTGGTTTCGTCGTATCACGACGAGGCATCGAACCAAACCCGGAGAAAGTCCAAGCCATACTCAACATGAAACCTCCTAGCGAGCTCGGACATGTCCAGAAGTTTGCCGAATGCATGGCGGCCCTTAGCCGACTCATATCATGACTCGGCCTTTGAGGAATGCCCTTCTTCAAGCTATTGAGGAAGACCAGCCACTTTATGTGGACCCCGGAAGCACAAGAAGCCTTCGAGGACTTCAACAAATACTTGACCTCTCCCCCTATGCTGGCTTCGCCCAGCCCAAATGAGCCGCAATTGCTCTACGTCTTGGCCATAGAACAAGTCGTCAGCACGGTCCTCGTGGTTGAGCGGGAAGAGGACGGACACGCTCAAATGGTGCAGCGACCGATCTACTTCGTCAGCGAAGTACTTGGAGAGTCCAAGCTAAAATACCCCCAGGTCCAGAAACTGCTCTATGGTGTCCTGATCACGGTAAGAAAGCTTGTTCACTACTTTCAAGCCCATCAGGTTTCAGTCGTCACGTCTTATCCCTTCGGCGACATCATACACAACAAGGAGGTGCAAGGCCGAATTGAAAAGTGGGCATTGGAGATGATGCCATACGATGTGCAACTAGTCGACTTCGTTGCCGAGTGGACTGACGTGCAACTGGAAACCACGCCAGAAGAACTCCCCCACTGGACAATGTACTTCGATGGCTCCCTACGTGTCACGCCCGGAGTTTTGTCCTAAGCCTAAATCGTAAAAAGAAAGTCATAAATAACAATTGGTTTAATTAACTCAGGAAAAATCCCTCTAAAAGGAATTAATTTAATTAAATCGAGGCTCGCAAATCGATTAACTGGATTTAAATTCAAATTGCAGAACAATAAAATTTGGCCAAACAAAATAATTTAAAACTCGGCAAAAGTGGGGTTTTCCTTTTTCCCTCCTTTTTCCTTTCTTTTTCCCTTCCTTCTCAAATTGGGCCGAAGTCCAATTTTCCTCCCTTCCTTTTCTTTTCCCTTTTTCTTTTTCCTCTCCTCCTTCCCGGGCCGGCCCAGCCGAGCCGGCCCACCTTTCCCCGCCCGGCCGGCCCAGCCGAGCCGGCCTTCTGCTCCCGCCCCTCCCGCGCGCGCGTCTCCTCCCGGCCAGGCCGCCCGGCCCAGCTCGCCAGCTCGCCCGCTCGCTCGCCCGCGCTCGCGGCGAAGTCCGTCTCGCCTCCCTCCTCCCCTCGCGCCACTGACAGGTGGGGCCCACCTGTCAGCGACCGAAACTCCGTCTCCGCGCCAGCCCGCGCCCGCGCCGCGTCACGCCAGCCGAGTCCGCCGCCGCCCCGAGTTCTCCGCCGCGCCGCCGCTGCAACCACCGCCGCAACTCCCGCCGCCGAGTTCGCCGCGTCGTCGACTCGGTCTCCACCGGCCGCTCCGCCCTAGCCAGCGCCATCACCTATAAAATCCTCGCGCCGCCGCCCCGCCGCCACTTTCCCCTCCGCCCGAAGCCCCCCTCCGTCGCCGTCAGCCGCCGATTTCCCCGTCGGCCGTCGGACGTCGCCGCCCACCCGCGTCACCACCTCCGCCTCGGCTTCGCCGACCTTCCGCCGGCCCTCGTCGCCACCGGTGGTCGCCGAGCGTCGTCGCAGCCCCTTCATCCCTCCCGCCGCCGTGCCCGTCGTCTCGACGCCGTCGGCCGATCTCGTCACCGCGCGTCGCCAGCCGCCGCGCGTCTGCGTCATCACCTCCGCCCCGTCCTCGCCGACTTGCTGCTGTCCTCCGTCGCCGCCGGTGAGCCCTCCCCTCCTCTCTTCCTCTCTTTCTTCCACCGTCGCTGGGTCCCCTCGCCGCCGCGCCGTTGCCAGGTGCCATGCGCTACCGCCGTGTCGCTGCCGCATCTCCACCCGACGACGCCGTCACCCCGCGGTCGCCAATCCATCGCTGCTGGCGCCCGCTGCCGCCTCCATCTCCCGGCGCCATCGCCATCGCCCCAGACCGTGCGCCGCCGCCCGTTGCCTTGCATCGCTCGTCGCCCCTCCACCTGCCGTCTTCGTCGCGCTCGTCGCGTCGTGGCCGTGGCCGAGCCGCGCCATCGCCGCCCGCCACCGCCGTTCGCTCGTCGCCGGCGCCGCTCCTCCTCCTCTCGCCGGTCATGCTCGGCGCCACCCCGGCCTCCCCTCTCCTCTTTCTCCCCGACCCTGGCCGCCACTTGCTCCCTTTCGTCGTCGCTACGCTGCCTGGGGCCGTCGTTCGCCACCTCCCTGCCGACGTCACCGCCGTCCACCACCCTCCGCCATCACCGTCACCCTCGCGACGCCGTCACTAAGCTCCCTCCGCCCACACCAGTGCGCGCCCGCGCCGCCGGCTGACCCACCGCCGCGCCGCCCCGATCCCTCTCCCTCTCGGCCGTGTCTCCACGCCGCCGTTCCCCACTTCGTCGCAATCGCCATCTTTGCGTCGCCGTCACCCCTCCACCCACCACCACCTTCGCCTCCGCCGACCTCCAACCGCCGCTTTGCTGTCGAGCCGTCGCCGGCCGTCGCTGCCCCCGCGCCGCCGTCGAGGCCGTCTCTCCTCTCCTCTATCGCTGCCACTTGGCCGCTCCGTGCGACTCCGCCGCCGCTCAGCCGCCCTCTCCCTCCTCCGCTCTGCTCCGCCGCCACTCCGAGCCGCGCCACCCCGCCGCGGTCTCTGCCTCCTCCTCGCCGACGCCGTTGTCGCCCTTCGGTCGCCGGTCGGTGTCGCCGACGTCGACGCCCTCGTGCCGCCGGTCATCGCCATCGCCACCTCCCCTTTCTCCTCGGCCCTCGCCGTCTCCGCCGCTCCCGCCGCCGCTAGAGCGCCGCCGGACCTGGCGCGTTGTCGCCACCTTCCCCGTCGCCTCGCGCCAGCGCTCGCCGACGCCGTCGTCGCCCTCCCGTCGCGCCGTCGTCGTCGTCCTCCCCGAGCCGCCGTTCTCCCTTCGGCGTCGCCGCTCCTAGCGCCGTCGCCAGCTCTCGCGTGGCCACCCACTGGGTCGCCGCCGTCCGCCGCGTACCCGCCGGTCCGCGCTGCCGTCCGCCGGTCGCCGCCCGCCGCACCGTCGCGCCGCGAGCCGCGAGCCACGCGCTCTGCTCCCTTCCTCTCTGTTCCTCTCTCGCTGACAAGCGGGACCAACCCGTCAGTCGCCACCCCGCCAGCCGCCTCCTCTCTCTCCTCCCCGGGCCCGCGTGTCAGCCACCCATTCCCTCTCTCTCTCACCGACAGGTGGTCCCCACCTGTCAGCCGTCAGCCTCCTCTCTCCTCGCTGACGTCAGCAGCCCCATTAATTGCGCAATAATTGATTTAGGACTTTTCTGTTTAGTTAAAAAACCCAGAAAACTTCTAAAATTCATAAGTAATTCATCTAGTGTCCGTTTAGGTCCATTCAAGTTTCATTAAATCCAGAAAAATGCCAAGAATCCATTAAAAATAGTTTCTTTCTCTGTTTCAGTAGTTTTTTAGCCTGCTTTGTTTGTTTTGCCTTGTTTGTCGTAGGTTTTGACCCCGTCGAAGCGCCGTTCGTTCCCGAAGTCGTCGCCGAAGTTCCTCGTGGGTCTAAGCAAGGCAAGTGGCACCCTTCTTTGATCATATTGAACCTATGATTATAAAATCCCCCGCTTTTACATTCAAACATGCATTGTTTTATGCAAATCTATTTATTGTATTTATCTATTGGGTATTTACTTATATATCCGTTGATTCCCATTTATTATTGTCATCCCAGGGTTAATTTGACTAGAATTAGGGTTAGCCAATGCTTAGCCATGCTTAGTTCAACTAGCTCACCAATTCTTATTTGATTATTGATTAAACTTTGATACACCTTTAATGGTTTTGATCATTATTAATTTCCCGTTATGGATTAATACAACTAAAATATTGCTTATGGTGGGCTGTGGGTGCATGGTTTTGAGAGTCGTGCCCATGGCAATTAAGGACCGGTTCTCAGGAAACCCTGAAGGTCTTACACATACTAACCACAAGCCAGAATGGGCAACGGTGAGACTCGTAATCTAGCTTGTCCCTATTCGACGTACCCAGGCAAGGGTAGGCGTGATGGAGTATGGACGGGCAATCGTGGTGTAACGAAAGCTTCTCCTGCTTCCGGATCTACCAAGGCACAAGAGGGGACTGCCCGACTTGGTGTAAAGGAGGGGGTGAAACCTGAAGTGTGGTGCGATTGTCTAGGGAGGGCTGGGTGAAAGGTCTTATCATGGTTTCCGTACTGAGGTATCGTGGTGATACGTTGGGGCATGGTAACATGCTTGGGAGCCATGTCTTGTGGGTAAAGTTGTACACCTCTGCAGAGTAAAACTATTCGAATAGCCGTGCCCGCGGTTATTGGGCGAACCGACAGACTCACTGGGATTAGTTGAACCTCTTTAATAATTTTATTAATCTTGGAATTGGTTTGACCCTGCGCAATGTGGTGTAACGTTGGCAGTGGTTTGGGTCTGTCGCAACGTGGTTTAACGTTGGACAGAGGGTTGACCCTGTCGCTACGTGGTGTAACGTTCGACAGCGGTTTGGGCCTGTTGCAACGTGGTGTAACGTTGGACAGTGGATGATTATTTTAAATGTTTACTTTACTTTTATTTCAGTCTATTTTATCTACTGTTTTGCTAAATTACTGCAGCTTTGTGCAATTTAACCTTAGCCTATCCCTTGATTCCCTATTGCATTCATTATTCTCCCTCTTTTGGGTGTTACTTGTTGAGTACGGTGGTTTGTACTCAGCCTTGCTTACTTTTTCCCCCACCAGAGCAAGTGCCAGAGCCTGTGTCAGAAGAAGGTTGTTCCGAAGGTTGAAGTAAGGTTCAGTCCGCCGTCGAGAGTGCCTGTGGTGTGGAGCCGTCTTCGCCAGCTGAAGCTGAAGATTAGATGGTTTAGTTTGTTTCCTTTTCCGCTGCATTTCGATAGATACTTGTTTTTATTTGTTTTTAAGACGTGGAACTGTGTATTAATTTGTCATAGTGTGTACTCGGGCTGATGCCTGGACCGAGATTCAATACATGCTATTGTTCAGAAATTTGGTGTAAATTTCTGGGCGTGACACTACGCATGTCAGGGGCTGGGGCTAGAGTAGTGCTTATATCGCCCAACGGCGAAAAGTTCAAATACATGCTCCAGATCCACTTCTCGTCATCGCATAACGTAGCCGAGTACGAAGCTTTGCTTCACGGGCTACGGTTGGCTATATCCCTCGGGATTAGGCGGCTTCTTCTTCGGGGAGATTCCCAGCTAGTCGTTAACCAGGTCATGAACGAGTGGACCTGTGCTGACGAAAATATGCCGGCCTACCGACAGGAGGTGTGCAAACTTGAAAACAGGTTCGAAGGACTTGAGTTGGTTCATGTCCTGCGGCACAATAACGAAGCCTCCGACGAATTAGCCAACCTCGCCTCGAAACGGCTACAGGTGCCAACCGACGTATTCGTCGAACACCTCATAAAGCCTATGATCGAGAAGAAGAGCGAACCCAAACCAACCCCGGGTGAAACAGAAGATACAGGAGATAACGGCGAGTCGCCGAACCCCGACGATCGCACGATCGCCGTCATCACTAACAATTGGAGAACCCCATTCATAAAATTCCTCATGGAAGAAATCCTCCCGACTGACAAAGCCAAAGCCAAACGCGTCAGCCGACGAAGCTACTGCTATATCGTGTCGGATGGAGAACTCCTCCGGCGGAGCGCGCGGGCATCCTCATGCGCTGCATGCTCCCAGACGAGGGCAGACAAATACTCCAGTCAATTCAGTCGGGCCTCTGTGGCAACCACGCCTCGACCAAAATGCTAGTCGGAAAGGCTTATAGGCAAGGGTTCTTCTGGCCAACCGCTGTCACAGACGCGCAAGAGTTGGTTAGGAAATGCGAGGGATGTCAATTCTTCGCAAGACAGACACACGTGCCAACACAGGAACTGCAAACTATCCCGATCTCCTGGCCATTCGCTGTCTAGGGACTCGACATTCTCGTGCCCTTCAAGCGGGCACCAGGAGGGTTTACCCACCTGTTCGTTGCCATCGACAAATTCACCAAGTGGATAGAAGTGAAACCGGTCGCCACAATCGACTCGGTGCACGCGAGGGACTTCATATAGAACATTATCTACCGCTTCGGCACTCCGAACCGTATCATTACGGACAAAGGTAGGCAGTTCATCTCTGGAGTCTTTCAGGATTTTTGCGAGGAACGTGGGATCAAGATCTGCTACGCCTTCGTAGCACACCCGAAGAGCAACGGGAAGGTCAAGATAGCTAACGCCATGATCCTTCAAGGAATCAAGACCAGAGTCTTCGACCGACTACATCCCTACGGTGGACGATGGGTGCAAGAGCTGCCACCAGTACTCTGGGCGCTTGGCACCTCCGTCAGTTGGGCTACGGGACAATCGCCCTTCTTCCTCATATACGGAGCAGAAGCAGTCCTACCCACCGAAATTGACCACAAATCATTCCGCATACGCAACTACAACAAGTCTACGGCAGACACGACCAGGGAAGACGACCTCAACAGACTAGAAGAAGCCAGGGATATTGTGACTATCCAGTCGGCACGTTACCTGCAAGGACTCCACCGATACCACAACATGAATGTTCGTGGGTGGGCATTCCTAGTCGGCGACCTGGTCTTACGCAAAGTACAGACCACCAAGGATCGACACAAGCTCTCCCCAATCTGGGAAGGGCCTTACGTCATAGCCGAGGTCACTTGGCCTGGCTCATACCGACTAGGGCTGGAAGATGGAAGCTGCTGGAGAATTCATGGAACATCGAACAGCTACGTCCCTTCCACACATAGTCGATTTGTTGTATTTTTTCTTTTTAAACCTTCGACTGCCCTGCCGAGTGGTCCCCACTCGAAAGACCAGTCGGGGGCTACAATGTACTCTACCTTCGGGTTGTTTTTAATAAAATCTACTGCCAACGAGCTCTCTAACTGTCGGTTAATCGAAGCCTGGATGCGGTGGCACATTTGCTCGGTCACACCTCGCTCCCCACCAAACCGAGTAACGCTACGCTAAGCTCTGCGCTAGCTAAGTCCGCTCGGGGGCTGCTGGGACAGGCACACGCCGAGAGGATAACTCTTCACATGACAACGAAACACACCACAGCAAAAGACTCTAAAGCAAATAGATCAAATAAAATCGCATCCCAATAATTCGCCTAGAACATGGTTAACTACTACAAGCCCTCCTACTTCCTTACAGGCCAAGGTCGTCTGCGACCGACTTCGCAGCTTTCTGCACCTTGTTGATGTACTTCATCGCCGTCGTCTCGTCACAGTCGGCCGCAAACCCGTCACAGACGGCATCAACCTCCACCCAGGGATACAGCGACTTTACAATGGCAAGAGCATGGCTAGATGCCAGCTTCGCTGTCTCCCGCTACTCGACGCCGTGGGCCACGGGCATCTTCTCCAGCTACTGGACCACCCCGTCTATGCTGACCGATGAGGAGCCCTGCGCCAGCAGCAGTGTCGCCCCAAGCACGTTAAGAGCAACTGTGACGAGCCGATCCGAGCCAGCTCAGCTTCCTGAGTCCTGGCCTCGACGGCCTCCACCACAGACTTTGCCCGGGACTGTGCATCTGCTAGTAGCGTACGAGTGGGAAAATGCCCGGAAGGGAGGAACGAAGGATGAGGTAAAGAAAAACTTACGCACGAGCTCGGCGACGGCGGTGTCCTTGGCCTTCTTGAGCCGAGTGCATTCGGTTTCCAGCATGGCCTTCGAGGCCAGTAACTGGGAGCGCTCGGCCTCAAGCTCGGCTTTCGCCGCCAGCAGCTTGGCACACTCGGCTTGGAGCCTAGCATTTGCCTTCTTCAACTCCCCCAAGGGTGCATCTTGATCTAGCAAAAGAAGATAACCTTCAGCTACAAAGAAGAAACAACAACCAAAGACAAATTGTCGCACCTTTGATTCGAGCGGAGCTCGACACCAGCTCCATGCGAAGGTTGGCTACCTCACCTTGCAGGCGGTTCTCGACCTGCCGCAGGGCATCCAAGTTCCCCAACTGAGGATCCAGTGATCGAAGGGCCTCCGACTTCACCTTTGAGCGTGCTTCAATTCCCTAAATGACACGACAAATGTTAACAGAGTCACGCACACAAGGAAGCAGTTAAAGAGTGTACCTTCATAATCTTCACCGATTCCTCAATGTGTCGCTCGAAGGGTCGATCCCAGCCCAGTCGGTGCGGCCCTCTCAGGACCTCAGGGGAAGCGTCGCCGAGGTCATAGCTACGATCAGCGGAACGGATGCCCCAGCCCTCGACTCCACAGTGCCTGTGGGTGGGAGCACCGTGGGCACGTCCGACTCCATAGTCGACGCTGCGGCGGTGGCCGAGCCGATCGCTAGAGCCGACTCCACGATCAGCCCCATCGCAGGGATAGTCGTTGCGAACGAGGTCGGGCTCAAGGCGGCGAGAACTGCCGCCAGACCTGGGGGCTGAGTGTCCCCGGGCCCGGTCGGTATGGGCCTAATCAATGTCACTTGATTTCCTGGCAAAGAAACTAGGTGATATGAGTGGCGAAAGAGTCCTACTCAGAACATGGCAAAATAGTTGAGTCCTGTTACCTTGATCCCGTCCTGAAGGCGGGCCTCCTCAAGCTTCTCAAAGGAGGCGGGCTTGGAGAGCGAGCCAGGGTCGGGGCGTCGTCATCCTCGAGCGCCCCGGCAGGTTCGGTGTCCGGGTCAAACGCCATCCTCTTGACGGCCGGCTCATCAACTGAAGCTTCTGACCCCCTCTTGAGCACGGCAGCGCCCGACTTGGGGGGTAAGACAGGAACTGGTGTCGATCCTGCAGGCATGACAAGAGTCAAGTCACGGCAGGCCGCGGCAAATACCCGAGAAGTGGAAGACGAATCTTCAGAAGGATGGAGGACTCACTGGCGGTGGGGCATTCCCAGCATTGAACGGAGATGGAAGACCGGAGGCATCGACTAGGATGAGGGTGTTTGGAGCAAACAGCCTGCGGGCTCGCGACCGGATATCCGCCGGCCGAAGTGTCTCTGCGGTCTCCTGAGTTGGGTCGTCGCTCCCGATGTTGTCAAAGGCAAATCGGACCCGGTCCTTAAGGGGCTGGATCCGGCGATGGATGAAGTGCTGAGTCACCCAAACATCGGTTAGGTCAGCAGTCTTCAAGTTCTCGATCAAGTTGAGGAGCGAGTTCACCTGTGGCATTTCCTCGGCAGTCGGTAGGGACGACCAGGTCTCTCGGGCTACTGCAGCATGGCCGACGAATGGAGGAAGGGAGTCGGCAAGGTTGGAACAATAAAACCATGCCGCGTGCCAGCCCTTGAGAGAAGTTTTCATGGGCAGAGAAAGCCAAGCTTTCTTGCTCCCCTCGCGGAGCTGAATGCCGACGCCGCCCACCACCGATGGATGAACTCGGTTCGGTTGGGGCTTAACGGAGAACAAGCGGCGGAAGAGGTTAAAGTGAGGGGGGATTCCAAGGAAGGATTCGCAAGCATATACAAACACTGCGATCTAAAGAATGCAATTGGGATTCAAATGATGGAGTTCAATCCCATAAAAATCCAACAAACCCCGAAAGAATGAGGACACCGGCAGCCCAAAACCCCACTCAAAGAAAGGCTCGAATACTACTACCTCTCGTGAGTCGGGAGTAGGGAACTCCTCGCCATAAGCACTGCGGTATCCGGCTACTTCCTTGTTTTGGATCAGGCCGGCTCCGGAGAGAATGGAGAGGTTTTGGTCGGAGATGATGGAAGACTGCCAGGCGTGCAGTGGTAGCGTCTTTCCTGAATCCACTAGGGAAGCCATCGGGGGCTTTCTTCAGTCAGCCGGAGGGGAAGCGCGGGTGTGATGGGTGGAGGAGAAGCTCGGGCTCTAGGCACGAAGGCTAGGGTTCGGTGAGCACGAGATCGCTGGAGCAAATTGGGGCTACAGTGGTTAGCGCTGCGAAGAAGAAGATGAACAGATAGGGGTAACGGGAGGCTTAAATGGGCTGCAACTAGGCCCAACGGCTAGAAAATTCCGTTACTGGGCTAAGTATTGTTATGTTCCCCTCTGGGTAGAGCGGGTCGAAATTTTTGGTGCTGGCATAACGGTTACCATGCTGCGTTTTAAGGAACGTCACGAGTCTTGTAACGGTAATACGAAATTCATGATTTCCTTCAAATCGGGAATCGACGGTACACCTATGTTATGGGCTCATGGCTGTACTCGGGCATGCGTCAGTCGATATCGCCCATGGCACTTAATTGCGCTCTTTAGCATCTGCCTAAACTTTGAGTAAACCCGAATATACTCGGTACTAACTACTCGGCTGTAATGGTTAAGCCAGTCGGCTCGACCTATCCCATGGGCAAAGCATAGCTAATGACTGTATGTCTGGGGAAACACAGCACAAAATCATTTCTAGACCACTCGGGTCTGGAAGCATTTCAAACAGTGCAACTCGAGTCGGGGAAAATCTGCTAGGTAACAGTCCATAGATGACTCTATGTTTAATTATCACGCATTTAAGCATAGAGTCGGGGGCTACACCTATTAGGTGCATCTAATGTCTTCTTCCGTTCGGAGCCATCCACAACCTCCACAATCATCACAGAGTACTTGGGATCACTCGGGAAACACTCGAGGAGCGCCTGAAGAGCACTTGGGTAATGTCAAGCATATAGCGTTGGGATACGCCTGATGATCAATGATCTGCATGGATGACTTACTCTGCTATGGATGACTCCGGGGGCTGCTGTGGGATACCTATATCGGGGGTATTCAGAGACTATACAAATACGTACGGTCAATGGGGTACTGAATAGGAAGGAGGATATATTTGTACGGTGTTGGCTAGGAGTACAGTACGTATCGGATTACATGTCGTGTACTTCGGACCCGAGCCATAACCGAATTAGGATAGATCTTAGTCTTACTAGATTAGGACTCTATCATATCTGTAACCCTTCCTCCACTATATAAGGGGTACGGGGTGCCCCCTCGAGGGCAAGAGAGATTCATCTGCGGAATACAATCGCCAAGCCGGAGTAAGGTATTATCTCGCCATGTCGAGAGCCTGAACCTGGGTAAACCCTCTCCCTCTTCATCATTAACCATCAAATTCCAAGCTTGGTAATCACCCCATAAGTTTATTGCCGACCCTAATCATCGACACATCATAAAATCTATAGCAAAGCGCGGGTATTTAACTAGTATGTAATATAAGAAGACACAGTGAAATTTGTTTTTAGTCATAATAAATTTATAAAATTATGTGTTACTTGTGAGCTGCACAATTGTTTCATTCTTTTGATATATAAGAAGACAAAATTTTCATTTATTATCAGAAGATGAAAAGTTGTATGTGATGCAACCCATGTTTATATAAAGTGGTTTTTCTTAAATTAAGCATTATAAAGTTTAAATTTTATGTTAGTATCAGATAACGTGAATAAATTATTTAATTAAAATTATCCTTCAAATGTATGAACTTGTATTTATTGACGTTGAAAATAATTAACAACGTATCACACTCGAAAGCCTGAGAATCACTTCTTAGAATGTTCCAGTGCAGGGCCTAAATTCTTAGATGTTAGGCGTGCTAGTCAGTTTGATCATGTAACTGACCATATATGAAACATGGAAAGCAGTTAAACCTAAACTGCTATCGGCCAAACAATTGATACCGCTTCAGGACTCTAGCCGATGAGCTAGACGATCGGCTTTATAGGATTTTCGTGATGACAGATGAAAATATGCCCGATCAGCTTAATCAGGAGTAGGATAATTGTCAAATAGCTCAACCAACTAATTAATCTTAAAAGATCGGACTTAACCAACACAGTCTTAAGATTAATCAGTCGATCGGACTAATCTGGTGCTTATCGCACACAGTCAACGGCCGATAGAAAACTAAGCCTATAATTCAAAGTAAACTAGATTGCTTATGGAAATTACTAATACAAAACAATAACTTAACGCATACATGCCCATGCTAGATCTAGAAGATCGGACCAAACCAAAACAGTTCAGATCTAAACATAACCATGTACGAGATCAATAAAGTATTGCAATGTGTGAGTAATCAGATATCAAACCAGCATAACCCACCAATCTACCTACTAATCTTAGCCTATCAGAAAAGTTCCTACAGCTAGATCGGACCAAACTTACATAGATAGGACCAAACCGAGACAGTATGCAACAAGGCACGATATAACCATAGGAAACATGAAGATCGACAAGTGTCACGCCCAGAAATTCCTCACACGAATTTCTGAACTTAATTGTGTATTAAATCCCTGTCCAGGACCAGCCAGGGTACACAAAAAGACAATGTTGATTACATAACCATCGTTCTTAGAAACAACTGAAAATTACACTTATTCTAGCGGAAATGCAGCGGAAAGAAAAAGGTAGACTAGCTCCAGCGGGTACGGCTCCAGTCCACAGGCAACGCTTCGACGGCGGAACAGCTCACTCGACTTCTAGCTCTGGGGTGGGAAAGTTAAGCAAGGCTGAGTACAAACCACCGTACTCAACAAGTAACACGGACAAGGGGGAAATAAATGATGCATAGGAATTAACAAGGACAAGCTAGGGTTAGTTGCAATAAAGCAGCAGTTAAACAAATAACAGAGATTAAAAGAACGAAGGTAATTAAGTACAGTAAAGCATAATTAAATAAACAGTTGTAAAATACCACAACACTGTTTAACGTTACACCACGTTGCAACAGGCCCAACCACTACTCAACGTTACACCACATTGCAGTAGTCCCGAGTGATAACCAATTTACTCAAGTTATTAGAGGTTCACTAATCACAGTGAAGCTGGGAGCTCGCCCGTAACCGTGGGCACGGCTATTCGAATAGTTTATACTCTGATCAGAGGTGTACTACTGTACCCACAAGACACGACTCCACTACACTTGAACGTGCGCCGACATACCACCATGGTATACCGGAAAGAAGACCGTGATAGGACCCGTTACACAACCCTCCCTATTTAATCGTACCACACTTCAGGTTTCACCCCCTCCTTTACACCAAGTCGGGCAGTCCCCTCTTGTGCCTTGGTAGATCCGGAAGCAGCAGAGGCTTTCGTTACACCACGATTGCCCGTCCATACTCCATCACACCTACCCTTGCCTGGGTACGTCAAATAGTTCGAAGTCATGCTTCAAATCCCACCTTACCCATTTCGGCATGTGGTTAGCACTTAATTACTTCTAGGGTTTCCCGTGAACCGGTCCTTAATCACCATGGGTGCGACTCTCAAAACCATGCACCCACAGCCCACCATTATTAATATTTTAGTTGACATTAACCCGAACCGGGTAATAAATCAATATCTCAGCTATTCAGAACTAAGCATGATTAAATGTGATCCCATGAGCTATTTGTTCTAAGCACGGCTAAGCATTAACCTAAGCCTAACTCTAATCAAGTTACCCCTGGTCCAGCAATGAATAAAGTTGGATAAACAACGGCATAATAATAAGGTTTACCCGGAAATAACATAAAGTAAATACTTTGATTAAAACAATGCATATTTGAATTAATAAAGCGGGGAATTTGCAATAATGGGTTCAATATGTTCAAGGATGAGTGTCACTTGCCTTGCTCTGGTCCCTGGGGAACTTCAGCGACGATCTCGAAGTAAACTGGCTCTTCGACGGGGTCCGAATCTAAGCGACAAAGCACAAAAATAAATAAAACAGGCACAAACTCTACTTAAACAGCAAAAGAAACTATTTTTAATGGATTCTTGACAATTTTATGAATTTATTGAAATTTGAATGGACCTAAACGGAGACTAGATGAATTACTTATGAATTTTAGAAGTTTTCTAGGTTTTTTAGCTAAACAGAAAAGTCCTAAATCAATTATTGCGCAATTAATGGGGCTGCTGACGTCAGCGAGGAGAGAGGAGGCTGACGGCTGACAGGTGGGGACCACCTGTCGGTGAGAGAGAGGGGGAGGGAGAGACTGACATGCGGGTCCCACGGGAGGAGAGAGGAGAGAGGCACGGGGAGACTGACGGGTGGGCCCCGTCGGTCAGTGTCACGCCCAGAAATTTACACCAAATTTCTGAACAATAGCATGTATTGAATCTCGGTCCAGGCATCAGCCCGAGTACACACTATGACAAATTAATACACAGTTCCACGTCTTAAAAACAAATAAAAACAAGTATCTATCGAAATGCAGCGGAAAAGGAAACAAACTAAACCATCTAATCTTCAGCTTCAGCTGGCGAAGACGGCTCCACACCACAGGTACTCTCGACGGCGGACTGAACCTTACTTCAACCTTCGGAACAACCTTCTTCTGACACAGGCTCTGGCACTTGCTCTGGTGGGGGAAAAAGTAAGCAAGGCTGAGTACAAACCACCGTACTCAACAAGTAACACCCAAGAGAGGGAGAATAATGAATGCAATAGGGAATCAAGGGATAGGCTAAGGTTAAATTGCACAAAGCTGCAGTAATTTAGCAAAACAGTAGATAAAATAGACTGAAATAAAAGTAAAGTAAACATTTAAAATAATCATCCACTGTCCAACGTTACACCACGTTGCAACAGGCCCAAACCGCTGTCGAACGTTACACCACGTAGCGACAGGGTCAACCCTCTGTCCAACGTTAAACCACGTTGCGACAGACCCAAACCACTGCCAACGTTACACCACATTGCGCAGGGTCAAACCAATTCCAAGATTAATAAAATTATTAAAGAGGTTCAACTAATCCCAGTGAGTCTGTCGGTTCGCCCAATAACCGCGGGCACGGCTATTCGAATAGTTTTACTCTGCAGAGGTGTACAACTTTACCCACAAGACATGGCTCCCAAGCATGTTACCATGCCCCAACGTATCACCACGATACCTCAGTACGAAACCATGATAAGACCTTTCACCCAGCCCTCCCTAGACAATCGCACCACACTTCAGGTTTCACCCCCTCCTTTACACCAAGTCGGGCAGTCCCCTCTTGTGCCTTGGTAGATCCGGAAGCAGGAGAAGCTTTCGTTACACCACGATTGCCCGTCCATACTCCATCACGCCTACCCTTGCCTGGGTACGTCGAATAGGGACAAGCTAGATTACGAGTCTCACCGTTGCCCATTCTGGCTTGTGGTTAGTACGTGTAAGACCTTCAGGGTTTCCTGAGAACCGGTCCTTAATTGCCATGGGCACGACTCTCAAAACCATGCACCCACAGCCCACCATAAGCAATATTTTAGTTGTATTAATCCATAACGGGAAATTAATAATGATCAAAACCATTAAAGGTGTATCAAAGTTTAATCAATAATCAAATAAGAATTGGTGAGCTAGTTGAACTAAGCATGGCTAAGCATTGACTAACCCTAATTCTAGTCAAATTAACCCTGGGATGACAATAATAAATGGGAATCAACGGATATATAAGTAAATACCCAATAGATAAATACAATAAATAGATTTGCATAAAACAATGCATGTTTGAATGTAAAAGCGGGGGATTTTATAATCATAGGTTCAATATGATCAAAGAAGGGTGCCACTTGCCTTGCTTAGACCCACGAGGAACTTCGGCGACGACTTCGGGAACGAACGGCGCTTCGACGGGGTCAAAACCTACGACAAACAAGGCAAAACAAACAAAGCAGGCTAAAAAACTACTGTAACAGAGAAAGAAACTATTTTAATGGATTCTTGGCATTTTTCTAGATTTAATGAAACTTGAATGGACCTAAACGGAGACTAGATGAATTACTTATGAATTTTAGAAGTTTTCTGGGTTTTTAAACTAAACAGAAAAGTCCTAAATCAATTATTGCGCAATTAATGGGGCTGCTGATGTCAGCGAGGAGAGAGGGTACTGACGGCTGACAGGTGGGGACCACCTGTCGGTGAGAGAGAGAGGGAATGGGTGGCTGACACGCGGGCCCGGGGAGGAGAGAGAGGAGGCGGCTGGCGGGGTGGCGACTGACGGGTGGGTCCCGCTTGTCAGCGAGAGAGGAACAGAGAGGAAGGGAGCAGAGCGCGCGGCTCGCGGCTCGCGGAGCGACGGTGCGGCGGGTGGCGACCGGCGGACGGCGGCGCGGACCGGCGGGTACGCGGCGGACGGCGGCGACCCAGTGGGTGGCCACGCGAGAGCTGGCGACGGCGCTAGGAGCGGCGACGCCGAAGGGAGAACGGCGGCGGCTCGGGGAGGACGACGACGACGGCGCGACGGGAGCGGCGGAGACGGCGAGGGCCGAGGAGAAAGGGGAGGTGGCGATGGCGATGACCGGCGGCACGAGGGCGTCGACGTCGGCGACACCGACCGGCGACCGAAGGGCGACGACGGCGTCGGCGAGGAGGAGGCAGAGAGCGCGGCGGGGTGGCGCGGCTCGGAGTGGCGGCGGAGCAGAGCGGAGGAGGGAGAGGGCGGCTGAGCGGCGGCGGAGTCGCACGGAGCGGCCAAGTGGCAGCGATAGAGGAGAGGAGAGACGGCCTCGACGGCGGCGCGGGGGCAGCGACGGCCGGCGACGGCTGGACAGCAAAGCGGCGGTTGGAGGTCGGCGGAGGCGAAGGTGGTGGTGGGCGGAGGGGTGACGGCGACTGTCACGCCCAGAAATTTACACCAAATTTCTGAACAATAGCATGTATTAAATCTCGGTCCAGGCATCAGCCCGAGTACACACTATGACAAATTAATACACAGTTCCACGACTTAAAAACAAATAAAAACAATTATCTATCGAAATGCAGCGGAAAGAGGAAAACAAGACTAGACCATCTAATCTTCAGCTTCAGCTTGCGAAGACGGCTCCACACCACAGGCACTCTCGACGGCGGACTGAACCTTACTTCAACCTTCGGAACAACCTTCTTCTGACACCGGCTCTGGCGCTTGCTCTGGTGGGGGAAAATTAAGCAAGGCTGAGTACAAACCACCGTACTCAACAAGTAACACCCAAGAGAGGGAGAATAATGAATGCAACAGGGTATCAAGGATAGGCTAAGGTTAACTTGCACAAAAGCTGCAGTAATTTAGCAAAACAGTAGATAAAATAGACTGAAATAAAAGTAAAGTAACATTTAAAATAAACATCCACTGTCCAACGTTACACCACGCTGCAACAGGCCCAAACCACTGTCGAACGTTACACCACGTAGCGACAGGGTCAACCCTCTGTCCAACGTTAAACCACGTTGCGACAGACCCAAACCACTGCCAACGTTACACCACATTGCGCAGGGTCAAACCAATTCCAAGATTAATAAAATTATTAAAGGGGGTTCAACTAATCCCAGTGAGTCTGTCGGTTCGCCCAATAACCGCGGGCACGGCTATTCGAATAGTTTTACTCTGCAGAGGTGTACAACTTTACCCACAAGACATGGCTGCCAAGCATGTTACCATGCCCCAACGTATCACCACGATACCTCAGTACGGAAACCATGATAAGACCTTTCACCTAGCCCTCCCTAGACAATCGCACCACACTTCAGGTTTCACCCCCTCCTTTACACCAATTCGGGCAGTCCCCTCTTGTGCCTTGGTAGATCCGGAAGCAGGAGAAGCTTTCGTTACACCACGATTGCCCGTCCATACTCCATCACGCCTACCCTTGCCTGGGTACGTCGAATAGGGACAAGCTAGATTACGAGTCTCACCGTTGCCCATTCTGGCTTGTGGTTAGTACGTGTAAGACCTTCAGGGTTTCCTGAGAACCGGTCCTTAATTGCTATGGGTGCGACTCTCAAAACCATGCACCCACAGCCCACCATAAGCAATATTTTAGTTGTATTAATCCATCTCGGGAAATGAATAATGATAACAACCATTGAAGGTGTACCAAAGTGCAACAATAATTAAATAATAATTGGTGAGCTAGTTGAACTAAGCATGGCTAAGCATTGACTAATCCTAATTCTAGTCAAATTAACCCTGGGATGACAATAATAAATGGGAATCAACGGATATAAAGGTAAATGCCCAATAGATAAATACAATAAATAGATTTGCATAAAACAATGCATGTTTGAATGTAAAAGCGGGGGATTTTATAATCATGGGTTCAATATGATCAAAGAAGGGTGCCACTTGCCTTGCTTAGACCCACGAGGAACTTCGGCGACGACTTCGGGAACGAACGGCGCTGCGACGGGGTCAAAACCTACGACAAACAAGGCAAAACAAACAAAACAGGCTAAAAAACTACTGAAACAGAGAAAGAAACTATTTTTAATGGATTCTTGGCATTTTTCTGGATTTAATGAAACTTGAATGGACCTAAACGGAGACTAGATGGATTACTTATGAATTTTAGAAGTTTTCTGGGTTTTTTAGCTAAACAGAAAAGTCCTAAATCAATTATTGCGCAATTAATGGGGCTGCTGACGTCAGCGAGGAGAGAGGAACTGACGGCTGACAGGTGGGGACCACCTGTCAGTGGGAGAGAGGGGAAATGGGCGGCTGACACGCGGGCCCGGGGAGGAGAGAGAGGAAGGGGCTGGCGGGGAACGACTGACGGGTGGGTCCCACTCGTCAGCGAGAGAGGACAGAGAGGAGCGAGCAGAGCGCGCGGCTCACGGCTCGCGGCGCGACGGCGCGGCGGGCGGCGACCGGCGGACGGCGGCGCGGACCGGCGGGTATGCGGCGGACGGCGGCGATTGGCGGCGGCGGCCGGGAAGCGAGGACGTCGGCGGCGCGAGCAGCGACGCCCGAGCGCGGCGCACGACGACGACGGCACGGCGGCACGGCGACGGCTGAGGAGGAAAAGGGGAGGTGGCGATGGCGATGACCGGCGGCACGAGGGCGTCGACGTCGGCGACACCGACCGGCGACCGAAGGGCGACGACGGCGTCGGCGAGGAGGAGGCAGAGACCGCGGCGGGGTGGCGCGAGGACAGCGTGACGACGGCGGAGCTGGGCGACGGTCTGGCAGGGGCCGCTGGCGACCGGCGGAGTCCAACGACGACGGCGCGGGGGTGAGCTCAGGGGTGATGATGAGGAAACGGGAGAGGGAGAGGAGAAACGCTCACCGGCGGCGACAAAGAAGGCGGCGCGTCGGCGAGGGCGAGGCGGCGGTGATGACGCAGACGCGCGGCGGCTGACGACGCGCGGTGACGAGATCGGCCGACGGCGTCGAGACGACGAGCACGGCGGCGGGAGGGACGAAGGGGCGGCGACGACGCTCGGGTGCACACCGGCAGCGACGGAGGCCGGCGGGAGATCAGCGAAGACGAGGCGGCGGTGGTGACGCGGGTGGGCGGCGACGTCCGACGGCCGACAAGAAGATCGGCGGCTGACGGCGACGGAGGGGAGCTTCGGGCGGAGAGGGGAAAGTGGCGGCGGGGCGGCGGCGTGAGGATTTTATAGGTGGTGGCGCCGGCTAGGGCGGAGCGGCCGGTGGAGACCGAGTCGACGACGCGGCGAACTCGGCGGCGGCGGTTGCGGCGGTGGTTGCAGCGGCGGCGCGGCGGAGGACTCGGGGCGGCGGCGGACTCGGCTGGCGCGACGCGGAGGCGGGGGCGCTGGCGAAACCTGGTCGCTGACAGGTGGGCCCCACCTGTCAGTGGCGCGAGGGGAGGAGGGAGGCGAGACGGACTTCGCCGCGGCGCGGGCGGACGAGCGGGCGAGCTGGGCCGAGGCGGCCCAGGCGGGAGGAGCGCGCGCGCGCGGGGACGGAGCGGAAGGCCGGCTCGGCTGGGCCGGCCGGGCGGGGAGAGGTGGGCCGGCTCGGCTGGGCCGGCCCGGGAAGGAGGAGAGGAAAAAGAAAAAGGAAAAAGAAAAGGAAGGGAGGAAAATTGGACTTCGGCCCAATTTGAGAAGGAAGGGAAAAAGAAAGGAAAAAGGAGGGAAAAAGGAAAACCCCACTTTTGCCGAGTTTTAAATTAATTTGTTTGGCCAAATTTTATACTTCTGCAATTTAAATTCAAATCCTGTTAGTCGATTTGCGAGCCTCGATTTAATTGAATTAATTCCTTTTAGAGGGATTTTTCCTGAGTTAATTAAGCCAATTGTTATTTACGGATTTCTTTTTACGATTTAGGCTTGGGATAAAACTCCGAGCGTGACAGCGACGCAAAGATGGCGATTGCGACGAAGTGGGGAACGGCGGCGTGGAGACACGGCCGAGAGGGAGAGGGATCGGGGCGGCGCGGCGGTGGGTCAGCCGGCGGCGCGGGCGCGCACTGGTGTGGGCGGAGGGAGCTTAGTGACGGCGTCGCGAGGGTGACGGTGATGGCGGAGGGTGGTGGACGGCGGTGACGTCGGCAGGGAGGTGGCGAACGACGGCCCCAGGCAGCGTAGCGACGACGAAAGGGAGCAAGTGGCGGCCAGGGTCGGGGAGAAAGAGGAGAGGGGAGGCCGGGGTGGCGCCGAGCATGACCGGCGAGAGGAGGAGGAGCGGCGCCGGCGACGAGCGAACGGCGGTGGCGGGCGGCGATGGCGCGGCTCGGCCACGGCCACGACGCGACAAGCGCGACGAAGACGGCAGGTGGAGGGGCGACGAGCGATGCAAGGCGACGGGCGGCGGCGCACGGTCTGGGGCGATGGCGATGGCGCCGGGAGATGGAGGCGGCAGCGGGCGCCAGCAGCGATGGATTGGCGACCGCGGGGTGACGGCGTCGCCGGGTGGAGATGCGGCAGCGACGCGGCGGTAGCGCACGGCACCTGGCAACGACGCGGCGGCGAGGGGACCCAGCGACGGTGGAAGAAAGAGAGGAAGAGAGGAGGAGAGGGCTCACCGACGGCGACGGACGACAGCAGCAAGTCGGCGAGGACGGGGCGGAGGTGATGACGCAGACGCGCGGCGGCTGGCGACGCGCGGTGACGAGATCGGCCGACGGCGTCGAGACGACGGGCACGGCGGCGGGAGGGATGAAGGGGCTGCGACGACGCTCGGCGACCACCGGTGGCGACGAGGGCCGGCGGAAGGTCGGCGAAGCCGAGGCGGAGGTGGTGACGCGGGTGGGCGGCGACGTCCGACGGCCGACGGGGAAATCGGCGGCTGACGGCGACGGAGGGGGGGCTTCGGGCGGAGGGGAAAGTGGCGGCGGCGCGGCGGCGCGAGGATTTTATAGGTGATGGCGCCGGCTAGGGCGGAGCGGCCGGTGGAGACCGAGTCGACGACGCGGCGAACTCGGCGGCGGGAGTTGCGGCGGTGGTTGCAGCGGCGGCGCGGCGGAGAACTCGGGGCGGCGGCGGACTCGGCTGGCGCGACGCGGCGCGGGCGCGGGCTGGCGCGGAGACGGAGTTTCGGTCGCTGACAGGTGGGCCCCACCTGTCAGTGGCGCGAGGGGAGGAGGGAGGCGAGACGGACTTCGCCGCGAGCGCGGGCGAGCGAGCGGGCGAGCTGGCGAGCTGGGCCGGGCGGCCTGGCCGGGAGGAGACGCGCGCGCGGGAGGGGCGGGAGCGGAAGGCCGGCTCGGCTGGGCCGGCCGGGCGGGGAAAGGTGGGCCGGCTCGGCTGGGCCGGCCCGGGAGGGAAAAGAAAAAGAAAAAGAAAAAGGAAAAAGAAAGAGGGAGGAAAATTGGACTTCGGCCCAATTTGAGAAGGAAGGGAAAAAGAAAGGAAAAAGGAGGGAAAAAGGAAAACACCACTTTTGCCGAGTTTTAAATTATTTTGTTTGGCCAAATTTTATACTTCTGCAATTTGAATTTAAATCCTGTTAGTCGATTTGCGAGCCTCGATTTAATTGATTTAATTCCTTTTAGAGGGATTTTTCCTGAGTTAATTAAACCAATTGTTATTTACGACTTTCTTTTTACGATTTAGGCTTAGGACAAAACTCCGGGCGTGACAGTCAGCGAGAGGGGAGCGAGCGCGGCCGGCGGCGGGAGCTGGCGGCGGCGAGAGCGGTGACGCCCGGCGACGGCGCACGGCACGGCGCGACAGCGACGACCGGCGACCGGCGACGGCGACGGCGGTGGCGGACAACCGGGACGGCGACGCACTCGGCGCAACCGAGCAAGGCGGCGGCAGCGGGCGGGCGCGACGGCGAGTGAGCGGCGGGCGTGGGCTCGCACGAGCGCGGGTGGTGGCGGCTTGACAACGGCATCGTGAGGGCGACGACGACCGCAGCAGGCGGCGGCGAGGATGAGCTTCGCACCCGTCCGGCGACGGCGTGCGGCTCGGCGGCGGTCGGCCGGGAAGGGGGAGAGGGAGGGGAGGTGAAGGGAGACGCTCACCGGCGGCGGCGAGAGCGCGGACGGGTCGGCGAGATCGAGGCGAAGGTGGCGATGCGGGTAGGAGTGGGAGATCGGCAACGGCGGCGGAGATCGACGGGCGACGGCGAGGGGGCCGGACGAGGCGGCGACCGGGCGGCGAAGGAATGCCGGCACTAGGGAGGCTCCCTGGCGACGACGAGGGCGGCAGCAAGTCGGCGACAGCGAGGTGGAGGTGGTGACGCAGCTGGACGACGACGACCGGCGGCTGGCGACGAGATCAACCGGCGGCGGCGAACGGCGACAGCGCGTGTCACACCCGGAGTTTCGTCCTAAGCCTAAATCGTAAAAAGGAATCCGTAAAAAAACAATTGGCTTAATTAACTCAGGAAAAATCCCTCTAAAAGGAATTAATTCAATTAAATCGAGGCTCGCAAATCGAGTAACAGGATTTAAATTCAAATTGCAGAAGTATAAAATTTGGCCAAACAAATTAATTTAAAACTCGGCAAAAGTGGGGTTTTCCTTTTTCCCTCCTTTTTCCTTTCCTTTTCCCTTCCTTCTCAAATTGGGCCGAAGTCCAATTTTCCTCCCTCTCTCTTTTTCCTTTTCTTTTTCTTTTTCTTTTTCCTTCCCGGGCCGGCCCAGCCGAGCCGGCCCCGTCTTCCCGCTCGGCCGGCCCAGCCGCGCCGGCCGTTTCCCTCCCTTCGCGCGCGCTCCCGCCTGGGCCGCGGCTCCGGCCCAGCTCGCCCGTTGCCCGTTGCCCGTCGCCCGCGCCGCGAAGTCCATCGCCGCTCCCTCCCCTCTCGCGCCACTGACAGGTGGGGCCCACCTGTCAGTGACTGCTCCGCCGCTCGCCCGCGCCGCGTCCGAGCCGGACTCTGCGCCGCCGCGCCACAACCGCCGCCGCCGCAACGGCCGCCGCCGAGACCGCGTCGTCGTCGACTCGGTCTCCAACCTCCGCCCGCCCTAGCCGGTCGCCGCCACACTATAAATCCCCTCCGCCGTGCCGCCGTCGCCCACTTTCCGCCGTCGCTCGTGTCGTCGCCGCGCTGCTGCCTCTCGCCGCCGCCGCGCAATCTCGTCGCCCGTCGTCGGTCGTCGCCGCTCTGTTGTGTCACCACCTCCGTCCCTCTATCGCCGACTTGTTGCCGCCCTCGCCGTCGCCAGGGAGCCTCCTCGGCGCCGCGCGTTCCCTCGTCGCCCGGCCGCCGCCGCGTCTCGCCCGTCGCTGCTGCCGATCGATCTCCACCGCCACCGCCGATCTCCCGCACCCGCCCGCGTCGCCACCTTCGCCTCGGTTTCGCCGACCCGTCCGCGCCCTCGCTGCCGCCGGTGAGCCTCCGCACCCTCCTCCCCTCTTTCTCCCCCTTTCCGGCCGACCGCCGCCGAGTCGCGTGCCGTCGCCGGACGAGGCCGAAGCCCGCCGCTCCCGTCGGCCACCGTGGTCGTCGTCGCCTCCGAGTCGCCGACGTCTGGTCGCCGTCTCTTGCGCCCGCGCGTGCCGCGCTGCCGCCGCTCGCCAGTCGACGTCGCCGCTGTTCTGCCGGGTTGCGCCCGTGCGTCGCCGCCCCGGCCGTCGTCGCCGTCGCGCCGTCGCCGCTCGCCGGTCGTCGCCGTCATCCGCCCGACCGCGCGTTCGGTCCCCATTTCTCTGTTCCCTCTCGCTGACGAGTGGGTCCCACTCGTCAGTCGCTCCCCGCGCCCGCCTTCTCTCTCTCCTCCCGGGCCCAGCTGTCAGCGCCTCTCTCCCTCTCTCTCTCACCGACAGGTGGTCCCCACCTGTCAGCCGTCAGCTTCCTCGCTCCTCGCTGACGTCAGCAGCCCCATTAATTGCGCAATAATTGATTTAGGACTTTTCTGTTTAGTTAAAAAACCCAGAAAACTTCTAAAATTCATAAGTAATTCATCTAGTCTCCGTTTAGGTCCATTCAAATTTCATTAAATTCATAAAATTATCAAGAATCCATTAAAAATAGTTTCTTTTGCTGTTTCAGTAGAGTTTGTGCCTGTTTTATTTATTTTTGTGCTTTGTCGCTTAGATTCGGACCCCGCCGAAGAGCCGGTTTACATCGAGATCGTCGCCGAAGTTCCCCAAGGGCCAGAGCAAGGCAAGTGACACTCATCCTTGAACATATTGAACCCATTATTGCAAATTCCCCGCTTATTTATTTCAAATGTGCATTGTTTTAATTAAAGTACTTACTTTATGCTATTTTCGGGTAAACCTTATTGTTATGCCGTTGTTTATCCAACTTTGTTCATTGCTGGACCAGGGGTAACTTGATTAGAGTCAGGCCTAGGTTAATGCTTACCCATGCTTAGAACAAGTAGCTCATGGGATCACATTTGATTATGCTTAGTTCTGAATAGCCAAGATAATGATTTACTACCCGGTTCGGGTTAATGTCAACTAAAATATTGATAATGGTGGGCTGTGGGTGCATGGTTTTGAGAGTCGCACCCATGGTGATTAAGGATCGGTTCACGGGAAACCCTGGAAGTTATTAAGTGCTAACCACATGCCGAAATGGGTAAGGTGGGATTTGGAGCATGACTGCGAACTATTTGACGTACCCAGGCAAGGGAAGGCGTGATGGAGTATGGACGGGCAATCGTGGTGTAACGAAAGCTTCTCCTGCTTCCGGATCTACCAAGGCACAAGAGGGGACTGCCCGACTTGGTGTAAAGGAGGGGGTGAAACCTGAAGTGTGGTACGATTAAATAGGGAGGGTTGTGTAACGGGTCCTATCACGGTCTCCTTTCCGGTATGCCGTGGTGGTATGTCGGCGCACGTTCAAGTGTAGTGGAGTCGTGTCTTGTGGGTACAGTAGTACACCTCTGATCAGAGTATAAACTATTCGATAGCCGTGCCCACGGTTACGGGCGAACTCCCAGCTTCACTGTGATTAGTGAACCCTAATAACTTGAGAAAAATCTGTTATCACTTGGGACTACTGCAACGTGGTGTAACGTTGAGTAGTGTTTGGGCCTGTTGCAACGTGGTGTAACGTTGGACAGTGTTGTGGTACTTTACAACTGTTTATTTATTTATGCTTTACTATTTTTAAATTAGCTTTATTCTTTCAATCTCTGTTATTTATTTAAATTGCTGCTTTGTCGCAACTAACCCGAGCCTGTCCTTGTTAATCCCTATGCATCATTTACTTTTTCCCCCTTGTCCGTGTTACTTGTTGAGTACGGTGGTTTGTACTCAGCCTTGCTTAACTTTCCCAACCCAGAGCTAGAAGCAGAGTCCGATGGAGGTGCCTCTCAGGGGTGAGCTGTTCCGCCGTCGAAGTGTTGCTTGTGGACTGGAGCCGTACCCGCTGGAGCTAGTCTACCCCTTTGTTTTTTCTTTCCGCTGCATTTCCGCTAGAATAAGTGTAATTTTCAGTTGTTTCTAGGAACGACGGTTATGTAATCAACATTGTCTTTTTGTGTACCCTGGCTGGTCCTGGACAGGGATATAATACACAATTAAGTTCAGAAATTCGTGTGAGGAATTTCTGGGCGTGACAAGTTGGTATCAGAGCCTCCTTTGACCGTAGGATCAGCCCAATGGAAACCCTAAGAGCCCTCTGCTTTTCATGTTTGTGCATAGTTTGCGAAAGTGGGAGTGTTTTGAAAATGGGTTAGTGCTTTTCAAAAGCGTGAGTGATTTAAAAAGACAAAACCCCTTTTGTTGAAAAGCGTGAGTAAATCGATTTACGGGTAAAACTTTATTTACTTTCTTTCTTTTATGATTTATTTATCTTGAAATAAAATTTTGCATCTATTGATTCCAAATCCTTGTGCTCTTTAGATGGCTGACCACCCCTTGTACCATCGTGGAAACGGAATGACTGGATTCGTGGCAGAGTTGGCAAGAGTCTCGTTCACCGCAGGATACCCCTATGAGCCGGAGTACACCACGATCCATCCTCTTGAAGGCGAGTTTCCCCACCGAGTAAGATTGGAGCTACATGGAATCCCCGGTTTTCTCCCTAACTTGGAAGCAGAAGGAGCTGGAGGATCACATGAGCATGCTTGCCAGGAAGCTGCCTACAGTCTGATGACAACGCTCAGGGCCAGGCATGACCTGACATTTCGGCATTCGGCTTACCGGTATCACCCTGGTCGTGGACCCAATTCCATGGTCAGTAGGTTTCGGTCTGCCCGAAGTGAGCAAGACCCTACCTTCGGTAGGATGTGCACGGTGCTGCAGGGTCTCGACCAGATGCATCACGACCTCCACGAAGCGTCCAAGGCTCTGAACGACGCCAAGCTCACCCAGATCGTTCGTCTGCAAGATGAGGTCGACCACTTGAAGAAGGAGAACGCCAGGCTCAAAGGACTCCCAGAGCCCGGAGGTGCAAGGTGTCGCACGACGGCAAGAAAGCGAACCCATGGGCCGCCCAGAGTTCAGTCTTACCCCGGTGCCCCGGATGAACCAGGACCCCTGATGCAGATGGTGCCAACCTCTTCGACCCCAGTGCCTGAGGAAGGTGTCTCCCCGTTCAACGCAGCAAGGAACCGCAACAGGGTCGTCACGGTCTCTAGCAGCAGTGAGTCCGCTTCTGGTGAAGATGAAGATGGCCTCCCTAGCAACTCAAGAAGCCGCTCTGAAGACGAGGAAGAAGATCCGTCCCCTGTCGTCGATCGTCGCTCTCCTTCCGTGCCCTAGACGCCGCCCTTAGCTTCGTTTTAGTCGTTGTGTGCTAGTTTTGGTGTGTTAGGTTTGCTTCGCTTGGGGCTAGTGGTGAACCATAGCAGTAGTGGGGTTATGGTTGTGCCGCCAGGAGTTGTGTGGTTTTTAAGTGTGTTTCTTAAGCAAGACAATTACAGTTCACTAATTAAATAAAGTCCCTGGTTGCTTAGTCGCTTCTTTTTCTTCTTTCTCTTTCTGTTCCTCCCGCCCCGCAGATGGTGAACACCCGCCACAGCAACCGCGACACCGACTAGTCCACCACCGGAGGACCGCCCCCGCCGCCCCCCAGAGAACCCGTCGCTCGCCCAGGTTCTTGCTAACCAGACGCAGATGCTATCTTGGATGATGCAGTAGATGCAACAGCAACAGCAGCAGCACCAACAACTGCTACAGCAGCTTCTAAATCAAAGTCAGAATAACCAGCAACAGCAGGGACCACCCCCAGTTCAGTCCAAGTTGCTGGAGTTCCTCCGCGTCCGTCCCCCAACTTTCTCAAGCACCACCAACCCCATAGAGGCAAGCGATTGGCTCCATGCCATTGAGAAGAAGCTCAACCTACTGCAGTGCACTGACCAAGAAAAGGTTGCCTTCGCCGCACATCAACTGATGGGTCCCGCCTCTGCTTGGTGGGATAATTTCCTGGCTACCCGCACTGCTACCACAGAAGTGACTTGGGCGGAGTTCTGTCTTAACTTCCGCAAGGCCCATATTCCCGACGGGATAGTCACCCAGAGGAAGCGTGAGTTCCGCGCTTTGCAGCAAGGTACCAAGACGGTGACTGAGTACCTTCATGAGTTCAATCGCCTAGCGCGATACGCTCCTGAGGATGTCCACACCGACGCCGAAAGGCAAGAAAAGTTCCTCGGAGGCTTGGATGATGAACTGAAGAAGCAGTTGCTTTCGGGCGACTATGCTGATTTTGAGAAACTAGTGGACAAGGCCATCCGCCAAGAGGACCAGCACCTCCAGATGGACAAGAAGAGGAAGGCTTCGCAGTTCAGGTCTAACCAGCCGCCTCCTCAGAAGCCCCGATTCCACACCGGCCCCTATCCTCAGAATCAACAACACGGGCAATCAACCTTCATTGTCCGCCAACATCGTCCTTACAATCCCAACAACTTCTCCAGTGGTTCGTCCCAGCGTGCTCCTACTCAGCGTACTCTTCCTGCACCAGCTCCCCGGCAACAAAATGCTCCTCCACCGACAGCTCAACCTCCTCCAGCCAGGAAGGATGCAGGTGCAAAGCCTGGGGTGTGCTACAACTGTGGCGACCCAGGTCACTTTGCTGACAAGTGCCCGAAGCCGAAGCGCGGTGGGCAAAGGTTTGTGCAAGCTCGCGTGAATCACGTCACCGCCGAAGAAGCACAGGCTGCGCCAGAAGTAGTACTGGGTACGTTTCCTGTCAACTCCGTACCTGCTACAGTACTTTTTGATTCTGGTGCTACACACTCTTTTATTTCAAGGAAGTTTGTGGGAATGCTTGGGTTAAAAAGGGAAAAGTTAAGAGACCCGATGCGGGTTAATACTCCAGGGCATAGTATGTTTTCGGACCTTTATAGCCCTGATGTGCCCATAGAAATCCAAGGGACACCCTTTCTAGCCAATCTCATCCTTCTCGAATCTAAAGACCTAGATGTCATTTTGGGAATGGACTGGCTTACCAAGCATCAAGGAGTGATTGATTGTGCCAAGCGTACAGTCACCTTGACCAGTGAAGAAGGTAAAGTGGTGACTTATCAGTCGCTGGAGTCAGTGTCAACCAGGACTTGTTTGAATCAGATGGAAGCCGAAGAACAGCCCTCGGAAAAAGACAAAGACCCAAAGAAGTTGGAAGACATACCAGTGGTTTGTGAGTATCCGGAGGTGTTTCCAGATGATCTCACAACGATGCCGCCAGAAAGAGAGATCGAGTTCCGTATCGACTTGGTACCCGGAACCACTCCGATCTATAAGAGACCCTACAGGATGGCCGCCAATGAGATGGCAGAAGTGAAGAAGCAAGTGGATGAACAGCTTCAGAAAGGTTATATCCGACCGAGTACCTCGCCTTGGGGTGCCCCGGTTATTTTTGTTGAGAAGAAGGACAAAACAAAGAGAATGTGTGTGGACTATCGTGCTTTGAACGATGTTACCATCAAGAATAAGTATCCTCTGCCAAGGATTGATGACTTATTTGATCAGTTGAAGGGAGCCAGAGTTTTCTCCAAGATCGATTTGAGATCAGGGTATCACCAGTTGAGAATTCGGGAAGAAGATATCCCTAAGACGGCATTCACTACTCGCTATGGCTTGTATGAGTGTACGGTAATGTCGTTTGGACTTACTAATGCCCCGGCATTCTTCATGAATCTCATGAATAAGGTGTTCATGGAATACCTGGATAAGTTTGTGGTTGTCTTCATCGACGACATTCTTATCTACTCCAAGTCAGAAGAAGAGCACGAGCAACATTTGCGAATTGTGCTAGAGAAGCTAAGAGAACACCAGTTGTATGCCAAGTTCAGCAAGTGTGATTTTTGGCTGCATGAAGTGAAGTTCCTTGGCCATGTGATCAATGCCCAAGGTGTAGCAGTGGACCCCAGTAACGTGGAGTCAGTGATCAAGTGGACCCCGCCTAAGACGGTTTCCCAAATCAGGAGTTTCTTAGGACTTGCGGGCTATTACCGCCGGTTCATTGAGAATTTCTCAAAGATAGCCAAGCCAATGACACAGTTGTTGAAAAAGGAAGAGAAGTTCAAGTGGTCAAGTGAGTGCGATAGGAGTTTTGAAGAGCTCAAGCAAAGGTTGGTTTCGGCTCCCGTGTTGGTTTTGCCGGATCAAACGAAGGACTTCCAGGTTTACTGTGACGCATCCAGATCAGGACTGGGATGTGTGCTAATGCAAGAAGGAAAGGTGGTTGCTTACGCCTCTCGTCAGTTGAGACCACATGAGGGTAACTACCCGACTCACGACTTGGAATTAGCAGCTGTAGTGCATGCCCTAAAGATTTGGCGACACTACTTGATCGGTAACAAGTGTGAAGTGTATACGGATCATAAGAGTTTGAAGTATATCTTTACACAACCGGATTTGAATCTCCGTCAGCGAAGATGGTTGGAATTGATCAAGGATTATGATCTAAGTATCCATTACCATCCAGGCAAAGCAAATGTAGTTGCAGATGCCTTGAGCCGGAAGAATTACTGCAATGCTGCGGTAACAACAGAAGTTTGCAAGCAGTTGCAACAGGAGTTTGAACGACTAAATTTGGGTTTAGTCGAAGAAGGTTTTGTGGCAGCCCTAGAAGCGCAGCCCACTTTGGTGAATCAAGTTCGCCAATCTCAAGAAAATGATCCGGAGATAGCCGAGCTAAAGAAAAATATGCGAGTTGGTAAAGCTCGAGATTTTTCAGAAGATGAACATGGAACAATCTGGATGGGAAACAGGTTGTGCGTACCAGATAACAAGGAGTTGAAGGAGTTGATACTCCAAGAAGCTCATCAAACCCAGTACTCGGGAGTACTAAGATGTATCAGGACCTCAAAGAAAAGTTTTGGTGGGTTAGTATGAAGAGAGAGATTGCAGAATACGTCACCTTGTGCGATGTTTGTCAACGAGTCAAAGCAGAACACCAAAGGCCAGCAGGACTATTGCAACCTCTCTAGATTCCAGAGTGGAAATGGGAAGAAATCGGGATGGATTTCATCACGGGTTTACCAAGGACCGCTGCTGGTCATGACTCGATTTGGGTAATTGTTGATCGATTGACAAAGGTCGCTCATTTCATACCAGTTCACACTACCTACTCTGGGAAAAGATTAGCCGAGATTTACTTGGCTAGGATCATGTGTTTACATGGAGTACCGAAGAAGATCGTTTCTGACCGTGGAAGCCAGTTTACTTCAAAGTTTTGGCAGAAGCTACAGGAAGATTGGGAACCCGACTGAATTTCAGTACGGCTTATCACCCACAGACAGATGGTCAGACAGAGAGGGTAAATCAGATTCTTGAAGATATGCTCAGAGCTTGCGCTCTCGACTTTGGTGGAACTTGGGATAAGAACCTATCGTATGCAGAGTTCTCATACAACAACAGTTACCAAGCCAGTCTGCAAATGGCACCTTTTGAAGCATTGTATGGGCGAAAGTGTCGCACACCCCTCTTCTGGGATCAAACAGGAGAACGTCAAGTTTTTGGGACTGAAGTTTTAAGCCAAGCGGAAGAAAAGGTCAGAATAATCCGTGAAAGGTTGAAAACGGCCCAAACCAGACAGAAGAGTTATGCGGATAATCGTCGAAGGGACTTAGCCTTCGAAGCAGGAGACTATGTGTACCTCCGCGTCACACCTTTGCGAGGAGTACACCGGTTTCAGACCAAAGGAAAATTGGCACCACGTTTTGTGGGACCATACCGGATAGTGGGACGCAGGGGAGAAGTTGCGTATCAGTTGGAACTCCCCACTAACATGGCCGGAATCCATGACGTGTTCCATGTGTCGCAGCTCAAGAAGTGTCTCCGTGTGCCTGAGGAACAGACCAACTCCGAGCACATCGATCTGCAGGAAGATCTAACTTATGTGGAGAAGCCAGCACGGATTCTAGAAACTAGTGAAAGGAAGACTCGGAACCGTGTGATCAGATTCTGCAGAGTTCAGTGGAGTCACCACCCAGAAGAAGAAGCAACATGGGAAAGAGAAGATGAGCTCAAGGCCGCCCATCCGCACCTCTTCGCCAGTGCCTCCGAATCTCGGGGTCGAGATTCCGTTTAAGGGGGGTAGGTTTGTCACACCCGGAGTTTCGTCCTAAGCCTAAATCGTAAAAAGGAATCCGTAAAGAAACAATTGGCTTAATTAACTCAGGAAAAATCCCTCTAAAAGGAATTAATTCAATTAAATCGAGGCTCGCAAATCGAGTAACAGGATTTAAATTCAAATTGCAGAAGTATAAAATTTGGCCAAACAAATTAATTTAAAACTCGGCAAAAGTGGGGTTTTCCTTTTTCCCTCCTTTTTCCTTTCTTTTTCCCTTCCTTCTCAAATTGGGCCGAAGTCCAATTTTCCTCCCTCTCTCTTTTTCCTTTTCTTTTTCTTTTTCTTTTTCCTTCCCGGGCCGGCCCAGCCGAGCCGGCCCGTCTTCCCGCTCGGCCGGCCCAGCCGCGCCGGCCGTTTCCCTCCCTTCGCGCGCGCTCCCGCCTGGGCCGCGGCTCCGGCCCAGCTCGCCCGTTGCCCGTTGCCCGTCGCCCGCGCCGCGAAGTCCATCGCCGCTCCCTCCCCTCTCGCGCCACTGACAGGTGGGGCCCACCTGTCAGTGACTGCTCCGCCGCTCGCCCGCGCCGCGTCCGAGCCGGACTCTGCGCCGCCGCGCCGCAACCGCCGCCGCCGCAACGGCCGCCGCCGAGACCGCGTCGTCGTCGACTCGGTCTCCAACCTCCGCCCGCCCTAGCCGGTCGCCGCCACACTATAAATCCCCTCCGCCGTGCCGCCGTCGCCCACTTTCCGCCGTCGCTCGTGTCGTCGCCGCGCTGCTGCCTCTCGCCGCCGCCGCGCAATCTCGTCGCCCGTCGTCGGTCGTCGCCGCTCTGTTGTGTCACCACCTCCGTCCCTCTATCGCCGACTTGTTGCCGCCCTCGCCGTCGCCAGGGAGCCTCCTTGGCGCCGCGCGTTCCCTCGTCGCCCGGCCGCCGCCGCGTCTCGCCCGTCGCCGCTGCCGATCGATCTCCACCGCCACCGCCGATCTCCCGCACCCGCCTGCGTCGCCACCTTCGCCTCGGTTTCGCCGACCCGTCCGCGCCCTCGCCGCCGCCGGTGAGCCTCCGCACCCTCCTCCCCTCTTTCTCCCCCTTTCCGGCCGACCGCCGCCGAGTCGCGTGCCGTCGCCGGACGAGGCCGAAGCCCGCCGCTCCCGTCGGCCACCGTGGTCGTCGTCGCCTCCGAGTCGCCGACGTCTGGTCGCCGTCTCTTGCGCCCGCGCGTGCCGCGCTGCCGCCGCTCGCCAGTCGACGTCGCCGCTGTTCTGCCGGGTTGCGCCCGTGCGTCGCCGCCCCGGCCGTCGTCGCCGTCGCGCCGTCGCCGCTCGCCGGTCGTCGCCGTCATCCGCCCGACCGCGCGTTCGGTCCCCATTTCTCTGTTCCCTCTCGCTGACGAGTGGGTCCCACTCGTCAGTCGCTCCCCGCGCCCGCCTTCTCTCTCTCCTCCCGGGCCCAGCTGTCAGCGCCTCTCTCCCTCTCTCTCTCACCGACAGGTGGTCCCCACCTGTCAGCCGTCAGCTTCCTCGCTCCTCGCTGACGTCAGCAGCCCCATTAATTGCGCAATAATTGATTTAGGACTTTTCTGTTTAGTTAAAAAACCCAGAAAACTTCTAAAATTCATAAGTAATTCATCTAGTCTCCGTTTAGGTCCATTCAAATTTCATTAAATTCATAAAATTATCAAGAATCCATTAAAAATAGTTTCTTTTGCTGTTTCAGTAGAGTTTGTGCCTGTTTTATTTATTTTTGTGCTTTGTCGCTTAGATTCGGACCCCGCCGAAGAGCCGGTTTACATCGAGATCGTCGCCGAAGTTCCCCAAGGGCCAGAGCAAGGCAAGTGACACTCATCCTTGAACATATTGAACCCATTATTGCAAATTCCCCGCTTATTTATTTCAAATGTGCATTGTTTTAATTAAAGTACTTACTTTATGCTATTTTCGGGTAAACCTTATTGTTATGCCATTGTTTATCCAACTTTGTTCATTGCTGGACCAGGGGTAACTTGATTAGAGTCAGGCCTAGGTTAATGCTTAGCCATGCTTAGAACAAGTAGCTCATGGGATCACATTTAATTATGCTTAGTTCTGAATAGCCAAGATAATGATTTACTACTCGGTTCGGGTTAATGTCAACTAAAATATTGATAATGGTGGGCTGTGGGTGCATGGTTTTGAGAGTCGCACCCATGGTGATTAAGGATCGGTTCACGGGAAACCCTGGAAGTTATTAAGTGCTAACCACATGCCGAAATGGGTAAGGTGGGATTTGGAGCATGACTGCGAACTATTTGACGTACCCAGGCAAGGGAAGGCGTGATGGAGTATGGACGGGCAATCGTGGTGTAACGAAAGCTTCTCCTGCTTCCGGATCTACCAAGGCACAAGAGGGGACTGCCCGACTTGGTGTAAAGGAGGGGGTGAAACCTGAAGTGTGGTACGATTAAATAGGGAGGGTTGTGTAACGGGTCCTATCACGGTCTCCTTTCCGGTATGCCGTGGTGGTATGTCGGCGCACGTTCAAGTGTAGTGGAGTCGTGTCTTGTGGGTACAGTAGTACACCTCTGATCAGAGTATAAACTATTCGATAGCCGTGCCCACGGTTACGGGCGAACTCCCAGCTTCACTGTGATTAGTGAACCCTAATAACTTGAGAAAAATCTGTTATCACTTGGGACTACTGCAACGTGGTGTAACGTTGAGTAGTGTTTGGGCCTGTTGCAACGTGGTGTAACGTTGGACAGTGTTGTGGTACTTTACAACTGTTTATTTATTTATGCTTTACTATTTTTAAATTAGCTTTATTCTTTCAATCTCTGTTATTTATTTAAATTGCTGCTTTGTCGCAACTAACCCGAGCCTGTCCTTGTTAATCCCTATGCATCATTTACTTTTTCCCCCTTGTCCGTGTTACTTGTTGAGTACGGTGGTTTGTAGTCAGCCTTGCTTAACTTTCCCAACCCAGAGCTAGAAGCAGAGTCCGATGGAGGTGCCTCTCAGGGGTGAGCTGTTCCACCGTCGAAGTGTTGCCTGTGGACTGGAGCCGTACCCGCTGGAGCTAGTCTACCCCTTTGTTTTTTCTTTCCGCTGCATTTCCGCTAGAATAAGTGTAATTTTCAGTTGTTTCTAGGAACGACGGTTATGTAATCAACATTGTCTTTTTGTGTACCCTGGCTGGTCCTGGACAGGGATATAATACACAATTAAGTTCAGAAATTCGTGTGAGGAATTTCTGGGCGTGACAGCGCGGCGGCGACTCGAGCGGAGGTTGGAGACCGAGTCGATGGTGGGAATTTATAGGGTGGCGGCGGTGGGAATTTATAGGGTGGCGGCGCCGGCTAGGGCGGGGCGGAGGTTGGAGACCGAATCGGGCACGACGCGGTCTCGGTGGCGGCCGTTGCGGCGGCGGCGGTTGCGGCGGCGGCGCGGAGTCGGACTCGGCTGGCGCGGCGCGGGCGCGAGCACGGGGAAACGGTCACTGACAGATAGGCCCCACCTGTCAGTGGCGCGAGGGTGGAGGGAGGCGGTGCGGACTCGCGGCGCAGGCGCGGGCGCGGGAGCTGGGCCGAGCGGCGGCCCAGGCGGGGCGCGCGTGGAGAGGGGAGGCCGGAGCCGGTCGGCTGGGCCGGCCGAGAGGAAGTAGTGGGCCGGCTCGGCTGGGCCGGCCCGGGAAGGAAGAAAAAGAAAAAAGGAAAAAGGAAAAGGAGGGAGGAAAATTGGACTTCGGCCCAATTTGATAAGGAAGGGAAAAAGAAAGGAAAAAGGAGGAAAAAAAGGAAAACCCCACTTTTGCCGAGTTTTAAGTTAATTTGTTTGGCCAAATTTTATACTTCTGCAATTTCAATTTAAATCCAGTTAGTCAATTTGCGAGCCTCGATTTAATTAAATTAGGTTCTTTTAGAGGGATTCTTCCTGAATTAATTAAGCCAATTGTTATTTACGGATTTCTTTTTACAATTTAAGGCTTAGGACAAAACTCTGGGTGTGACAACAAGTTTAGCAAATGAACCAATGAATTACTTAAGATAATGTTGGCTAGAACTCCAGCGATGAGCCCTCACGAGTACTTGATCCAATCTAACAACACAAACCCAGCCAACTAGATTGATCGGACTAAACCAAGACAGAATCAAGTTGAATAGATTCATATTAATAGATCGAATACAGAAATCGCGAGGACTTAATCGAGAACCTATCACTACTTCGAGCCATGAATATATCAAAGCAATAACAAGCCTCGGATAGGTCATCGACCAGAATGCAGGAGATTGAACTAAATCGAGATAGTCCTGTTCTAGCGGGTCGACGGGTTGACGAAGACGAACTTATATTGCGAAGCTGACAAACCTCGCGTAGAGAGCTCGCTTTATCGAAAGGGTTGGCGATGCGCCGAATTTATATTTGATGAACTGATTTTCTTTTTTACAAGGCTGCGGGATACCCTATTTATATCCCAGAATTTAACTAACCTAACCGGATATGGATCCGTATTAGCAACTAACCTATTACACACGGTCTCTAATTAGATATAAAATTCTAAACAAACTCTAAGTTATAGATAATACTAAGTTACACGGACTCTTGATTAGTTCCGAATCTATCTCTAACCTTCTGGGCCCAATCGGACTCCAACCCTTGTCTGATTCAGACTCTATCGGCTGAACCCGTATTGCCTTCAGTTTATTCTTCCAGCTAATTCCCATTTTCCTGTCTCATTCGGTCTCTAATCGTGCATTGATCTTCAATAGCTATTTGCCAATATTGTAATGATTCTAAAATTAGTGTATCAATTTGTTACTATAATATTTCTAAAATTAGCATATAAAGTTGGTCTTGCAAGTTCTGGAATTACTATCCAAACTTGAAAACTTGTAATTTGTTACAATGTGGTTCAACCTATAATTAATTATACAAAGTTACGATAGCCACTGTTAACTGGTGATTTGCTGTTATTTTGTCGGAGTTTGTTTTGTAGATGTAAAAATTGCACTTTACATGGGTAGGCTTGTAAGATCTACTTAACTTCAGTGCTTAACTTTAGTGTGGGTCCTAAACCTTGAGGTTTGAGGCATACTGGTCAATTTGACCATACAATCGACAAGGGAAAAGACAAATTGAAACTCAATCAGTCGACCGGCCTTTCGGCCTATGGTTGATTTGACAACCAACCGATGTGATCTATAAACGTAGTAATAGATCGGTTGGCTTAATAATAATAATAATAATAATAATAATAATAATAATAATAATAATAATAATAATCACGACAAATAAATTGTTCAGATATGACTAATTAATAATTAATTTATATATTTAGCATCCAATCTAATTTATCGGGAATAATCTTGATAGATCATATTAGGCTGAGATAGTATAAAATCATGACTATCGAAGATAATCAGATCATTGATAAATCAAAGTTAGTTAATAACATCATATTGACTATCATAGGCTATAATTGTTTACGAACGAATATAGATTTACCTTTACATCCACCAACTTAGTCTAATATAATCGTGATAGATCGGGCTGAACTGAGACAATATAAGGCTATATTTAACCAAGATTGATGGAAAGCTTTGGCAAAACTATACCTTGGCTATCAATCTAACGAGCCGATAGTGTGGGAGGTACGATATTAATATAACTCATCGGCTAGACCTCCAAAAAAATAAATAGTAAGATAAAAACAATGTAATAAGTATCTTTCGGTCATAATAACCCTATAGATCAGACTTGTCGACGATCTATGTCGGTAATAATACATGGGGTGGTTAAAAAGGCGTAGAGAACGATGGTAAGATGAAAGCAAAGTTTTGCCAGGTTCAGGCTCTCGGATAGTGAGATAATAATACCCTAGTCCTGTTTTAAATTGTATTTGACAATGCTTTAAATTATATTTGACGATGTATACGTAGATGTGGATCGGTGTGGCTTTGCCTCGGAGGGTGCCCTGTATCCCCTTATATAGTGAGGTCAGACTTAAAAATAAGGTATAATCCTAACTCCTAATGTAATAAGACTGAGACTATCATGTTAGATACGATTATGTCTAGTGTTCCTGACATACAATTTCAGATATTACCAAACCCTCCTAACCGATCCGATACCGCCTTATACGTACATATACAGATTACGAATATCCCTAGTATATGTATCCCATAGCAGCATCCGAAGGGACACATAGCCGTACAAAATTACAAAATCATACGCGTAGATTGTTGATCATCATGTGCATCTTCACGCAATAACGTAACATAATCACCAGGTCACAGACAACGCTTGTTGATCCGACGACAATGAGAACGGCAGCCACGATGCGCTTGTTGATCCGACGACAATGAGCCGCCGTTCTCAGTTCACTGCAGGGAGCTTTAGCACGCGGAGGACATGGACCCTTCCGTCACAAGGATGGCGGCAAGAAGCTTGGAAGTACTCAAGGTGAAGCAAACAGCTGAAGAGAGAGAAATAATAAAGGGAAACAAAGATGCGGCAAATGAAATGTTCCACAGCGTACTCAAGGTGGTCATCGGGTTCCAAATTTAAGATTTTGCACGTTGCTTTCCCGAACAATAAGCACATAGTATATCGTAAACTATTTCATCCCTCTTCTGTCCAAAGAGCGGCAAAACTAAAACGATATAACTCCGACACAATACACCCCTGAATCAGGGAAAGCTTTTAAAGTGGGGAAAGGAGGGAGATCTACAGTTTTTCTTCTTCTTCTTCTTCTTCTTCTTCTTATGTATGGTACACACAAGAACATTACGATCTTCGATCATCCACCTGGGCTGGGGTCAGGGTCCAAAAGATGAAATGGCAATTATCAACTACAGAAATCATCAAAAGGGGGGATCGGTCCTATCTTAGCTGCTGACTGCTACACTATGCCTCCTAAATCTCACATTTCTACACCGTCTCAACTTGGCGATAGCCTCTTGCGACTTCCCTTGCAGAAGGTCCACATAAACTGATGCTAGCACTGCCCTAGGGTTGTTGGGCAACAAGGCAACACCACGGCTTACCATATAGTTAGCCTGCTCAAACTCTCCCTGCACGGCAGCTGTCATGCCCAAGTCAATATAAAGAACACCCTGTGCTTCCTCAGGCTTGAGGCTTTCTGGATATTGAGATTCTCCTGAGGACAACTTTGTGACTACTGGAGCAACCGAATCTTCACCATCGCTGTCTTTCTCAACAAGGGCCTTCTCACAATTCTCAACACTGTAAGGCAACTCAATATCATCACCGTCTCTCAAATATACAGTTAATTGCTCGGCAGCCTCCTTTGGTCTATTCAGTGCACATAGAGCTTCAGCTGCATATACATGGCTGAGGAAAACATATATCCTGGAACATTCAGGCAGCTGCTGTAGTGACTTAGCAATAGATAAAGCTTTCAAGTAATTCTGAAGACACAGTTCAATAAATGCAAGGTCCCCCAGGATGGCTTGTCTGATTTTGAGGTTCTCTTTTCTACATATGTCATCATACAAAGCAAGAGAGCTCTGCAAGGTGACATTCAAGTTTGTCATTCCCTTCTGTTCTCCATTTGCATTAGTTAATACTGGACCAGGTGGTTTGGAATCTGTATGAATATTCTTCTGACCTGAGCCTTTCGGGCCTTGCAGTGATGTTTGGTTGGATTCCTCTGTGCCTGATGCAATGACCAGATTTTCTTTCTCGGAGGGATCCAATAAAACTTGGGCATTGAGTAGACACTGTCTAGCAAATCTAAGGGATATCAAATTTCCATTTTTGTCCAAAGTTACCTCTTCCCCAGAATCTGAAAAATGACTTGGCTTTACTGGGTTGATAACTAAGTGCCGCCATTTCCCTGACCCCACAACATCAACTTCAATCTCATCATTGCATGAAGTGGCGCCATTTGCAGTGAGGATACCCTTTTCCAGAGCTAGCAGGCTACACTCAGCAAAACGGAGCCAAAAAAGGGACCTGTTGCACAAGAGCGGCATGGCTTCACGAAAACAGCGAGCTGCTAAGAAAGGTTTCCCACACATCAAATGTTGGACGCCGCAGTTGTATGAAATAAGACAAGATTTGTCTTGTGATATTGCGGTCAGCTTGCATGGTTTCTCTGAACGAAGAGATAAGCTGTATTTCAATGCTTTGCTGAAGCACCATACTGAGGTATGGTTCGATCTCTGTTGGTGGAGTATGCAACCAAGATTGTTGTAGAACATGGCCAGCATTGCTGGTTCACTCCGATTATTGGGTGTGCTCAGCAGCTTCACAGCCTTGCGATAGTTTCCTCTGGCATATTCCAACTGAGATTTCAGGAGAAGCTCCGTTGATGAATCCCTACCACGTGCCATGTTCATCAGAACTTTCAGTTCTCGCTTCGCAACCTTAAGGTTCCTTGTGAGAAGCAGAAGCCGGACCTTGTATATTTGCAGTCTAACTTTCAAATCAGCAGCAGTGGCAGCAAGATCAGCTGAAGCCCTTGAGAAATCATTTAAAATTGGTCTGCCCAAGTTCTGATTACCACCATCCAAGGTAGAGTAAAAAGATTCAAACTCAAGTGTATCATCAGAAAAATTTCCTGCCGAAAGGTTCTCAGATCCACCAGCACAAGTATTTGAATCAGAATCTGGAGGTGTGCTAATCTTTCCAGAAGGCTTTGGTTGACCTGACTGCTGCTGAGCTGTAGTAGCATTTTCATTCTGGTTTGTCACGTTGACTACTCCAAATGATCTCTCCAGGTACTGAATTATATCCTGTACAAACATGTCATGGATGCAGTTGATTAAGATGCTTTAGACGTGCTGCAGCTTTGAATAAAAGGACAAATAAATGGTACAGTTTGCCATACAAGTTAAAATTACAGCTGCATCTGACATCTGACAGTCTTAAGCACTTGAATCCAGTAATTCTCATGTTGAAAAGCATAATCGCCATTTGGTACAGATAAAAATGAATTCATGTCCTAACATAGTCCAGAACAGCTAAATATGGCTTTTGCATTGAATATTCTTCACTTCTTTTTCGTTATAATGATTATTTGACTGTGTTATGCTACATCTAAAATTAAAAACAAAAAAATGACAGTTCAGTCATGTTGGATTGTTCTGTGTTTGTAATTTAGGACAAAACAGAAAACAACATATGGAAGGTCTATTGTGTATGTTTAATAAATTTAGGAAGAAAACCACACGATATGTGTAAAAATTTGGAAAAAGAAGTGAAGTTATGGAAGGACATGTTGACACCATGGAGCACATGGGGATAAAGTAGATAATAATGAATGCAAGACACCAAAAGTGGTGTGCAAATGTCTCAATGCCAAGGACACAGACATTTTTTCAGAACAGATGAGACACAGCATGTCTTGCATTTTCAGGAGAATCCATTGACAAAACACCCATAAAACCACAAGGCTAATGTAGTATCTGTAGCATCAACTCATGATATACTGAGATGTTAAAACTTACCGCAGCTTTTGATGCATCTTGCAAAGCTAAGGTAATATCCAATAACAGAAAGCATACATGAAGAGCAGTTGTCTGCAGTATCATAGAACAATTAGAAAATGTAACAACCTAATTTTCAAGTTAAGCAGTAAGTAATAACTAATAATACCTCATCAATTGGTTCAATATTACGGTACAATGGATCCAAAATAGAAAGCGCAGATTCATAATCATGAAGGTGGTAAAGAATAACAGCCTGCAAATTCAACGTTACATAAACAAATCAATCACCATATCTTCAGTTAAAGCATAAATTAATTATCAATGCTTACAACAGACGATTGGCTAAAGCAGTACTACAATTAATGCAAACCATAGACTAGAAACACCTAATAATCAAATACTCCCTCCGTTTCATAATGTAAGATTTCTAGCCTTGCCTAGATTCATATGGACTAATGAATCTAGACATATATACACATTATATACATTCATCAATGGATGAGTTTAGGCAAGGCTTACAATATGAAACAGAGGTAGTAGTTACTTTCGCAGAGAAGAAAGAACATACAGTGTTAAATGTTATTATGGTTGTGTCAAACTCATCCCCATAGGTTGTCGCACTATTTGCAGCAGAAATCAGAGGTATAATGCCACTGCCTCTTGATCCAGAAGAAGCACTGTTTCCGGTCCCATTGGCAGAATCAGCTTTTTGTCTAGATGCACAAGCAAGCTCTTCACTTCTTCTCTGGGTGCATGTAAAGGTGGAACGTTAGAACTTCCGTAAAAAAAATATTGAAACTGGAGACTAAACACAGTGACATAATAAAATGGCAAATCAAAACAGGTACCACAAATAAGTACTGGAAGAGACCAGAGTAAATAGCAAACACTAGGTTGATCCAATGCTCCAGATAGATGTAAGTGGTTAAGGGACAACCATAACATGTTACAGCACTATGCGCATAGTTGTGCAAATGGTTGAATAATTGCCATAATATAGATATTTATATGCAGAACTTGAATGACAAATAACAGTAGTCATAGAGAACATAGGACCGAGTTCCAAACATATAGTGTTATATCTCATATGAGAATATATAGATATAAGTTCATCCGCTACGAAAAAGAATATATGATTTTTTCTAGCTTATTGCATTTGACAGATGTGCACAGAGGTTTGAACCCTTTGACAAATCATACTTCTTACCACCCATCAATGAAGAATCATAAATTAAGGACTTCTCAGACTATAAAGACTTATGTTCAGTCCAGATTTCAACAAAACACTAATGATTCTTAACTTGATAAGCTTTGAGCCCCTTGCTGATACATGTCCATCAAAATGCACACAAGTGAAAAAAATTTATTACTCTCAACATGTACTCAGCAAGTTATATGCCTTCTGTTTTGTGCACTGATGCATCACATAACTCCTGATTAATGGGGATGCTTTTACCTCCAGTCATGACTTCAAATTCAAAACCAGTTTACCATATACAATATACAGACAACAAAAATAAATTGGTAGATGATAAGTTTACTATATACACTAACCAAAAGAATTTTTCATGCATGTCAGCATGTGACAAATATATTCATCAACCAAGAATAAGGAAACAAACTACTGAAAATGTGACAAAATTGAACTGGAACTGGAACCTAGCCACTTGGAACGATTGTGCAAAATGAAAGGACACACAATGAATGAATGAGTAAAAACAGGGCAGAACAAGACTGTCCTTTCAAGAACTAAGTAATTAGTAACATGTCATTCCAACTAACTACAGGATTGGACTAAAGTGCCAAACATGACAAATTATCATTTCTTGTATAACCAAATTTAGACTATACGATTGAATTAAATCATAAAAGGAAAAGGCAAAACTATGTTTGCAAATCATGAATATCAGACCCATTTATATGTTTGAATTATTGTTGACAAAAGAATTTTAAGTGCTGCTTGGAGAGCAGGAATTTCACCGACACAAATCAGAAAGCTCCAGTTCAACCAGTGACTTAGCTGTAGAGTTTTGTACTGACAAAAGTAGGGGCAGGGATGTTCTATTACGTAGCCTCAATGGCAATACGAGCATAAAAAATCAAACAAACTAATGAGAATTCACCTGACCTTAACATTGCCTAGGATTTCAAGCACCTTCTTTGGGTCCGGACAACCATCCAAGAAAGATTCTGCAATGGCCATATTGTGAAGGACCTGAAAGATTATAAAATACAAAATTAGATGTCAAACCAATATATGGTTAAGAGTATCAATCCTTTCTCAACAGTCAAGATATAGTGGAAAAACTGACAGTTTAAGATAAGCATGGTAGAAAAGCAAAGCGTCTAAGATGCCTGGCATGCTACACACAGATTTCTGGTAATTGTTTTCTGTTTTTTTTTCATTTCTATGCATATATGTATATCGATCTTCAGATTTATAACCTTAATTATGCATCAATATTAAACGGATCATGCCCTATACATGAAATGTACAACATAAATAATTACAATCATGAACGAGGAGAAGCATATACTGGCCGACACAACACAAACCAGTGTGGACATCTATGACTGCATAAACAAAATACGGAACTCATGAAATACAAATTAAAAAGCATAAAAACACAAACCCAGGAATCCAGGACGCACATACAGAGAAATATGAACAAATCCAAGATACATCCAACCGCCCACCCATGAGCGCAACTAAACAACCGCAAAAAACGCATAATGCACTGGATGCCGCGCAAGCAGGCCAGTAACGAACACCTAGCAAGCGGGGTACAGACCTCCAAACCTCGGCGAGCAGATGGAATCGCTAGAGATTCGTTTACCGAGGAACCCCCAAACCCTCGCAATTACCCGTAAACAGAGAAGTCGAATCGGCGGCTACCTTGGGGTCGCCCTCCTTCTTGAGCAGGAGCTGCGCGAGCACCTCGGCGCAGTCGGCGTAGCGGCGGCTCTGGAACAGCACGGCGGCGTCTCTCGCCATGGCGGCCGTGACGGAGAGCATCCCTTCCTCCTCCGTGGAGGGCTGGGGCTGGGGCGGCGGCGGGGGCGCCTCCTTGGGCTCCATTTGGGCGGATCTAGCAGGATGCGGGGTCAATCGGGGGCGCAGGGCGCCAGGGTAGGGACGGAATCGCGCGGCGGGGCAGGGAATCGGAGCTCCGGGAGGCCAGGATTTGGGGGGCGTGGGGAGAGCTAGGGTTTGGACCCGACGGCGCGACGACGGGGGATGCGGAGCTGTGAACTGACGAAGGCCGATGGATAGAGAAAGGGACCTCCTCTTTTTTTTTTCTCTTTCATTTTTTATTCTGTTTTTCTACCAATAATAGTATATTGTCACTCATCACGTCTGTGGTGACAGTGGTGTATACCAGTCTTAGGTACTGTTCGGCATAGGAGACTTATTCTTAGTCTTTTGTCCAATCGAATGTTTAAATGTTTATTATAAATGGTAACATAGATTATTAATAAAACTCATCTATACTCTTAGACTAATTCGTGAGACAAATCTATTGAACCTAATTAATCCATGATTAGCCTATGTGATGCTATAGTAAACATGTTCTAATTATGGATTAGTTAGGCTTAAAAAATTTGTCTCGCGGACTACCACTCATTTATGAAATTAGTTTTTTTATTAGTTTATGTTTAATACTTTAAATTAGTGTCCAAACATCCGATGTGACATGGGGCTAAAAAGTTTAGCCCTATCTACACAACCGCTTAACCACCATCCGATCCACTTCAAATGTTTCGCACAAAACTGGAATAAAACAAACGAAACTTTTACAAAACTGCTACTCCAGTATTTAACATGAGACAGAAAATCCCCTGTTTTTTCTGGCCATCGGATGTGCGCCTGGTAGGTTCATGGTGACCATTGGATTGTGCAAAGATCACGTCACATGTTTATCACACGCCCACATCTTTCCAAATAACGGAGTGATCGGCGTATTTATAAATAAAAAATAATTTTGATAAAAATGTTATATACATATTCATGGCGATCTAAAAGTAAATACTAAAAAATAAATTTTAGTAAAAAAATCCAAAAATCAACTCTAAATTTAAGGTTGAGAATTCAATTTCTTGCTTAGAAGTATATCCGTGAGCCAAAAGATGTGGCTGTATTTGAAAGGTTTTTAACCAGACTTCTCTGTCAAATGTTATCTAGGCAATCCCACAACTATCTCCTAATACAACATACAACTAGTAAAACTCAAGGTTTGCATTATCGCGATAATCGCTTGAGTCACTGAGGTGCAGTTTCGATAATGCGTGGTAGCCATTTGGAAAATTTTGTGAGTTCAAATTATTTTAACAAATTGGAAAAAAAATCTAGAAACAAATCTTGGTGATAGTTCTCGTTTTCTTGAGCCTAGTGGTGAAGAAACTTTTCAAAAATTATGCATGTAGTATCAAATTATGGTAGGATGGTGAATTGTATTCACATAAACGTCATCCTCCTCGTGCCGTACCGCCGCCGCCGGGATCGCGTCGCCGAGCGCCGTCACTCCTCCTCGCCATCATGGTCGTCGCGCCGGTGGGACGATCTCCCCCTGCATCCTCCGTCTTTCTCCATCGGTGCTTGCTGCCGACACCGTCGCCGTCTAGCCATGCGCCGCCGGCCGCGTCGCTGCGCGCTGCCGCGTCACCGTCGTCGACCGCGCGTCTCTACTCCTCGCGTCGCCGACACTGCCATCCCCTCCTCGCGATGTCGTCGTCGTCGTCGTGCCGCCTTCATGCGCGCAAGCCACGTCGTCGTGCCGTCGGAGCGCGCCGCCCTTCCCTGGCTGCCGCCACTCCTCCCCTTCCCTCACCATGGTCGCTGTTTCCTCTCCTCGTCTGCTCCCTTTCCTCTCCGCGCTTCACCATCATCGCCTCGACGTGCAAGCCCCGCTGCCGCTCGGCCGAGCCGGCCTCGCTCCTCTACCTCCGCCCGTGCCGCCGTTGCTAGCCGCGCCGCACCTAGCGCCACCGCCGCCGCCTAGCCGCTGCCGCTCGGTAGCCGCCGTGCATGCATGCGCGCATAACCACCCGCCGCCCGTTATCGCACGCCGGTCGTCGTCGTCGGTCTCCATCTCCGCTAGCGAGCCTGCTGCCTCGCTCTTCCCGCTTGTCGACATGTCGCTGTCACCGCCGTCTCCTCCTCCCGCGCCGTCGCCGTGTCGCTTCTCCCTGTCGTCGTCGTCCCGCGCTGCGTTGCGTCGTCAACGCCACCTTTGTCACCTTCGCCGGCCATGACCCGTCGTCGGTCACCGCCGCAGCCGCCTCCCGCTGGCCGTTGCTGGGCATCCGCCACCGCCTCACTGCCGCTCGGCCGCCTTCCCCCTCCTCTGTTTTGGCCAGGCCGTGCCTCCCCTCCCTCTGCCTTGTGGGCCCCACCTGTATGTGTCTTCCCTCTTTGACATGTGGGCCCCGCCCAATACTCTCACTCTCACTAAACCGTGGCCCCACCTATCAGTTTTCCCTCTCTCACCCGTGGGTCCCCACGTGTCAGTAGCCCCTCTCTCCCTTGAGTCATTGACCAGTGGGTCCCAGCTATCAGCATCCTCTCTCCCTCCTCGTTGATGTCATCGCCTCCAATTAATTACGCAAGAAATCATTAAGGTTTTCTGTTTAGTTTAAAAACCCAGTTAAACTTCTAAAATTTATAACTAATTCATCTAGTCCATGTTTAGGTCCATTCAAATTTCATTAAATCCAGAACAATGCCAAGAATCCACTAAAAATAGTTTTTTTTCTCTGTTTCAATAGTTTTATAGTATGTTTTTACTTGTTTCGCTTTGTTTGTCGTAGGTTTTGACCCCGTAGCAGCGCCGATCGTTCTTGAAGTCCCGCCGAAGTTCCTCGTGGGTCTGAGCAAGGCAAGTGGCACCCGCCTTTGATGATATTGAACTTATATTTATAAAATTCTCCGCTTTACATTCAAACATTCATTACTTTATGCAAATTTACTTTACTTTATTTATTTACCTATTGGGCATTTACCTTTATTTATACCCGTTGGTTTCCATGGTTTATTATTGTCATCCCAGGGTTAATTTGACTAGAAGTAGGCTTAGGTAATGCTTAGCCATCCATAGTTCAACTAGCTCACATGTTATCACTTAATTATTGTTAGACCTGAAGTCCTAGAGAGACAGCCTGCAGGGGGGTGAATAGGTGTCCTAAAAATTCTTTCAAATCGCAGCTGTCAGTACAGGGGCCGGACCGTCTGGTCAGCACTCTCGGGTTGGGCCGAGAGCTCTGGCCGGATCGTCCTGGTTAGAACACCGGACCGTCCAGTCAGTGAAAAATGCATACTTGACAGTCTACCTTTTTGATGATGTTCCTGGGAACGTGATGTCATTATGTGTGTAATAAAACAGCAGAAAGATCGCAGGAACAAACAGAACACGGAATCATAAGAATAAAGACACGAGAGATTTATTCCGAAGTTCGTATCTTTCGATCCTACTCTCCGTTTAGGCGCTCCTGCGAGCGGGATCTCTCTCGATCCTTTCCCTCTCTTGGCTTCCTCCCACAAGGCCAACACGGGTCTCCAAATTCACAGCTAGGGACTAGCAACCCCTTCGATCGACCACCAAGGTCAAGATCAAGACGGTTTGCCCAGCCTTAGATTGCAATTCGCTCTACCCTCCAGCCTTCTATGAGAAAGCACAAGAATCCACTATCAATCTTACCTATTCCCTTGTGGAGGTTAGGCACCAACCTTTACAACTTGCTCCCGGACGATCCACACGAATCGGAGGATCGTGGGTGACGCCTATCCGTCTAGGAGATCAATCTCCAAGAGTAATAGGCCACCTTGACTCCACATGCATCCATCAACGCCCGAGAATGAACACTCTATTACTCACTAACCTTAACACTCTCTCTAAGACATGATCCAATGATTAATCTCTTTAGGAGGTGTATTGGGTTAGTGGGGAGGCTTGAGAGGTGCTAGACTTGCCCTAGCAACCAGAAAACTCGAACAGAAAGCCTCTCCAACAACTAGATCTCAAGAGCTCCTCTTATAGGCTGGCAGACGTCACATAGCCGTTGGAAAAGAAACCTAACCGGATTGTCCGGCTAGGGGGCCGGACCGTCCGGCCGACACTTAACACATTCACTCCGAGCAGGGGCCGAACCAAGGTCCGGACCGTCCTGCCACCGGACTGTCCGGCTTGGGGCCGGACTATCCACACACTCGACTTGAGCAGGGGCCGGACCAAGGACCGGACCGTCCTGTCACCAGACCAAGGACCGGACCGTCCTATCACAAAACAAAGGGCCGGACCAAGCAGAAATCGGACCAAGGACCGGACCGTCCTGTCACCGGACCAAGGCCCGGACCAAGGACCGGACCGTCCTGTCCCTGCTTCAGGAAAAACAGCATAGGCTACAACTGGACCTAAACTTACTCCACTTGGCTTAGGTTTACTCCAGGATGCATGCAAAGATTCTAGTGACCCCCTCTTAGTAGTACGGAGTTCCTACGACTAAAAATAAAAAATAAAATACGCCTTCGAGCGCCTTCGTCTTCGTAGAGCCATCGCTTCAGGTCACACATGCTCTAAGTTTGATCAAGTAATCATTCAATCAAAATGATCTCTCATCTTCTCTGCAATTACAACTCATTAGCGCACACATGCTTGGCTAGCATTGTTATTAATTATCCAAAACTTCGTTTAGGGGCTAGATGCACTTTCATCTCCCCTTTTGGTGATTGATGACAATACTAGTCAACGCATGACAATAAAACATCATACATGCAGAGATGCAATAAATCTAGCTCCACCTAGATGTGTGCTACCTTCAACATGCAATTATGCATGAAATTTGAATTTTCTAACGTAAGGCATACGAGTTCATGCAACGAACACACAACACATAGCAAGGAAATTAAATGCGAGCTAGCCTACAGTCAATACATCCTAGCAACACAAACTAAAATGAGTTTAGATAGGAAGGGAGGTCGGACTATCCAACTTCAGGGTGGATGGTTCGGCCGACACAAACACAAAAGCTAAAACTCTGATTTGACCCCTCTCAATTCTACAACTTCTCCCCCTTTGGCATCAATACACCAAAAAGAGAGTGTGCGTGGGAATGAGATGGTCAGTCCTCATCTGATTCAATGATCTTAGTTACCTGGAATCCGAACGGCGAATCCACGTTCAGGGGACGAGTTCCTCACCACCAAAGCAGTGAAAAATGTGATCCGAAGGCTTTTCGACGGTGCAAACCCAAAATCGCCTCTATGGGGGTGAGAGGGAGTTAGGGTTTGAGGGAGAGAGGAAATGAGAGAGATTTCCTCTCTCTGCTCGGCCTGGGGGCAAATAAGGAAGTCGCCGCCCAGACCGTCCGGGTAGGGGTCGGACCGTCCGGGTAGGACTTTGCGAAGTAGGCCGAGGGGGCTGGCCGGACAGTCCTACTGGGGGTGGACTATCCGATCCAGACTGGACTCTGGTGGAAGTAAAAGAGGCTGAAGCGAAACTGACTCTAAGAAGATTTGGCTATTCAACTTGAGAATAAGATCAAGCAATCAGTACAAAACTATGATTCTCAAGTCAACAACCATTTTCGCAATCTAGAAATCAAGTTTTCGCAAAGCACTCAACAATTTTCGCAACCAAGTTTGAAAAACAAGAATTTTGAAATTTTGTTTGGGAATGTTTGAGCCTTACTCCTAGTATTTAAGACCAATTCTATTTAAGAATTGACTTCTAGAAATACGAAGACTCATGTTGTTCTAACATGTGTATGAAATTGACTTAACTATTTGAAAAGTCAAGCCGTTTTTCATGCAATGTTGCGAGAATCCAAGATATTTAGTTTATTTCTCAACTCACAAAACCTTTTCTCATCTAAGGGCTTGGTGAAGATGTCGGCTAGTTGGTATTCGGTTCTCACATGGGTTATGGAAATGTCTCCTTTGGTTTCATGGTCCCTCAAGAAATGGTGTCATATATCGATATGTTTGGTTCTTGAGTGTTGGACTGGGTTGTTAGCTATTTTGATAGCACTCTCATTGTCACAAAGGAGGGGGATCCTAGTCATGGTGTATCCAAAATCTTGGAGAGTTTGTTCCATCCATAGGAGTTGGGCACAACACGCACCGGCGGCTATGTATTCGGCTTCGGCGGTGGATAAGGCGATGGAATTTTGTTTCTTGGATGACCATGAGACTAGAGACCGCCCAAGGAATTGACAAGTCCCTATGGTACTTTTTCTATCAACCTTACACCCGGCATAATCCAAGTCGGAGTAGCCCACTAGCTCAAAATTACATCCTTTCGGATACCAAAGCCCTAGGTTTGGAGTGTGAACCAAATACCTCAAGATTCTCTTAACGGCCACTAAATGACATTCTTTTGGAGCAGCTTGAAAGCGAGCACACATGCATACACTAAGCATTATGTCGGGCCTAGATGCGCAAAGATAAAGGAGGGAGCAGATGATTGAGCGATATACCTTGATATCTATCTCCTTACCATTTACATCAAGGTCGAGGTGTCCATTTATAGGCATTGGCGTCTTGATGGGTTTGGCGCCATCCATGTCAAGCTTTTTGAGGACATCTTTTATATACTTTGTTTGCGAAATGAACGTGTCATCCTTGAGTTGCCTTACTTGCAAGTCGAGAAAGAATTTCAATTCTCCCATCATGGACATCTCAAACCTTTTGGTCATGATCCTACTAAACTCTTCACTAAATAAAACATTAGTTGAGCCAAATATTATATCGTCGACATAAATTTGGCATACAAACAAGTCATTCTTAAATTTCTTGGTGAAGAGAGTAGTGTCGGCCTTCCCGATTTCGAAACCGTTCTTGGTTAGGAAATCGTGAAGACACTCATACCATGCCCTTGGTGCTTGCTTGAGCCCATATAGAGCCTTGTGTAGCTTGTAGACGTGGTAGGGGTGCTTTGGATCTTCGAAGCCCGGCGGTTGCTCCACATATACCAATTCGGAGATTGGTCCATTGAGAAAGGCGCTCGTGCTTTGTTTCTTGTAACGACCCCATGCTCATCTTGCTTGTTTCGGAAAACCCACTTGATCCCGATAACATTTTGCTTGGGCCTTTCCACTAGAGACCACACTTCATTTCTTTTGAGGTTGTTGAGCTCTTCTTGCATGGCCATTACCCAATTCGGGTCTCCAAGCACGTCTTTCACTTTCACTAGTTCCAAAGATGAGACAAACGAGTAATTTTCACAAAAACTTGCAATTCGGGATCGAGTCATTACCCCTTTTTTCATATCACCAATGATGTTGTCCACCGGGTGATCCCTTTGTACTGTTTGATGAATTCGAGGATAGTGCACCATGGGGGCTAGAGCCGATTCTTGCTCACATGCGCCCACGACATCAATCCCATCCCCAAGGTTTTTATTGCCACCATCATTGTCAACAAGTACGGGATCATCTTCGGTTGAGGATTCTTGTTGAACATCTCGTTCTTGCTCTTGCTCCCCCTCAACCTCCCGGGGTCTTACATCACCAATAGCCTTGTTGTCTATATCCTCCCGTGAAATTCCAATTTCTGCATCATTCACTTCAACTTGCTCTACTTGAGAGCCATTAGTTTCATCAAACGTCACATCCCTTGAGACTTCAACAATACCAGTGGTTTTGTTGAAGACCCGATAGGCACGTGCGTTTGCCTCATATCCTAATATGAGCTCTCCCGGGCCTTTTCTTGAAATACTTGGTCTTGCCCTTGCCCTCCTTGTTCTTAGCGAGCTTGGGGCAATCTGCTATAAAGTGCCCAAACTCCTTGCACCCATAGCATGTTTTCTTGGATTGCCTCTTGTACCGGTCCTCATCCTTTCTCCCATAGCTCTTCTTGCGGAGGAATTTCTTGAATTTGTGAACCAAGAGAGCGAGTTCTTCATCCTCACTCTCCGAGTCACTTGAGCTCTCTTCTTGAAGCTTGGAATTAGTCTTCTTTGCCTTGAATGCAATCTCCTTGTTCTTGGCTTGAGTGGCATTAGTGGCGTATTTCTTAACTTCCTTGGCTTCTTCCTCCAAGAGTTCATGCGAGATGATCCTTGAGAGCACGTCACTTGGAGTGATTCTCTTGAAATCGCTTGACTCACAGATCAAAGTCACCAAGGTAGGATTTCTTGGTGAAATTGCCCGGAGCAAGCGCTTCACCACCACATGATCCGTCATATCTTCACTCCCAAGGCCACGGATCTTGTTCACTATGACCATCATCGGTCATACATCTCTTGAGGTGTTTCGTCATCTTCCATCACGAACCTCCCTAGCTTCCCTGCAAGAAGTTCAATCTTGGATTCTCGAACCCTTCTTGATCCTTCATGAGCAATGCGGAGCATGTCCCAAATCTTCTTGGCTTCATCAAGTTGATCAACCTTGTTGAATTCCTCTGGGCTCAAAGAGTTGAGAATCACGCTTGCCGCTTGAGCATTGTAGTGGATGAGGAGCTCTTGCGCCGGAGTGAGATCTTCTTCATCTTCCGGCATATCCTTCACACCTGTGCACACAACTTTCCAAACACTTGGATGCAAGGAGATTAGATGAAGTCTCATTTTATGTTTCCATGCCCCATAGTGAGTACCATCAAAGGAAGGTGCACGGCCGGAAGAGATAGAAATGTTAGATGATGAAGTATTGAGTTTAGAGTAATCAAACTCAATAGAGGCTCCCTTTTTGGTAGAGTCTTCTCCACCAAACTCAATAGAGTACCATCAAAGGAAGGTTGTTGTTGTTGGAAACGTCGCTAGTCTTGTCTCCCATCTTGGATCACTTCAAGCTTTTAAGCCTTTTCAGAAGAATAGGCTCTGATACCAATTGAAGTCCTAGAGAGACAGCCTAGAGGGGGTGAATAGGTGTCCTGAAAATTCTTTCAAATCGCAGCGGTCAGTATAGGGGCCGGATCGTCCGGTCAGCACTCTCGGGTTGGGCCGAGAGCTCTGGCCGGAATGTCCTGGTTAGAACACCGGACCGTCCAGTCAGTGAAAAATGCAGACTTGACAGTTTACCTTTTCGGTGATGTTCCTGGGAACGTGATGTGATTACGTGTGTAATAAAACAGCAGAAAGATCGCAGGAACAAATAGAACACGAAATCATAAGAATAAAGACACGAGAGATTTATCCCGAAGTTTGGATCTTTCGATCCTACTCTGCATTGAGGCGCTCCTGCGAGCGGGATCTCTCTCGATCCTTTCCCTCTCTTGGCTTCCTCCCACAAAGCCAACACGGGTCTCCGAATTCACAACTAGGGACTAGCAACCCCTTCGATCGACCATCAAGGTCAAGATCAAGGCGGCTTGCCCAGCCCTAGATTGCAATTCGCTCTACCCTGCAGCCTTCTATGAGAAAGCACAAGAATCCACTATCAATCTTACCTATTCCCTTGCGGAGGTTAGGCACCAACCTTTACAGCTTGCTCCCGGGCGATCCACACGAATCGGAGGCTCGCGGGCGATGCCTATCCGTCTAGGAGATCAATCTCCAAGAGTAATAGGCCACCTTGACTCCACATGCATCCATCAGCGCCCGAGAATGAACACTCTATTACTAACTAACCTTAACACTCTCTCTAAGACATGATCCAACGATTAATCTCTTTAGGAGGTGTATTGGGTTAGTGGGGAGGCTTGAGAGGTGCTAAACTTGCCCTAGCAACCAGAAAACTCGAACAGAAAGTGTCACGCCTAGAAATTTACACCAAATTTCTAAACAATAGCATGTATTAAATCTTGGTCCAAGAATCAGCCCGAGTACACACTACGACAAATTAATATACAGTTCCACGACTTAAAAACAAACAAAAACAATTATCTATCGAAATGCAGCGGAAAAAGAAAACAAAGCTAAAACCATCTAATCTTCAGCTTCAGCTAGCGATGACGGCTCCACATCACAAGCATTCTCGACTGTAGACTGAACCTCACTTCAACCTTGGGAACAACCTTCTTCTGACTTCTGACTCAAGCTCTGGCACTTGCTCTGGTGGGGGAAAAATTAAGCAAGGCTGAGTACAAACCACCGTACTCAACAAGTAACACCCAAGAGAGAAGGAATAATGAATGCAATTGGATAACAAGAATAGGCTAAGGTTAAATTGCACAAAAGCTGCATTTATTTAGCAAAACAGTAGATAAAATAGACTGAATAGAAAGTAAAGTAAACATTTAAAATAATCATCCACTGTCCAACGTTACACCACGTTGCAACAGGCCCAAACCACTGTCCAGCGTTACACCACACTACAACAAGGTCAACCCTCTGTCCAACGTTAAACCACGTTGCGACAGACCCAAACCACTACCAACGTTACACCACGTTGCGTAGGGTCAAACCAGTTCCAGGATTGATCAGGTTATTAATGGTTCAACTAATCCCAGTGAATCTGTCAGTTCGCCCAATAACCGCAGGCACGGCTATTCGAATAGTTTTACTCTGCAGAGGTGTACAACTTTACCCACAAGACATGGCTCCAAGCATGTTTCCATGCCCCAACGTATCACCACGATACCTCAGTACGGAATCCATGATAAGACCTTTCACATAACCCTCCCTAGACAATCGCACCGCACTTCAGGTTTCAACCCCTCCTTTACACCAAGTCGGGCAGTCCCCTCTTGTGCCTTGGTGAATCCGGAAGCAGCAAAGGCTTTCGTTACACCACGATTGTCCGTCCATACTCCATCACGCTCGCCCTTGCCTTGGTACGTCGAATAGGGACAAGCTAGATTACGAGTCTCACTGTTGCCCATTCTGGCTTATGGTTAGTACGTGTAAGACTTGTAGGGTTTTCCGAGAACCGGTCCTTAATTGCTATGGGCACGACTCTCAAAACCATGCACCCATAGCCCACCATAAGCAATATTTTAGTTGTATTAATCCACATCGGGGAAATTCATCATGATCACAACCATTAAAGGTCTATCAAAGTGTAATCAATAATTAAATAACAATTGGTGAGCTAGTTGAACTAAGCATGGCTAACCATTGCCTAACCCTAAGTCTAGTCAAATTAACCCTGGGATGACAATAATATTAAATGGGAATCAACGGGTATATAAAGGTAAATGCCCAATATTAAATGGGATGACAACCCTGGGATGACGTACCCAGGCAAGGGTAGGCGTGATGGAGTATGGACGGGCAATCGTGGTGTAACAAAAGTTTCTCCTGCTTCCGGATCTACCGAGGCACAAGAGGGGACTGCCCGACTTGGTGTAAAGGAGGGGGTGAAACCTGAAGTGTGGTACGATTAAATAGGGAGGGTTGTGTAACGGGTCCTATCACGGTCTCCTTTCCGGTATGCCGTGGTGGTATGTCGGCGCACGTTCAAGTGTAGTGGAGTCGTGTCTTGTGGGTACAGTAGTACACCTCTGATCAGAGTATAAACTATTCGAATAGCCGTGCCCACGGTTACGGGCGAACTCCCAGCTTCACTGTGATTAGTGAACCCTAATAACTTGAGTAAAATCTGTTATCACTTGGGACTACTGTAACGTGGTGTAACGTTGAGTAGTGGTTGGGCCTGTTGCAACGTGGTGTAACGTTGGACAGTGTTGTGGTATTTTACAACTGTTTACCTATTTATGCTTTACTGTATTTAAATTACCTTTATTCTTGCAATCTCTGTTATTTATTTAAACAGCTGCTTTGTCGCAACTAACCCTAGCCTGTCCTTGTTAATCCCATTGCATCATTTATTTTCCCCCTTGTCCGTGTTACTTGTTGAGTACGGTGGTTTGTACTTAGCTTTGCTTAACTTTCCCAACCCAGAGCTAGAAGCAGAGTCCGATGGAGGTGCCTCTCAGGAGTGAGCTGTTCCGTCGTCGAAGTGTTGCGTGTGGACTGGAGCCGTACCCGCTGGAGCTAGTCTACCCCTTTGTTTCTCTTTCCGCTGCATTTCCGTTAGAATAAGTGTAATTTTCAGTTGTTTCTAAGAACGATGGTTATGTAATCAACATTGTCTTTTTGTGTACCCTGGCTGGTCCTGGACAGGGATTTAATACACAATTAAGTTCAGAAATTCGTGTGAGGAATTTTTGGGCGTGACAATCAGCATGAGAGGAGAGAGGAGTTGCTGATGGCTTGGGACCCACTGGCAGTGACAGAAAGAGAAGTGGAGGAGATGACATGTGGGGCCCGCGAGGAGAGAGAAAGACAAAAGTGAAAAGGGGACCTGACAGGTGGGCCCCATGGTTCGGTGAGAGAGAGAGAGGATAGGGGAGGACTGACGGGCCGAGCCTACTTGACAGAGGGAGAGAGCAGAGGAGGGGGATGGAGCGGCCGATCAGAGGAGGGGAGCGGGCGGTGGTGGACGATAGCCGGCGTCGGCGGCGACGAGCCCCAGCGGCAGCAACTAGACGACGACGGCGGCGAACGGAGGGCGGCGACTGACGGGCGGCGTGGACGGGAGGACATCGGTCGATGGCGCGGGGCGGAGATGGCGACGACGCGGTGAACGCGGGCGCACCCTAGCAACGGCGGGGTCGCGTCGGCGATGGTGAGGCGAGGGAGACGGCGCCGGGACGAACGGTGGCGATGGCCAGAGCGTGCGAGGGCACGGCGGCGGCACTGGCTCGGCGTCCACGGGCGGAGAGGAAAAGAGAGGGAGGGGGAGGACGGCGACGGCTTACCGGCGGTGAGGACGGCGGTGGCAAGTCGGTGAGGGCCGAGGACAAGTGGTGACGGCCGGTGGCGAGGGAGATCGGCGGCAGCGACGGAGATCGCTCGGCTGCACTAGCGCGGCGACACGAGCGCGAGGCGAAGGGGAGCGAGTGGCGGCCGAGGGGAGGATTTTGTGGTGGCGGCCGGCGCATCCGGGAGGTGGTTAGCGTGGCAAAGGAGGCGGGGTGGTTGTTAGCGTGGCGTCACACTGGTTGCGGCCGGCAGTTAGCGAGCGCAGGGCCGACGCGGGTGGAGACTCCGTGACGGCGGTTGCGGTGCGGTTGTTGGTGGCAGTACCGGGAAAAGTGGCATGGCCGTTGGGCCGGTGCGGGCATGCGCTCGGATTGGGCGGCGCTTGGGGAAAATGGAGCGGCGGTCACGCGCGGGAGGAGGTGGCGCGTCCGGGACGCGATGGCGAGGGAGGCGCGCGACAGCAGCGACGCGGCAAAGCAGCACGAGGCTGTGCAACACGACGGCGCTAGCGTCGCGGCGAGTGTGAGGTAGAGAGCTGGCCGGGACGCGACGGCGCGGTGGCGAGGGCGCGATAGGCTCGGCAAGCGTGGTAGAGCGGTGGCTCGGCGCACATCGACAGAGCGACGGCGCGGGCGCGTGATCGTCGTCCAGCGGCAAGGCCAAGCAGCGGGCGGATACGGAGGCGAGGATGTGGGCACGGAACGCGCCGAAGGCGGCGGCGCAAGCCGGCACATGGCGGGGCGAGCGGGCAGAGGCGAGACACGTCGGCGACGCGGCGCGACGGCACAGAGCAGAGTAGCGACGCGGGCGTGGGCGAGGCGACGTGGCGAGCAAACGCGTGGCACATGCGCCGAGGCAGAGGCGTGGGCGCGAGGGCGTGGCGCAGCTAGCGGCTAGCGGTGGCGCGGCGAGGACGCGGGCACACCGCGGGCGAGACGGCGTGGCGACGCGGCGCGGATGGCGATGGCAGCGTGGCACGGCCGGATCAGTGGCGTCGCGGCGAGCAGGGAAGGCAGCGGCGCACGCGACACGCCGGCGGCGGAGGCTTGGCGGCGGGGTGTGGCGCACGGGCGCGACGGTGGATCGCCGGCGGGTGGCGGCTATTGGCACACTACAGCGCGACGATAAGGCACGGCCGACGAGGCGGCAATCACGACGAGGTTGCGACCGGCGTGGCATCTAGCAGGATGCGCTCACGGCAAGGCATTACGGCAGCACGACGTGGAGGAGAGCGGCGGCACGACGCGGAGGAGAGCGGCGGCCGAAGGTAGAAGGCAATCCCGACGGGTGGGGTCCACCTGTCGGCGACCGGGAGAGAGGGAGGGATGTGAGACAGACTTCGGCCGCAGATTGGGCCACAACCTGGCTCGGCCCGGAGCGGGAGGGAAGAGAGAGGAGGGAGGCGGGAGTGGGCCGGAGGTGTGTGCGACCAGGAGAGGAGGAGGAGATGGGCCGAGGGAGGTGATGGGGACTTCGAGCGCGGGTTGGACCACGGCTCGGAAAATTGCGAACAGGATGTGCATTCGCATGACAGAACCGAAACATGCACGAATCAGAGATTCGTACGACGAATCGGATCCGAAACGCAAAACCGTGAACTGTTAGCGGAACAACGACAGGAGTTAACGACCTGTTAAATCGAGATTTAACGACTCACTAAACTAGAATTAGACGACTTTAACATAAAATCAATCTACACGTACAAAATTAAAGTCCGCACGGTAGATCAATCTCACGCTAGATAATTAGATTAGAAACCTAAGCAATTACATGGTAGATTAACGATAGATTGATTTGCATGAATAAAACGTATGCAAACCTGAGGTTTGGTGGAGAGATCAGTGACGGATTGCTGTTGTTCCTCGCTGTTATGCTAGGAAACCTAAACAATTAAATGGTAGATTAATTTAGATTGATTCGCAAGAATAAAATATATGCCAACCTGAGGATCGGCGACAGATTAGATTGGCTTTCGCTGCTGCGAACAGGGATGCGGCAGGGCTGCTAGCGGCTTGCTGCACAGCTGCTGGATAGGGGGCGGCACAGTTGCAGCGGAGGCGCAAGAGGCGACTGAAGGTGCACGGGAGAGGGAGACGAGGGAAAGAGGCCAGGCTGTGGGGGGTATTTATAGGGGGAGCTAGAGATAAATCTAGTTATCTATCCCCTATTAAAAAGGAATAGATAAGGTTTCAAAGGGATAAAAATTGGAGTCCTAATTTATTGAAAATTGGTTTTACCGTGAGGAGAGGGAGTTGGGGCTCACGGCTGGCTGGCAGGGAGGAGATGTGCGTGCGTCCAGGGGGAGGAGGATCGCACAGGGAAGAGAGGGCACGGAGGAGTTCGGCCAGGGAGGAAAAAAGGAAAAGAGAAAAAGAAAAGGGAAAAAGGGAGAAGGGAAAAAGAAAAGAAAAAGGAAGGAGGAAAAATAGAAATTGCCCCCAATTTTGCCGATTTTTATTAAGTTTATTAGAGCAAATTTTATTGACTGCAATTCAAATTTAAATCCTGTTAATCATTTAAAATGCTTTCGGGACATTTTAGAACATTCCGAAAAGCTTCCAATTAACTAAATTAATTTATTACACTGAGTTTCTCCTGAACTTTAATTAACATTATTTTTAATACATTATTTAATTAATTCTTCGCTCGGGTAAAACTCAGGGCGTGACAGAAAGCCTCTCCAACGGTTAGATCTCAAGGGCCCCTCTTATAGGCTGGCAGATGTCACATAGCCATCGGAAAAGAAACCTAACCGGACTGTCCGGCTAGGGGGCCGGTCCGTTCGGCCGACACTTAACACATTCACTCCGAGCAGGGGCCGGACCAAGGTCCAGACCGTCCTGCCACCGGACTGTCCGGCTTGGGGTCGGACCGTCCACACACTCGACTTTAGCAGGGGCCGGACCAAGGACCAGACCGTCCTATCACCGGACCAAGGACCGGATTGTCCTATCATCGGACAAAGGGCTGGACCAAGCAGAAACCGGACCAAGGACCAGACCGTCCTGTCACCGGACCAAGAGCCGGACCAAGGACCAGACCGTCCTGTCCCTGCTTCAGGAAAAACAGCATAGGCTACAACTGGACCTAAACTTACTCCACTCGGCTTAGGTTTACTCCAGGATGCATGCAGAGATTCCAGTGACCCCTCTTAGTAGTACGGAGTTGCTACGACTCAAAAAGAAAAAATAAAATACGCCTTCGAGCGCCTTCGTCTTCGTAGAGCCGTCGCTTCGGGTCACACATGCTCTAAGTTTGATCAAGTAATCCTTCAATCAAAATGATCTCTCATCTTCTTTGCAATCACAACTCATTAGCGCACACATGCTTGGCTAGCGTTGTCATTAATCATCCAAAACTTCGTTTAGGGGCTAGATGCTCTTTCAAGACCTTGAAAGACCTTCAATGGTTGTGATGATGATTAATTACCAGTGAGGGTTAATAATAACTAAAATATTGCTTATGGTGGGTTGTGAGTGCATGGTTTTGAGAGTTGCGCCCATGGCAATTAAGGACTAGTTCTCGGGAAACCCTGAAAGTATTACACTTATTAACCACAAGCTGAGTATGGGCAAAGTGGGATTTGAAGCATGGCTTCGAACTATTTGACGTACCCAGGCAAGGGTGGGTATGATGGAGTATGGATGGGAGTCATGGTGTAACGACGGCCTATGCTGCTTTCGGATTCACCAAGGCACAAGAAGGGACTGCCCGAATTGGTGTAAAGGAGGGGGTGAAACCTGAAGTGTGGTGCGATTGAATAGGGAAGGTTATGCAACAGGTCCTATCCCAGTTTCCTCTCCATGGTATCGTGGTGATACACCGGTGCACGTTTAAGTGTAGTGGAACTGAGTCTTATGGGTAAAGTTGTATACCTCTGATCAGAGTAGAACTATTCGAATAGTCGTGCTCGTGGTTATGGGGCGAATTGACAGAGTTGAACCTTTAATAACGTGATGAATCTTGAAAATTGTTTGACCCTGCACAACGTGGTGTAACGTTGGCAGCGGTTTGGGTCTGTCGTAACGTGGTGTAACGTTATGCAGAGAGTTGACCCTGTCACTGTGTGGTGTAACATTCGATAGCGGTCTAGGCCTGTTGCAGCGTGGTATAACATTGGACAGTGAATTATTATTTTAAATGCTTAATTTACCTTTATTTCAGCCTATTTTATCTACTGTTTTGCTAATTACTGCAGCTTTGTGCACTTTAACCCTAGCCTATCCTTGATACCCTATTGCATTCATTATTCTCCTCTCTTGGGTGTTACTTGCTGAGTACCGTGGTTTGTACTCAGCCTTGCTTAATTTTTCCCCCACCAGAGCAACAACCAGAGCCTTTGTCAGAAGGAGGTAGTTCCGAAGGTTGAAGTGAGGTTCAGTTCGTTGTCAAGAATGCCTGTGGTGTGAAGCCGTCGTAACCAAGCTGAAGATTAGATGGTTCTAGTCTTGTTTCTTTTTCCGCTGCATTTCAATAGATAATGTTTTTATTTGTTTTTAAGTCGTGGAACTATGTATTAATTTGTCATAGTGTGTACTCGGACTGATTCATGGACCGAGATTCAATACAGGCTATTGTTCAGAAATTGGTGTAAATTTCTGGGCGTGACACTTCATCTGATATGCTATCCTCAAACTAATATGGTGATAGCATGAGTAATAGTCTAAGAAGTTGAGTAGGTCGCAGCCAGTGTCACGCCCTGAGTTTTGCCCTAGCCAATAAATCTTTTTCCTAAATTAAATCTCAAGAAATTGTGTTGGTTTAACCATGAGAAAATAGTCCAAAAAAATTATTTAACTAAATCACATAAAGGCCACGAAAACGAGTTTTCATTCTTCGTCGTGTCAAATTCGATTAACAGGACATATAATTGAATTTCAGAAGAATTGTATTCAAAATTCACCGAATAAAAATAATTTTTTAACGGCAACCCAGTTGTCCGTCATTTTTTGTTTACCCGTAGGTTTTTATTTTTAGGCCGAAATCTGAGTTTCGGTCGAGTTTCTGGCCCAAAAGGCTGCAAGCCCATCTCCTCTCCCACCCACCTGCGGCCTACTCCCCCCCTCCCAAGCCCATGTCGCACATCCTCTCCCCCCTTTTGACCCTCCCCCAGACCGAATCCAACTCTATCCCCACCCTGACATGTGCGACTCCTCCTTCCCCTCCCTGTCTGCACCTCTTTTTTCCCCTCCCTGATGTGCACACAAATCCCACCTCCCTCACAGCAAAAATAAATCCCAAAACATGTAGGACTCTATTTCTTATTCATTTTATTCATTTGAGACTCTATCTTTTCCTTTTTTATAGGGGATGGATTCCTAGTTTTATTTATAGCTTTTCCCTATAAATGGACCCCAGCCCCTAGCCGTTTTCCTCTTTTTTTCAGCTGACGGCCGTCCCTGCACCCCTGCTGCTCCTGCGTCCAAACAAAGCCGCAGCCACCTCCCTGCCTCCCTCCTGCATCCGTCGCTCCCTGCAGTTGTGCGAAACCCTGTTTTTGCACAGGTTTTTGCCTCTGCCGAGCCACTGCTCTTGCCGAGTGACGTCTCTGTTCAGCCGTAGCCCTACTGCTCCCCTGCTGCATCGCTGTTTGCAGCACGTCGTCGGCCGGTTTTTCTCCACCGAATCTCAGGTTCGCATAACGTTTCACTTGTGAATCAATCTCTTTTTAATCTACTGTGCAATTGTTTAGGTTTTCTAATCTAGTAGCTAACGTGAGACCGTTTTACTATGTGAAACTTAGTTTTGTATATGTGAACTTAGTTTTGTATATGTAGATCGGTTTTACGTTAAAGTCGTTAAGTTTCAGTTTAGCAAATTGTTAAATCTCGATTTAACGGGTCGCTAATTTTTGCCGTTGTCCCGCTAACAGTTCACAGGTTCGTGTTTTGGGTCTGATTCATCCTACGAATCAGATTCATGCATGTTTTGGTTCTGTTTTGTGAATACGTGTTTGGTTCGCGGTTTCCCGAGTTGTCCAAGTTGTCGCTAAAAAGCCGTTAACCCGTTTTTCTACAGGTTAAGCAAGAAAACAATATAACTTCTAAAATTCATAACTTTCGAACCCGAAGTTCGTTTAAGCCCATTCAAATTGAGTGGATCAACAATTTTTCCAAGAATCCATTAAAAATAGTTTCTTTCCCTGTTTTAGTAGTTTTATAGCCTGTTTTCGCTTGTTTGCTCTGTTTGTCGTAGGTTCGTGTCCTGTCGAAGCGCTGGTGTTCTTTGAGATCGTCGCCGAAGTTCCTCGTGGGTCAGAGCAAGGCAAGTGACACCCCATCCTTGAACATAATGATCACATGATTATAAAATCCTCGTTTTACATTCAAATATGCATTGTATTTAAATGTATTTACTTTATTTATTTATTTATTTATTTATTGGGAAATTACTTTTATATATCCGTTGATTCCCATTTATTATTATTGTCATCCCAGGGTTAATTTGATTAGAAATAGGCTTAGACAATGCTTAGCCGTGCTTAGTTCAACTAGCTCACATGTTATTATTTAATTATTGTTAGACTTTGTTAGACCCGGTGATCATGATTAATTACCCAGTGAGGGTAAATGCCAACTAAAATATTGCTTATGGTGGGCTGTGGGTGCATGGTTTTGAGAGTCGCGCCCATGGCAAATTAAGGACTGGTTCTCACGAAACCCTAGAAGTCTTACACGTGCTAACCACAAGCCAGAGTGGACAAACGGTGGGATTTGAAGTGTAGCTTCGAACTATTCTATGTACCCAGGTTGGGTGAGCGTGATGGAGTATGGATAGGCACCACGACGGTCTATGTTACTTTCGGATTCACCTAGGCACAAGAGGGGGCTACCCGACTTGGTTTAAAGGAGGGACGAAACCTGAAATGTGGTGTGATTGAATAGAGAGGGTGATTGAATAGAGAGGGTGATACAACGGCTCACGTTAATGTCCAATGGACTGTGTCTTGTGGGTAAAATTGTACACCTCTGATCAGAGTAAAACTATCCAAATAACCGTGAACAGATAGATTCGTTGGGATTAGTTGAACCTTTAATAATCTGATGAACTTGGAATTTGTTGGACCCTGCCGCAATGTGGTGTAACATAGGGCAGTAGTTCGGGTCTGTCACAACATGGTTTAACGTTGGGCAGAGGGTTGACCATGTCGCTACGTAGTGTAACGTTGGACAACGATTTGGCCCTGTTGCAACATGGTGTAACGTTGGGCATGGGATGATTATTTTAAATGTTTATTTTATTTTTGTTCAGTCTATTTTAATCTACTGTTTTGCAAAATAAATTTTGCTAACCTTAGCCTATCCTTGATATCCAAATGCATTCATTATTTATCTTTCTTGGGTGTTACTTGTTGAGTAATGTGATTTGTACTCAGTCCTACTTAATTTTTCCCCCACCAGAGCAAGAGCCAGAGCTTGAGTCAGAAGGAGCTAGTTCGCAAGGGTGAAGGTTTAGCCCGCCGTCGGAAATGCCTATGGAGTGGAGCCGTCTTTGTCAGCTGAAGATTAGATGGTTTTAGCTTTGTTTCTTTTTTCGCTACATTTTAGACAATTGTTTTTATTTGTTTATAATCGTCCGACGGTGTATTCAAATTGTCATAGTGTGTACTAGGGCTGATTTCTGGACTGAGATTTAATACATGCTATTGTTAGAAAATTGGTGTAAATTTCTGGGCATGACAGCCAACCGTTGAGTCCACGACTTGATCGATGCGCGGAAGACCAAACGGATCTTTAGGGCATGCCTTGTTTAGATGCGTGTAATCAACACATATTCGCCACTTGTTGTTCTTTTTCTTGACTAGGACTGGGTTAGCCAACCAGTCGGGGTACTTGACTTCCTTAATCATGACAGCTGCGATTAGTTTGGTCAGCTCTTCTTTGACTGCATCTTTTCTATCCTGTGTGAAGCGTCGTAGCCGCTGCTTGATCAGTTCTACGTTGGGTTTGACATTCAAAGAGTGCTCGATCACTTTCCTTGGAACCCCTGACATAACAGACGGTTTCCATGCAAATATATCTTTATTTTCTTGTAGGAAAGTGATGAGTGCAATTTCCTCTTTTGAATCTAGTTGTGTTCCTATGAATCTAAACTTGGAGGGGTTGGCCGTGTCGAGGGAGGCTTGCTTCTTGTCGTTGCTGGAAATCTTGGTCGTCTTTTTGGACGGTACTTCGTCGTCCTCCAGTTGATGTGCAGACTCCTAGCGTATTTTCTCTCGACCGGCTTTCTCTTCAGCGTTATGCGTGATCTCGTAGCTTTCTGCTTCGTAGGTGAATTCCTTCTTGACTTTACTGCACAAGGTGATGACATCGTGGGGGCCCTGCTTTTTTACCATGAGATAAGTGTAGTGCGGGATCCCCATGAACTTCGCCAGCTCAGGTCTATAGACGATGGCGTGGTAAGTCATTTCGACGTCGGCGACCTCGAAGCAGACATTCTCTGTCCGGTATTATCCTTTGACCCAAAGGTAACTGGAAGAGTGATTTGCCCGAGTGGTGTTGTGGATAGACCGGGGATGAGGAAAGGTGCATTGCTCGGGTGTAGCTCCGACCTTGGGATCTTCATGTCGTCAAGGGTCTTGGCGAAGAGAATGTTGAGGGCAATGCCCCCGTCGATGAGTACCCGCTTCAACTTGACATTCTTGTCGACTGGGGCTAATACCAGTGGGTATCGCCCCGAGTGAGCCACTCGGTCAGGATGATCTGAGCAGTCGAACGTGATCGGGATTTTTGACTAACGTAGGTACTGAGGGATGTCCACCATCGTTGTGTTAATCTCTCTCGATGTCAGCTTTTGTTCCCTCTTTAACTCATAGGCAAGCGGTCCACTAAAGATGTGGTTGAGCTCGACTTGTGGATCCGAGAAGTCATCGTCATTCTTGTCGGCGGGCTTTTCCTTGCTGGACCCACCTATTGCCGACAGGATCTTGCCGAGTTGTTCCGCATACTTGCACATGATGAAACAATATTTGGCGAGGTGGAGGACTTTGGATGGTGGGGCACTTGCTGTTTATAGCTTTGTTGTAGTCATTGAGCTTGGGTCACTGGATCAATTATGGATTGGTTGCTGCAACAAGCTCCTCCTGCTTCCACTTTCTTTTGTTGGAGTCTTTGCGGTGCTCCTTCTCCTTGCCCTTGTTCAAGGGCTAAGATTTGTCCTCGTTTTTATCGTCTCGTGATGCAGGGAGAGCGTTTGCTACCATTGCATAAGAGTTGGCTAGCTCAAAGAGGTCTTTGACTATTGTGGGCTCCTTCCGCGTGAATTTCATGATGAATGGCTCATCCTTTTTGCCTTTGCGGAAGGCGGCAATGACCACATCATCCTTGATATCAAGGATGGAGCTACAAACCTCTGATAACCTTTTGATGCAGGCCCACAGAGATTCATTTTTTCGCCATTGGATGTGGTACAAGTCATACTTAGTTCGTGGCCTCTCATAGGTGCCTTGAAAGTTGGCGATGAAATGGTCGTAGAGCTTGCCCCAAGAGTCGATAGACCACTTGGGTAACCCTGTCAACTAGTGCCTTGCCAACTCGTCTAAGGCGACAGGGAGATAGTTGACCATCGCTTTGTTGTCCCCGTCAGTTGCTCGGATGGTGAGAGTGTAGACCGTGAGCCAGGACTTGGGGTCGGAGGTGCCGTCGTACTTAGTTATTCTAGTCGGTTTGAAACCAGTCGGTCACATTACCTGACTTAGGCTTCTGGTGAACGATGGAACGCCATCGTCCAAGTCGGTGTCAGAGCACTTGGGTGATCGATGCCTAGATTCTCTACTATGAATCTAGTGGCCCCAACTTCTATCTTGCCGACGACCCTCCTCCCGAGCTTTGCATTGGCGAGCTAGCTTTTTGCGGAGGTTGAAACTGTCATCTCGACTGGTCCACTTTTTCTCAGCCTCGAGTTCTCCGCATTATTCGTCCAGTCGGCATTGTTCATCTTCGAGGCAACGCTGCTTTTTGGAGACGTCCTTCCTGCGATCCAAGTTTGGAGTGCTCGACCCTATTGGTTGGTGGAGGGCTGTCAGGAAGCGGATGGGCACTTGGAATTAAAGGTTCACTAATCACAGTGAGGCTGGGAGCTCGCCCGTAACCGTGGGCACGGCTATTCGAATAGTTTATACTCTGATCAGAGGTGTACTACTGTACCCACAAGACATGACTCCACTACACTTGAACGTGCGCCGACATACCACCATGGTATACCGGAAAGGAGACCGTGATAGGACCCGTTACACAACCCTCCCTATTTAATCATACCACACTTCAGGTTTCACCCCCTCCTTTACACCAAGTCGGGCAGTCCCCTCTTGTGCCTCGGCAGATCCGGAAGCAGCAGAGGCTTTCGTTACACCACGATTGCCCGTCCATACTCCATCACGCCTACCCTTGCCACGGTACGTCAAATAGTTTGAAGTCATGCTTCAAATCCCACCTTACCCATTTCGGCATGTGGTTAGCACTTATTTACTTCCAGGGTTTCCCGTGAACCGGTCCTTAATTACCATGGGTGCGACTCTCAAAAGCATGCACCCACAGCCCACCATTATCAATATTTTAGTTGACATTAACCCGAACCGGGTAATGAATCAATATCTCAGTTATTCAGAACTAAGCATGATTAAATGTGATCCCATGAGCTATTTGTTCTAAGCATGGCTAAGCATTCACCTAGGCCTAACTCTAATCAAGTTACCCCTGGTCCAGCAGTGAATAAGGTTGGATAAGCAATGGCATAATAATAAGGTTTACCCGAAGAAAATAAATACAGTAAATACTTTGATTAAAACGATGCACATTTGAAATAATAAAGCGGGGATTGCAATAATGGGTCCAATATGATCAAAGATGAGTGTCACTTGCCTTGCTCTGGCCCCTGGGGAACTTCGGCGACGATCTCGAAGTAAACCGGCTCTTTGGCGGGGTCCGAATCTAAGCGACAAAGCACAAAAAAAAAATAAAACAGGCACAAACTCTACTGAAACAACAAAAGAAACTATTTTTAATGGATTCTTGACAATTTTATGAATTTAATGAAATTTGAATGGACCTAAACGGAGACTAGATGAATTACTTATGAATTTTAGAAGTTTTCTGGGTTTTTTAGCTAAACAGAAAAGTCCTAAATCAATTATTGCGCAATTAATGGGGCTGTTGACGTCAGCGAGGAGAGAGGAGGCTGACGGCTGACAGGTGGGGACCACCTGTCGGTGAGAGAGAGGGGGAGGGAGAGACTGACACGCGGGTCCCACGGGAGGAGAGAGGGAGGTGGAACGCGGTGGCGGCTGACGGGTGGGTCCCGCTCGTCAGCGAGAGAGGAACAGAGAGGAGGGGAGGCGGAGTGCGCGGCTCGGGCGGACGGCAACAGCCGACGGGAGCTGCGGGCGGCGCGGCGGCGGCGGCGCACGGCGACGGCGACGACCGGCGCGACGGCGACGGCGCGACGATGACGACCGGCATTCGGCGACGGCGCGACGGCGACGACGGCCGAGGCGGCGTCGCACGCGGCGCAACCCGGCAGAGCAGCGGCGACGGCTGGCACGGCGACGACTGGCGAGCGGCGAGCGCGTGCACGCGCGAGCGCAGGTGACGGCGGCTAGACGACTGCGTCGTGAAGGCGACGACGACCGCAGCGGCCGGCGGCGAGGACGAGCTTCGCACCCGTCCGGCGACAGCGCGCGGCTCGGCGGCGGTCGGCCGGGAAGGGGGAGAGAGAGGGGAGGAGGATGGAGACGCTCACCGGCGGCGGCGAGAGCGCGGGCGGGTCGGCGAGATCGAGGCGAAGGTGGCGACGCGGGTAGGAGCGGGAGATCGGCAACGGAGACGGAGATCGGCGAACGACGACGAGGCGACGAGGCGCTGCGGCGGAGAGGTCGGAGGAGCTGCGACGGGCGCGAGGCGTCCACCGGCGACGACGAGAGCCAGGGAAAGGTTGGCGACACCGAGGCAGAGGCGATGACGCGGCTGGACGGCGACGACCGGCGAATGGCGGCGAGATTGCACGGCGGCGGCGAACGACGACAGCGCGGTGGCGACTCGGGCGGAGGCGGAAAGTGGGCGACGGCACGCGGCGGCTCGGGATTTAAAGGGCGGCGGCACCGGCTAGGGCGGGCGGAGGTTGGAGACCGTGTCGGGCACGACGTGGTCTCGGCGGCGGCCGTTGCGGCGGCGGCGGTTGCGGCGGCGGCGCGGAGTCGGACTCGGCGCGGAGGCGGCGCGGCGCGGGCACGCGGGTTGGCGGGGAGGCGGTCACTGACAGGTGGGCCCCACCTGTCAGTGGCGCGAGAGAGGAGGGAGGCGGCGCGGACTCGCGGCGCGGGTGACGCGGCGAGCTGGGCCGAGCGGCGGCCCAGGCGGGAGCGCGGGCGGGGCGGGGGAGCGGCCGGTCGGCTGGGCCGGCCGAGGGGAGTAGTGGGCCGGCTCGGCTGGGCCGGCCCGGGAAGGAAGAAAAAGAAAGAAAAAAAAAAGGAAAAAGGAAAAGTAGGGAGGAAAATTGGACTTCGGCCCAATTTGAGAAGGAAGGGAAAAAGAAAGGAAAAAGGAGGGAAAAAGGAAAACCCACTTTTGCCGAGTTTTAAGTTAATTTGTTTGGTCGAATTTTATACTTCTGCCATTTGAATTTAAATCCAGTTAGTCGATTTGCGAGCCTCGATTAATTGAATTAATTCCTTTTAGAGAGATTCTTCCTGAGTTAATTAAGCCAATTGTTATTTATGGATTTCTTTTACGGTTTAGGCTTAGTACAAAACTCCGGGTGTGACAAACCTACCCCCTTAAACGAAATCTCGACCCCGAGATTCGGAGGCACTGGCAAAGAGGTGCGGATGGGCGGCCTTGAGCTCATCTTCTCTTTCCCATGTCGCTTCTTCTTCTGAGTGGTGACTCCACTGAACTCTGCAGAATCTGATCACTCGGTTCCGAGTCTTCCTTTCACTGGTTTCTAGAATCCGTGCTGGTTTCTCCACATATGTCAAGTCTTCCTGTAGATCGATGTGCTCGGAGTTGGTCTGTTCTTCAGGCACACGTAGGCACTTCTTGAGCTGCGACACATGGAACACGTCATGGATTCCAGCCATGTTAGCGGGGAGTTCCAACTGATACGCAACTTCTCCCCTGCGTTCCACTATCCGGTATGGTCCCACAAAACGTGGCGCTAACTTTCCTTTGGTCTGAAACCGGTGTACTCCTCGCAAAGGTGTACTCCTCGCAAAGGTACACATAGTCTCCTGCTTCGAAGGCTAAGTCCTTTTGACGATTATCTGCATAACTCTTCTGTCTGGTTTGAGCTGTTTTCAACCTTTCACGGATTATTCTGACCTTCTCTTCGGCCTGACTTAGAACTTCAGTCCCAAAAACTTGACGTTCTCCTGTTTGATCCCAGAAGAGGGGTGTACGACACTTCCGCCCATACAATGCTTCAAAAGGTGCCATCTGCAGACTGGCTTGATAACTGTTGTTGTATGAGAACTCTGCATACGGTAGATTCTTATCCCAAGTTCCACCAAAGTCGAGAGCGCAAGCTCTGAGCATGTCTTCAAGAATCTGATTTACCCTTTCCGTCTGACCATCTGTCTGTGGATGATAAGCTGTACTGAAATTCAGTCGGGTTCCCAATTCTTCCTGCAGCTTCTGCCAAAACTTGGAGGTAAACTGACTTCCTCGGTCAGAAACGATCTTCTTTGGTACTCCATGTAGACACATGATCCTAGCCAAGTAAATCTCAGCTAATCTTTTCCCCGAGTAGGTAGTGTGAACTGGTATGAAATGAGCGACCTTTGTTAATCGATCAACAATTACCCAAATCGAGTCATGACCGGCAGCAGTCCTTGGTAAACCAGTGATGAAATCCATCCCGATTTCTTCCCATTTCCATTCTGGAATCTGGAGAGGTTGCAACAGTCCTGCTGGCCTTTGGTGTTCTGTTTTGACTCGTTGACAAACATCGCACAAGGCGACATATTCTGCTATTTCTCTCTTCATGCTGACCCACCAAAACTTTTCTTTGAGGTCCTGATACATCTTGGTACTCCCGGGGTGAATAGAGTACTAGGTTTGATGAGTTTCTTGGAGTATCAACTCCTTTAACTCCTTGTTATCTGGTACACACAACCTGTTTTCCATCCAGATTGTTCCATGTTCATCTTCTGAAAAATCTCGAGCTTTACCAACTCGCATATTTTTCTTTAGCTCGGCTATCTCCGGATCATTTGCTTGGGATTGGCGAACTTGATCCACCAAAGTGGGCTGCGTTTCTAGGGTTGCCACGAAACCCTCTTCGACTAAACCCAAATTTAGTCGTTCAAACTCAGGATGTAACTGCTCACAAACTTCCGTTGATACCGTAGCATTGCAATAATTCTTCCGGCTCAAAGCATCTGCAACTACATTTGCTTTGCCTGGGTGGTAATGGATACTTAAATTATAATCCTTGATCAATTCCAACCATCTTCGCTGGCGGAGATTCAAATCCGGTTGTGTGAAGATATACTTTAAACTCTTATGATCCGTATACACTTCACACTTGTTACCGATTAAGTAGTGTCGCCAAATTTTTAGGGCATGCACTACAGCTGCTAGTTCCAAATCATGAGTCGGGTAGTTACCTTCATGTGGTCTCAGCTGACGAGAGGCATAAGCAACCACCTTTCCTTCCTGCATTAGCACACATCCAAGTCCTGATCTGGATGCATCACAGTAAACCTGGAAGTCTTTCATTTGATCTGGCAAAATCAACACGGGTGCTGAAACCAACCTTTGCTTAAGCTCTTCAAAACTCTTATTGCACTCACTTGACCACTTGAACTTCTCTTCCTTTTTCAACAACTGTGTCATAGGCTTGGCTATCTTCGAGAAACTCCTGATTTGGGAAACCGTCTTAGGCGGGGTCCACTTGATTACTGACTCCACGTTACTGGGGTCCACTGCTACACCTTGCGCATTGATCACATGGCCAAGGAACTTCACTTCGTGCAGCCAGAAATCACACTTGTTGAACTTAGCATACAACTGGTGTTCTCTTAGCTTCTCTAGCACAATCCGCAAATGTTGCTCGTGCTCTTCTTCTGACTTGGAGTAGATAAGAATGTCATCGATGAAGACAACCACAAACTTATCCAGGTATTCCATGAACACCTTATTCATGAGATTCATGAAAAATGCCGGGGCATTGGTAAGTCCAAACGACATTACCGTACATTCATACAAGCCGTAGCGAGTAGTGAATGCCGTCTTGGGAATATCTTCTTCCCGAATTCTTAACTGATGATACCCTGATATCAAATCGATCTTGGAAAAAACTTTGGCTCCCTTCAACTGATCAAACAGATCATCAATCCTTGACAGAGGGTACTTATTCTTGATGGTAACATCGTTCAAAGCACGATAGTCCACACACATTCTCTTAGTTTTGTCCTTCTTCTCAACAAAAATAACCGGGGCACCCCAAGGCGAGGTACTCGGTCGGATGTAACCTTTCTGAAGCTGTTCATCCACTTGCTTCTTCACTTCTGCCATCTCATTGGCTGCCATCCTGTAGGGTCTCTTATAGATCGGTGCGGTTCCTGGTACCAAGTCGATACGGAACTCGATCTCTCTTTCTGGCGGCATTGTTGTGAGACCATCTGGAAACACCTCCGGATACTCACAAACCACTGGTATGTCTTCCAACTTCTTCGGATCTTTGACTGTTTTCGAGGGTTGCTCTTTGGCTTCCATCTGATTCAAACAAGTCCTGGTTGTTACTGACTCCGGCGACTGATAAGTCACCACTTTACCACCTTCACTGGTCAAGGTGACTATACGCTTGGCACAATCAATCACTCCTTGATGCTTGGTAAGCCAGTCCATTCCCAAAATGACGTCTAGGTCTTTAGATTCGAGAAGGATGAGATTGGCTAGAAAGGATGTCCCTAGGATTTCTATGGGCACATTAGGGCTATAAAGGTCCGAAAACATACTACGCCCTAGAGTATTAACCCGCATCGGGTTTCTTAACTTTTCCCTTCTTAACCCAAGCAATCCCACAAACATTCTTGAAATAAAAGAGTGGGTAGCACCAGAATCAAAAAGTACTATAGCAGGTACGGAGTTGACAGGAAACGTACCCAGTATTACTTCTGGCGTAGCCTGTGCTTCTTCGGCGGTGACATGATTCACCCGAGCTTGTACAAACCTCTGCCCGCTGCGCTTCGGCTTCGGGCACTTGTCAGCAAAGTGACCTGGGTCGCCACAGTTGTAGCACACCCCAGGCTTTGCACCTGCATCCTTCCTGACTGGAGGAGGTTGAGCTGTTGGTGAAGGAGCATTCTGTTGCCGGGGAGCTGGTGCAGGGAGAGCACGCTGAGGTGGAGCTCGTTGGGATGAGCCACTGGAGAAGTTGTTGGGGTTGTAGGGATGATGTTGGCGGACAATAAAGGTTGATTGCTCGTGTTGCTGATTCTGAGGATGGGGGCTGGTGTGGAACCGGGGCTTCTGAGGAGGCGGCTGGTTAGACCTGAACTGGGAAGCCTTCCTCTTCCTATCCATCTGGAGGTGCTGGTCCTCTTGACGGATGGCCTTATCCACTAGTTTTTCGAAGTCGGCATAGTTGCCCGAAAGCAACTGCTTCTTCACCTCGTCATCCAAACCTCCAAGGAATTTTTCTTGTCTTTCGGCATCAGTGCGAACATCCTCGGGGGCATATCGCGCTAGGCGATTGAACTCATGAAGGTACTCTGTCACCGTCTTGGTACCCTGCTGCAGCGCGCGGAACTCACGCTTCTTCTGTGTGACTATCCCGTCGGGGATATGGGCCTTGCAGAAGTTAAGACAGAATTCCGCCCAAGTCACTTCCATGGTAGCGGTGCGGGTAACCAGGAAATTATCCCACCAAGCAGAGGCGGGACCCATCAGTTGATGCGCGGCGAAAGAGACTCTCTTGGTCAGTGCACTGCAGTAGATTGAGCTTCTTCTCGATGGCATGGAGCCAATCACTTGCCTCCATGGGGTTGGTAGTGCTTGAGAAGGTCGGGGGACGAACACGGAGAAACTCTGGCAACTTGGACTGCACTGGGGGTGGTCCATGCTGTTGCTGGTTATTCTGATTCTGATTCAAGAGCTGCAGTAGCACTTGCTGGTGTTGCTGCTGTTGCTGTTGCATCTGCTGCATCATCCAAGAGAGCATCTGAGTCTGGCTAGCGAGAATCTGGGCGAGCGACGGGTTCTCTAGTGGAGGCGGTGGGGGCGGTCCTCCGGTGCTGGACTGGTCCGTGTCGCGGTTGCCGTGACGGGTGTTCAACATCTGCAGGAGCGGGAGGAACAGAAAGAGAAAGAAGAAAAAGAAACGGCTAAGCAAACAGGGGCTTTATTCAATTAGTGAACTGTAATTGTCTTGCTTAAGAAACACACTTAAAAACCACACAACTCCTGGCGGTACAACCATAACCCCCACTACTGCTATGGTTCACCACTAGCCCCAAGCGAAGCAAACCTAACACACCAAAACTAGCACACAACGACTAAAACAAAGCTAAAGACGACGTCTAGGGCACGGAAGGAGAGCGACGATCGACGACAGGGGACGGATCTTATTCCTCGTCTTCAGAGCGGCTCCTAGAGTTGCTGGGGAGACCATCCTCATCTTCACCAGAAGCGGACTCGCTGCTGCTAGAGACCGAGACATTCCTGTTGCGGTTCCTTGCTGTGTTGAACGGGGAGACACCTTCCTCGGGCACTGGGGTCGGAGAGGTTGGCACCATCTGCATCAGGGGTCTTGGTTCATCCGGGGCACCGGGGTAGGACTGAACTCTGGGCGGCCCACGGGTTCGCTTCCTTGCCGTAGTGCGAAGCCTTGCACCACCGGGCTCTGGGAGTCCTTTGAGCATGGCGTTCTCCTTCTTCAATCGGTCGACCTCATCTTGCAGACGGACGATCTGAGTGAGCTTGGCGTCGTTCAAGGCCTTGGACGCTTCGTGGAGATCGTGATGCATCTGGTCGAGACCCTGCAGCACCGTGCACATCCTACCGAAGGTAGGGTCTTGCTCACTTCGGGCAGACCGAAACCTACTGACCATGGAATTGGGTCCACGACCAGGGTGATACCGGTAAGCCGAATGCCGAAACGTCAGGTCGTGCCTGGCCCTGAGCGTTGTCATCAGACTGTAAGCAGCTTCCTGGCAGGCGTGCTCATGCGTGCCTCCGGCTCCTTCTACTTCCAAGTTAGGGAGGAAACCGGGGATCCCATGTAGCTCCAATCTGACACGGTAGGGAAACTCGCCTTCAAGAGGGTGGATCGTAGTGTACTCCGGCTCGTAGGGGTATCCTGCCGTGAACGAGACTCTTGCCAACTCCGCCACGAATCCAGCCATTCCGTTTCCACGATGATACAAGGGGTGGTCGGCCATCTAAAGAACACAAGGGTTTGGAATCAATAGATGCAAAATTTTATTTCAAGATAAATAAATCATAAAAGAAACAAAGTAAATAAAGTTTTACCCGTAAATCGATTTACTCACACTTTTCAACCAAAGGGGTTTTGTCTTTTTAAATCACTCGTGCTTTTGAAAAACACTAACCCATTTTCAAAACACTCTAACTTTCACAAATTATGCACAAACATGAAAAGCAGAGGGCTCTTAGGGTTTCCATTGGGCTGATCCTACGGTCAAAGGAGGCTCTGATACCAACTTGTCACGCCAAGAAATTCCTCACATGAATTTCTGAACTTAATTGTCTATTAAATCCCTGTCCAGGACCAGCCAGGGTACACAAAAAGACAATGTTGATTACATAACCATCGTTCTTAGAAACAACTGAAAATTACACTTATTCTAGCGGAAATGCAGCGGAAAGAAAAGGTAGACTAGCTCCAGCGTACGGCTCCAGTCCACAGGCAACGCTTCGACGGCGGAACAGCTCACTCCTGAGAGGCACCTCCAACGGACTCGACTTCTAGCTCTGGGGTGGGAAAGTTAAGCAAGGCTGAGTACAAACCACCGTACTCAACAAGTAACACGGACAAGGGGGAAATAAATGATGCATATGGATTAACAAGGACAGGCTAGGATTAGTTGTAGTAAAGCAGCAGTTAAACAAATAACAGAGATTAAAAAAAACATAAAGGTAATTAAATACAGTACAGCACAAGTAAATAACAGTTGTAAAATACCACCACACTGTCCAACGTTACACCACGTTGCAACAGGCCCAACCACTACTCAACGTTACACCACGTTACAGCAGTCCCGAGTGGAAAACCAATTACTCAAGTTATTAAAGGTTCACTAATCACAGTGAGGCTGGGAGCTCGCCCGTAACCGTGGGCATGGCTATTCGAATAGTTTATACTCTGATCAGAGGTGTACTACTGTACCCACAAGACACGACTCCACTACACTTGAACGTGCGCCGACATACCACCATGGTATACCGGAAAGGAGACCATGATAGGACCCGTTACACAACCCTCCCTATTTAATCGTACCACACTTCAGGTTTCACCCCCTCCTTTACACCAAGTCGGGCAGTCCCCTCTTGTGCCTTGGCAGATCCGAAAGCAGCAGAGGCTTTCGTTACACCACGATTGCCCGTCCATACTCCATCACGCCTACCCTTGCCACGGTACGTCAAATAGTTCGAAGTCATGCTTCAACTCCCACCTTACCCATTTCGGCATGTGGTTAGCACTTATTTACTTCCAGGGTTTCCCGTGAACCGGTCCTTAATTACCATGGGTGCGACTCTCAAAACCATGCACCCACAGCCCACCATTATCAATATTTTAGTTGACATTAACCCGAACCGGGTAATGAATCAATATCTCAGTTATTCAGAACTAAGCATTATTAAATGTGATCCCATGAGCTATTTGTTCTAAGCATGGCTAAGCATTAACCTAGGCCTAACTCTAATCAAGTTACCCCTGGTCCAGCAGTGAATAAGGTTGGATAAACAACGGCATAATAATAAGGTTTACCCGAAGAAAATAAATACAGTAAATACTTTGATTAAAACGATGCACATTTGAAATAATAAAGCGGGGAATTTGCAATAATGGGTCCAATATGATCAAAGATGAGTGTCACTTGCCTTGCTCTGGCCCCTGGGGAACTTCGGCGACGATCTCGAAGTAAACCGGCTCTTCGGCGGGGTCCGAATCTAAGCGATAAAGCACAAAAAAAATAAATAAAACAGGCACAAACTCTACTGAAACAGCAAAAGAAACTATTTTTAATGGATTCTTGACAATTTTATGAATTTAATGAAATTTGAATGGACCTAAACGTAGACTAGATGAATTACTTATGAATTTTAGAAGTTTTCTGGGTTTTTTAGCTAAACAGAAAAGTCCTAAATCAATTATTGCGCAATTAATGGGGCTGCTGACATCAGCGAGGAGAGAGGAGGCTGACGGCTGACAGGTGGGGACCACCTGTCGGTGAGAGAGAGGGGGAGGGAGAGACTGACACGCGGGTCCCACGGGAGGAGAGAGGGAGGAGGGACGCGGTGGCGGCTGACGGGTGGGTCCCGCTCGTCAGCGAGAGAGGAACAGAGAGGAGGGGAGGCGGAGGGCGCGGCTCGGGCGGACGGCGGCAGCCGGCGGGAGCTGCGGGCAGCGCGGCGGCGGCGGCGCACGGCGACGGCGACGACCGGCGCGACGGCGACGGCGCGACGACGACGACCGGCGTTCGGCGACGGCGCGACGACGACGACCGGCGTTCGGCGACGGCGCGACGGCGACGACGGCCGAGGCGGCGTCGCACGCGGCGCAACCCGGTAGAGCAGCGGCGACGGCTGGCACGGTGACGACTGGCGAGCGGCGAGCGCGGGCACGCGCGAGCGCAGGTGACGGTGGCTAGACGACGGTGTCGTGAAGGCGACGACGACCGCAGCGGCCAGCGGCGAGGACGAGCTTCGCACCCGTCCGGCGACAGTGCGCGGCTCGGCGGCGGTCGGCCGGGAAGGGGGAGAGAGAGGGGAGGAGGATGGAGACGCTCACCGGCGGCGGCGACAGCGGGGGAGTCGGCGAGATCGAGGCGAAGGTGGCGACGCGGGTAGGAGCAGGAGATCGGCAACGGCGACGGAGATCGGCGAACGACGGCCAGGCGACGAGGCGCTGCGGCGGAGAGGTCGGAGGAGCTGCGACGACGATAGCCAGGGAAAGATTGGCGACACCGAGGCGGAGGCGATGACGCGGCTGGACGGCGACGACCGGCGACTGGCAGCGAGATTGCACGGCGGTGGCGAACGATGACAGCGCGGCGGCGACTCGGGCGGAGGCGGAAAGTGGGGGACGGTGCGCGGCGGCTCGGGATTTAAAGGGCGGCGGCACCGGCTAGGGCGGGCGGAGGTTGGAGACCGAGTCGGGCACGACGCGGTCTCGGCGGCGGCCGTTGCGGCGGCGGCGCGGAGTCGGACTCGGCGCGGAGGCGGCGCGGCGCGAGCGCGCGGGCTAGCGGGGAGGCGGTCACTAACAGGTGGGCCCACCTATCAGTGGCGCGAGAGAGGAGGGAGGCGGCACGGACTCGCGGCGCGGGCGACGTGGTGAGCTGGGCCGAGCGGCGGCCCAGGCAGGAGCGCGCGCGGGGCGGGGGAGCGGCTGATTGGCTGGGCCGGCCGAGGGGAGTAGTGGGCCAATTGTTAATTAAGCGAGCCTCGATTTAATTGAATTAATTCCTTTTAGAGGGATTCTTCCTGAGTTAATTAAGCCAATTGTTATTTACGGATTTCTTTTACGGTTTAGGCTTAGGACAAAACTCCGGGTGTGACAATTGCGCCTCTGACCATGGAGGGGGCACTCCCGAGTTGCATGGTAGCAACTACTAGATGGCTGCCATGGTGACCATCGCTTGTCCTATGGATCATTTTGATGACTGGCAGATGTGGGTTCGGGAGTTGCTGGAGAATGTCGCCGAGTAGATTAGCTACTACTTGGACGTTTTGCTGAGCGGTCCTAAAGACATCACGCCCCTCAACTTGTGTTCGGAGCAGATCACGCTGCATTCTGCGTAACTAGCTCCTCAGCTCCTCGTGAGAGTTACCCGCGAATTGGCGCTTGGCTTCTTCTTTTTGTCAGATTTCATTTTCAGGTCACCTTTTTTGGCTAGCTTGGCTGCTTGCTCCTCTTCTTGAGGCCGCTCGGCGTCACTTGTTGTCGTGTGAATAGTAGTGAAGATCTCCCTTGGCGGAACGAAACTTCCCGTGCTACTTTAGGTTTCAGATGCACTGACTTGGGGAGTCGGCACGGCTTCGTGATTGACTTCAACCTCAATTGGTACAGTGTTGTCTTCTGCTTCTATCAGTATGGCGGCCAACATGGGAGATGACATCTCTGTGTCAAGAGACCGAGATTGGATCTCAGTTTGCTCTGGCGTCGTCTTCTCAGGCTCAAAGTGGCAAACTTCGTAGCTAGACGCAAATGAATCTGAATCTATCTAAGAGAGCGCACCAAACTAGTCAGTTTGCAGTTTGACCCTGCCGAACTTGAAGGTTTTGTCCTAGAGTGAGCTTCTTCTTCATGATGTTGGAGCTGGGATCCATCGATCTCGTCAAAAAAAGCCTTGAAAAGATTAGCGCACCCCCTACCTAGCGAGCCCACTATCGATGATCTAGATCGGCAATAATACTATATGGTGGCTAAAAGGCGGTGAAGTGGATGGTTAGGATGAAGACGAAGGTTTACCTAGGTTCAGGCTCTCGACTAGCGAGATAATACCCTAGTCCTACTGAGATTGTATTGGAGATGTATGATTGTCTATCCCCTGAGGGGTGCCCTGATGTGCACGGGGGTGGCTTGATGTGCACGGGGGTGGGGACTTGGTGGAAATAGACTTGGCTGTAGATGGAAACAAACCCACCGATTGATATTTATCTACAAAATTTCCTCAAAAAATAGATTTGTTATTTCGTGCTTCTCCCTTCTCACGTGCAACCGTGAAGCACGGTAATGGAGAATGAAAACCCTAGATGCAAAAGACACAACTCCTGAACTAACCAACGAAAAATTCTTGAAACCACAAAAATAGAACCGTGGCAGCGAGCCGATTCCGAATTCGTAGGTCCCGACGAAAACAAAGACATGACGGTGGACAACAATGGTGGTACTAGACGTGAATAGAACTCAAAACTCTAGACATGCTAACCTTAAGACCAGCCACACAACTCGACAATGCAACACAAAACTCAACAATGCAAAACTGAAAAGAACAATGCAAGGCACAAAGATGGCTGGGTAAAGGATGAATTAATCTAATCTAATCTAATCTACTATTTTTTGGCTATTTTCTTGTTTATGGGTAGATAAAAACTCACCGAGCAACGAAAGCTCTGATACCACTTGATGTGCACGGGGTGGCCCGATCTTTCACTGAGTTGTGATAACTATAATTTAAGAGAAATGTTGATGATCCGACTACAACCATACAAGACATTGATCTTGCCGGTTGTTGATCTTGCCGGTGCAAGTCAACCTTATTCCTGCAAGCAAATCGAAGAAACAAGCAAGAACAAGATAAAAGCAATCTGATGTCACAAATAGGAATTGAATATAAAAGATAAATTGGGGTTCCGAAGAACAAGTATCCGAGTGGTTGCGCCAACATACACGTGTACAAGCAAGTAGCAAAGGCTAAACTTTAATATAACAAAACCCGCGAAACCCTGCAGAGGTACCTACCTATTTATAGGGGTGGAGGAGGCCTTAGGGGCGTCCTCCCCATGGTTGGGGCGCAGCCCCCTTGGGCCCCTCTTGGGCTAGGGTCCCAGACGAAGTTAAAAGCCCATAGGCCCATTACTGGTGACATGGCGCATTGTTTTTGTGATTCCTGTTGACTCGGGTGGAATTTGACAACGAGGCTAGATCCATTTGAAAGAGGACTCCGACACCTTTCCATCGAGTACTTGTGGACTGGAAACAGAGCATGTATGAAGATTTGGCAGCCGTTTAAATTCAGCGCTACATCAGGTGGCCGAATAGGATTCCAGCACTTGAAGTACTTGACCTTGATATCATCTTGTTCATCCATGATGGGAGCAATGGTTGTATCCATAGTAGGCATGGTCACATCATGCCCCATACCCCTTATATAGTGGGTGATATGGCTTACAAATATGATACTTTCCTAATCTGATAAGATTAAGATCTATCCTACGGATACAGTCAGGTCCAGTACGTTCGGCATGCAATGTGACAATTACCAAACTCCTGGCCGATCTGATATAGATATAATAACCTTCCTATTCGGTAACCCTATGACCATACGTACACGTTTAATCTACGGATACCCCTGGTATAGGTATCCCACATAAGGGAAAACACATTATAATCTAGTCGTGGAATTGAGCAGGCTACTCTACTAATATCACTTTTTTGTTTTCCCAAAAATCACAATCAGAAATATGTTTACTATTACTCATGCATGCCCGCCCTTTCTCATCGTGGCCACCACTCAATAAATCTGATCTTGTACCTCGGTCTAGAATAGTAGCAAGCACCATCACATTATTTTGAACATCCTAATATTTATCAAACTTTTGCTACATTGCATATCCCATTTTGTTCAACTCTGGGTCATCTAAAGCTAAAGATTTATTCAATGCAACCTTAACATTTACAATTTGTGGGTAAAAATGTTGGAAGTGGGATATGTTGAACCTGAAAATGCAATAGTAACCTTGGCCAAAGCCCCATGTATTGGCTCAATTGACTCATACGAAGACCATTCATCATTGTTTGGCTACCATGCATAATTGAAATCTGTATCTGCATAAGAAACTAATGCTCCACGGTATGCAATGCAAGTCCTCAACATGTGATAAGTTGAACTCCATCTTGTAGATACATCAAGTTTAAGTTCTGGCCCCATTTCAATTGAAAGAGACCTACAGATTTGTACGAACTTATGCATGCGAGATGGAGATTCCTTGATGTACTTGACGGTATCCCTAATATTCTTTGTCAAAGGTGCTAAGGGTTGTCTACCATCATTAACTATCAAGTTGATAATGTGAGCACAACAACAAACATGAAAGTATATAGCATTGAACACACTTAATCTGGTAGCTGAAAGCTTAGCTTTTAAATTCTGAAGAGCAACATCATTGTTGGAGGCATTATCAAGAGTTATTGTTATAATCTTGCCCTCAATTTTCCATTCAGCTAGACATTCAAAGATGTCTTGACCTATCACATTCCCAGTGTGTGGTGGATCCAATTCCATAAAATTCAACACTCGGCACTGCATTGACCAATTTCTGTCTATATAATGTGTAACCACAGCCATGTAACATAGGTTTTGGTTGGATGTCCATAAATCACAAGTTAAGCTTATCATTTCAACACTTCTAAGACTTTTGATAAGGCTTTCTTTCTCACTATGAAAAACCTTCAGGCAATCACCTCTTATTGTCTTTCTACCAATAAACTGATATGCAGGATTTAAATACCATAGCACAATGTTGAACCAAGTGTGCTCTACCATCCTAAATGGGTACTCATGAACAATTATTATCTTGGCTATAATTTTATGAGTTTCATCATGGTTATACTCGCTAGGAGTGACAATAAGAGGGAGATTTGAGTCACCTTTGTCTGCTGAATAGTTAAGAAGAGCTTGGGACCTCTTCTTAGCCAACTTGTTCAAGTAAGTTGTGCACTTCTTCATATGCTTCCCAAGATGTGAAGTAGCTCCCCTGGGCTTATAACCATATAGTGAAAAGCAAAATTTACACTTAGCCTTCATCTCTGTCTCACCTGGCTTTACCGAGGAAGGAACTTTAACCTCCTCAAAGTTATTCCAACAATCTGATCTCTTCCTCCCCTTTAAACCTGCAACTGCGGTTGATGCCTTCATCTTCTTCTCCCTCTTGCATTTTCCTGTAGATTCCCTTCTAGTGACATCATTAGAACTATCAGCTGATGCCTCACCACAAGATGGTTCTGACATCTCATCATTGTGGTTGAAAGAGTTACCCTCTGAATTCTCATAATCAGACTACATTCAAAAAAAACAAAAGTTCAACCAATGCATATCAACATGACATTCAATAGCAACACGCAACAAAGTCGCGGTCAATGAGCTTACCAAGTGCACAACTGGAGAGATTGTCACACTCACATCAGTAGTTTTTGTGACCATATCAGATGATATAGCTGCTGCCACTGCTGGTGTGGAGGCACAAGCTGTAGAGCTTATAGAAGCACCGATGACTTTAGAATTGACATCATCATGTGTATTGGTTCGAGACTTCTCCTGCCGAGTTTGGTCATACTTATATCTATGAAAATATATAAAATGGATTCAAAGTTACAAACAACCCCACACTGCCATGCAACTATGTTGATTGAGTTACTGTATATTTACATGAGTCATTCTTCATGATACAAGGGTTATCTCGGTAAAAAAAGCATTTGTATACTACTACTCAGAACATACATAACATTTTCTGTTCAGTACATGCTAAAATGTATATGAATCATATTAACAGATAATCCACCGATCATCCATTTACTAACATGATCTAATACATGGGAAAAAAAGCAAGAACTGTATATTCATCCAGTTACAAATAGATACCCACTGATCATCCAGTCACTAAGATGTTTATTCACCCACTGATCTAATACATGGGAAAAAAAGCAATAACCCCATCTTACTAGTTACTAACATGAATACATAATTACTAGTTACCTGGGAAAAAAAAGCAAGAACTCACCTCTTCATCTTTACTTCTTCAATAGTTCAATGGATTCAATCCTAGGTATCCAGTGAAAGTGAGGCAGTGAGCAAACTGGTGGCCTAGTGGGGACGGCAGGCCAGCAGTGCTTGGTTGCTCCGCTGCTGGCGCAGGTGGCCGGTCGGCGCCGCAGGCGCAGGTGGCGGCGGGCCGGTGGCGCGGTGTCTCCTAGCGCAGCCGCGCAGGTGGCGGGGTGGCAAATGGCGGCGGCGCTGTCGCAGCCGTGCAGGTGGAGGCGGGCTGGTGGCGCAAGGTTGAGGTCCTGGACTCCTGTGCTCCTGGCGGCTGGCGCGACGCAGGTGGGGTGGGGACTAGGGAGTCCGACGCGGCGGTAATCTCTCTTGGGCTCCCGACGTCGACGGCATCGGCATCCCTTCCGACTTGGCCTCGTCGACTCCCGTACTCCCCTGAGCCCGTCACACCGGCCGTCTCAACTCTCACGTACTGGCGTCTGGACTCTGGCACCGTCGCCCACAAGACAAGAGAGAGAGAGACGATTTCACGAGAGAACAGACAAGAGACATCACACAAACCTAGTTTCGTAACGGGCTAGATATGGGCTTCGTTGGTTTTAGCCAAAAGTCTATCTTCAAACCGAGTCTATTTAGCTCGTGAGCCGCTCAAGAGCTGGTCGGACTCGTCTCGGTTCACAAACGAGCTATAACCTAGGCTCGGCTCGTTTAGGATTCGAGCCGAGCCGAGCCGAGCTTGAGCAGAGCTCACGAGCCCAAGTTTTTTGCCCAGCCCTAGTTGGATCTAATAATGTTCATCCTGCTCAGCTAGATCTAATGGTGGAAAACAATTTAGAGAAGTCACAGGGAGACAGTATAGAGGGGGGTGAATAGGTGTCCTGAAAATTTCTTCGAAACAGCAACGGTTAGTAGGGGCCGGACCGTCCGGTCAACAATCTCGAGTTGGGCCGAGAGCTCTGGCCGGACCGTCCTGGTTAGAACACCGGACCATCCGGTCAGTGAAAAAATAGACTTGACAGTCTCCTTTTTCAGTGAGGTTCTTGGGAACGTGAAGTGATTATGTGCAGAATATAAATGCAGAAAGATTGCAGGAACAAAGAGAACACAGAAATCACAAGAACAAAGACACGAGAAATTTACCCCGAAGTTCGGATCTTTCGATCCTATTCTCCGTTGAGGCGCTTCTACGAGTGGGATCTCTCTCAATCCTTTTCCTCTCTTGGCTTCCTCCTACAAAGCCAACACGGGTCTCCGGATCCACGCCTAAGGACTAGCAACCCCTTGATCGACCACCAAGGTCAAGATCAATGCGGCTTGCCCAGCCCTAGGTTGCTACCCGCTCTACCCTGCAGCCCTCTATAAAGAAGCATAAGAATCCACTATCAATCTTTACCTATTTCCTTGCGAAGGTTAGGCACCAACCTTCACAACTTGGTCCCGGGCAATCCACAAGAATTGGAGGCATGCATCCATCTTCACCCAAGAACAATCATTCAATCACTCAGTAGCCTAAACACTCTCCCTAAGACATGATTCATGGATTAATCTCTCTAGGAAGTGTTTTGGGTTAGTGGGGAGGCTTGAGAGGTGCTAGGTTAACCCTAGGAACCAGTGAAATCGAACAGAAAGCCTCACCAACGGTTAGATCCAAAGGGGCCCTTATATAGGCTGGCAGATGTCACTTAGCCGTTGGAAAATAAACCTAACCGGACTATCTAGCCAGCACTTAACTCACTCAGCCTGAGTAGGGGCCAGACCAAGGTCCAAACCGTCCTGCCACCGAACTATCCGGCCTATCCCTGCTGCTCAGGAAAATAGCAACAAGCCTCCATTTAGTCGAAACTTGACCCTAACTACTCTTGGATATATGCAAAGCTTCTGGTGACCCCTCTTAATAGTACGAAGTTCCTACGACTCAAGAACGAAAAAGAATTCCGTCGTCGAATGCCTTCAACTCCGTAGAAACTTCGCTTTGGGTCACTATGCTTCAAATTTGATCGCGTAATCCTTCAATTGAATTGATCCCTTATCTTCTCTGCAATTACAACTCATTGACGCACACATGCTTGGCTAGCATTGTCATTAATCATCCAAAACTTCGTTTAGGGCTAGATGCACTTTTATTTAGTACCTCAAGGTACTTTTTGTTGGACCGGAGCAAATCTGAACTAAAAAATTGCCCTAAAGCTTTATAATAAGGGGAGTAAACTGTGCTATAAAATTATCAGAGAGTGCTATGACACTAATAAAATTCACCAACACCATAAAATATGTAGCAGCTGAACCAATATCTACTATGCAACAGAGATTAGTAGTTGGGCTTCCATGGTCCTATGAAACCGATATTAGCTAGTAAGAGCATTTCACACTAGAAAGATAACTTTATTATGCTTGAAGCAGTGGCTGCCTCTATTTCTTCCCTCCATTTCAGATTCAGTCTTGATTTCTGTCCTTTTTTTAGTTACATTATTAGTTATGTTCATATTGAGTTACATTGATTTCTGTCCTTTTTTAGTTACATTGATTTCTGTCCTTTCTGTTTTGCTTTTTTGGATTATATTGAGTTTCTATTTATTCATGCTCTGCGTGTGCGTTCTCTCTGTTCACAGACTGGAACTACATAACTCGAAGAATGAGCAGAATTATCTCGGCTCAAGAACAATGGTATCCCGCTGTCTTCATTTCACATCCTTGCATCATTATCATCTATGGCTTTTAGTATTCTGTCCCAGAATATAGATGAAACCGTTCGTTTGATTTCATTTAGTATGCTATAATCATTATTTACATACATCAGATCGATATGTTCATTCAGGAATATGCAAAAGATTTACGAACCATTTGAATACATTGGACAATGTTAGATGCTGCTCCCTCCGTTTTATAATATAAGATGTTTAACTTTTTTCTCATAATATTTGACTATTTATCTTATTAAAAAATTATAAAAATATCATTCATTTTGCTTGTGACATACTTTATTATCAAAAAAACTTTAAGCATGACTTATTATTTTTTATATTTGCACGAAATCTTTGAATAAAACGAATGGTCAAACGTTGCAAAAAAATAGTCAAACATCTTACATTATGAAACAGAGGTAGTACGTAAGATGGCATCCAATTTATCACTTTGTTAGTTTAGGTTTGTATTTGTTTTCTTGCTTTCATAAGATAGCTGTTAGCTGAGTGCGTCAATATGCCAGAACCGTGTTCATGTTCACGGCATGGCAGTAGTGTAGCGAGTCCCCTGCTGCACATTCTGATCATGTGGGATGGTGCACGAACGCACTACAACGTGTGGCGGGCAACGTGGACCACGTTGTCCGCTCTTTTCTGATAATCGCTAATAAAAGGAGAAGAAAACCTAGACAAAAGCTGCACGGGTTTATACAGCACAAACTTCTATTTGCCTCCCGTGTCCACATCGTTTCTTTAGAGAAGAGTATTTTTACCCGGCCTCTATATCCACTCGGATATATGCAGCCATTTTTTATTTTGAGAACTTTGGGAACTTAGCCCAAGTAGAGGACTTAGCCTCTCAAATATCGAAATCTGAAATTCATGCTCCTGTGTCATTGTTGTAGCCTTCACCTTACGATCTCACCGGCGAACATCTTTGCCGTATTTAGGGTTGAAACTGGTTCGGATATTTTCCGACCGACCGGAGCAATTTCGGATACGAACGGAATTCGGTCGGATAGTTCCGGATATTTTCGGATTCGGAATCGAATTCGGATATTTTTTTCGGATATGGAAACGAATACAGTACGAGTAATATCCGTCGGAATCGGATAACGGTCGGATAATATCCGAAATTATTATGCGGATATCCGGATTGTAACCCAACTAAAAATAAGCCCAACTGCCTGGTGGCCTGACCTGGCCCAACTACTAACCCTAACTCACCTCACAAATGCACCAGTGCACCACAGTACCACACCAATATCCACGATGCAGTAGTTGCCTGATTGCCTCCTCAGCCTCAGGCTGCTGCCGCCGCCACCGCATCGCCTCCACCGCCGCCGCCGCCGATGACGACGTCGCCTCGCCAACTAGCGCCGCAGCCCCTCGCCGGATCTTGCTGCGCCGCCACCCCTCACCGATTCGTGCTGCGCCGCTGCCCCTCACTGGATCGGACAGCGGAGATCACGGCACCCCGTTGCCCTTGCTGGATCAATCTGCGCGAGCTGCGTCGCCGCCCTCGCCGGATCGAGCTGCGCCGTTGCCTGTCATCGGACCACGCCGGCTCTCCCCGCTTGCAAGCAGCTAGGTTTCATATGTATTTTTATTTGCAAGAAAGAAGATTAAATATTTTAAGTGATAGAGAATTATAATTTACCGTTGGTTCAGACCAGTGGAGGTCATACTAAGGCTCCTTTTTTTTTCATATTATCACTGTATTATTGGTGCGAGCTATGTACTTCTAAAAACTGATTTGTGGAGCTCCTCATTGATTTATTTTTGTTTTGTGCATGTGTTATGTTGTAGATTTGTGATGAATTCCTCTAATGCAAGTAGCAGTAGCTTCAGCTTATGCAGTACAAGTGTAGCACCATTGCCAACACTATCTCAACCAACACAAGAAGCTGCTGCCAACCCACAAGTGCGTGATGCAACTGCTCTTACAACAACAACAAGAGTCGATGTTGATTTGACACAAAATACTACCGATGAGATCACAGAGGGCTCTCCTTAAAAAAAACAAAGAAGTGCAGCTCAAAGGTTTGGGAGTACTTTGACAAGTATGAGGAGAAGATAAGAGGAGATAATGGAATAGAGGTTATGTCACTTTGGGCTAAGTGTAAGAAGTGTAGTTATAAATCACGTCGGGAGAGCAATAGGGGCACAACGGTATTTTGGAATCACTTGGCCAGCAAGCACCAAATCAAAAATGGCCAGCAGCTTCTAGATCTGAAAAAGAGTGATAGTGGCAGTGGAACTACATCTGTTGAGACTTATAGGTATGATGAAGCTGTCAGCTTAAAGAAATTTTATTTGGCAATCATTATGCATGAATATCCCTTTAATATTGTTGAGCATGAGTACTTTGTGGATTTTATCAAGTCCTTGCGCCCTAGTTTTCCAATCAGAAGTCGTATAATTGTTAGGAAAGATATATTGAACATGTTTCTAGAGGAAAAGAAGAAATCATATGAGTACTTCAAAACACTTTCATGTCGTTTTAGTACAACCATGGACATGTGGACCTCAAATCAAAATAAAGGTGCATAACTGTGCATTGGATAGATGATAATTGGTGCATGCAAAAGAGAATTGTGAAGTTTATGCATGTAGAGGGCCGTCATTCAGGGAAGAACTTATGCAAGGAATTTTATGATAGTATACTAGATTGGAACCTTGATAGAAAATTGCTTGCACTTACTTTGGACAATGCATCAGCCAATGATGTATGTGCTAAGGGTCTAGTACTAAAGCTTAACAAGATATCACCCTTGATCTGTGATGGGGCCTTTTTTCATGTGAGATGCTTGAATCATATTTTCAATCTTGTTGCTCAAGATGGTTTGAAGCAAATTGCACCAGCTGTTTCAAATATTAGAAACACAATTTCAATTGTGAAGAACTCCATATTGTAGTGGGAAGAATTGATGAAGTGTGCCTCAGAATGTGATGGTTTAGATACTAGCCATGGTCTCTCTTTGGATGTATCAACAAGGTGGAACTCAACTTATCTCATGTTAAAACAAGCTCTTCACTATAGATCAGCTTTTGATAGACTTTTTCTTCGTCATAGAAGCAAATATTTGCATTGTGTCCCAACAGCTAGTAATTGGACTATGGCAAAATCATTGTGCACATGTTTAAAAAGATTTTATGATGCTACTTTGATCTTCTCTGGCACTACATATCCAACAGCAAATCTGTTTTTTACTAAATTCTGCCAAATTAAGCTAGCAATAGCTGATTGGTGCACCAACTCTGATCCAACTATAGCAGCCATGGGCTTTAAAATGAAGGCCAAGTATGATAAATATTGGGAGAAGTCCAATATGGCTATTTCTGTAGCTTGCTTTCTTGATCCAAGGTTCAAGACAAATCTAGTAACCTATTATGCAGAAAAGATTTATGGTGAGACATATGCTCCACAAGAAATTAAAAAATTCATGGATGTTGTTAATCGGCTATTCCAAGCTTATGAGTTTAGTGCATCAACTTCAAAGAATGCATTGGCTACAAATTTGCAGAAGGATTCTTTAATCAACGAGGATAAGAATATGGAGAGTGATGATGATCTTGATGAAGATGTTATGAACTACTTGCGTCGCTGCACTGCCTCTGGAAAATCCACTAAAACTGAGTTGCAAGTGTACCAAGAACAACCATTAGTGGAATGGGATACAAGAGACAAAACATTCAATATTTTGCATTGGTGGTCACTCAAGCAACATGAGCTTCCTGTTCTTTCTCAACTTGCTCGTGATGTTTTGTCTATTTAAGTGTCAACTGTTGCTTCAGAATCAGCATTTAGTGCTGGTGGGCGTGTTGTTGATCCATTCCGCAATCGTCTAGATCCTGAAATCGTGCAAGCTTTGATTTGCACCAAAGATTGGACTGCTGCATCAAGAAAAGGTAATAATGTGTTGTATGTACATCATTATATTGCTTTAACCTTTAAGTGATTGTTATTCTTTTCTTCTAAGAATATATGTGAATGTGAATACTTAGGTGGAAATGTGGTTGGTTCTATCATCAATGAGTTGGACATGGAGAACCTTGAGCGATCTTTTGCTACCTTGCTGGCCATGGTTTGTGCTTCTAGCACTAAAAAGTTATACAATTCTTTCACTGTCTTTTATACTTCCACTAATAATTGATCAAATTTTTATTTACAGGCCACGAAACAAAATGATGAACAAGATGGTTATGGTGATATTGAAATGGACTATGTTGAAGATGATTACGACATAGTGCCAATGGGTGTTTAATAAAATGTTTGTTAATTTAATTTGCAAGATGTATGTAATGAACTATTTCCAAGAGCACTGTCTGTGATGGACTATGTGTCTTAGTGTCTATGCCCATTACTCTATGTTACATTTAAACCACTTAATATTGGACTGTTCAAGTAGTTTCTAAACTATATGATGTGATGTGACTCTTATGTGATAATGATCTAATGTGTGAGACTATGTCACTATACCATTGTGTCTGATTGTGCAAGTTTGTGGATGTTTCTTGTTATGCTATTATTAATTGCCTATATTTAGAAATGCTGATGAGTTATATTAGAAAATATAACAAGTTATATTTATTCTATGATTTGAGAAGTATAGTTTAAGAGGTTTTTATGTTCTGATTAATATCCGTCACAGTATCCGTTTCGATTCATATTCGCTCCGTATTTGTATTCGATAATATTCGATTCCGTTTCCGTATCTGGGTTTCCGATTCCGAAAAAAATATAAAAATGAATATGATAGAGCCAGTTTCCGACCGTATTCGATCCGTTTTCAACCCTAGCCGTATTACATTTGGTATCTCGACTCCCGCGCGTAATTTCTGCCTCTTCCCGCACGCGATTCTGCCTCTCCGTGCGTACGCACTTCTTTTCCTCTCCGTCGTGCACACAATCTCCCTCTACTCCTCTTCCTCTTTCGTATCTATGTGGTACGATCTGTAAAGACAATTGCTCTGAGATCCAGTGGCAGACCTTCCCAGATCAATGGTGTCAGTTAACAAGCTTGTTTGTTGGTTGGTTTGCCGCTTTGCTTCCACTATCCTGCAGTAGATCACAAACGGACTTTCTTTGTTGGTGGTTTGCCTCTTTGCTTCTACTATTCTGTAGCTGCAGAAAGATGACATGCATGTTTTTCTTTCTTTCTTTCTTTCTTTCTTTTGTGTGTCGGGTAGCTATAGTAGTGAGCACACATTGCCATCTTGCTGTTTATAACTTTTAAGTTAGCCTTGGTGTTTATAAGTTTTGCCATCTTGCTGTAAGGATATATAAGATCAGTGTATGCTTTTTTCTTAACAATGTAAAAGAACACCTGAATACACATATGTTTTTCTGTTAAGACTTATGTTACAACTGGGATAATATTTTCAATTAATCTATGGTATTTGAGTTATAGTAATAGTGCCTTGCAGTTTTTGTACTACACAGAATTTGGTTGATATGGTCTCTGTTATGTTCCTGGCACAAATGGCTACAAAGATGCAATTCACTCTTGATCATACGCATTGATATGTGCATGTTATAATTAATTATTTGATTATGAGATGTAGCCAGCCAACAGATAATCTATTATACTAGTAGCAGGCTTTAGCAATGGGCTAATAGTCAGCAGTTGGCTGTACTATTGAACTTGCTCTTACCACAGGATTGGTGACCTGCTAGGGGTCGCGCATACACTGGGTCTTGCACCTCGGGACTCGGTGGTGGGATACAGTCATGCCGACACGGCTGGTGACCCGGACGCCAAGAGCACAACCGGCGTCGTCTTGTTCCTCAGATCAAGTAGTCTGTGAAGCAGAAAGTTATCGCGCTTTCGTCCTGTGGGGCGGAATACATCGCAGCGACCATGGCTGCATGCCAAGGCGTCTGGGGGAGATCAACCAGGAGAAGGCGGATGCATTCAATCTTCTTGTCGACAACAAATCAGCAAAAAAAAAAAACCGTGTCCCACGAGTGGAGCAAACATATTGCCACTCGCTATCACTACATTCGGGAACGGGTGGAAGATGGTGAGTTCATCGGGACTCAGGACCAGATTGCATATATCACGACCAAGGCACTTGGGCGCGTTCATTTTCAGAAGCTCCCCTCCTGTATGAACCGGGCGTAGCCGAAGTCAAATCCAGAGAAGAAAACCCAGAGAAAGGCTGCGCGGGTTTGTGCAGCACAATCGAACTTCTGTTTGCCTCCTGTGTCCACATCGTTGTAGCGTCCACCTTACAATCTCACCGGCGAACATCCTTGCGAGATTACAGACAATAGGTTTCTGTACAAGATCAACATGTCTGAAAACCAGGACCACGACGACCAAAGAGCTCAGATCAGAAATAAATATTCTGAATACTAAACTTACAGATCTGAACAAACTAACTAGACCACATGTACAGACCAAACCTTTTGTCTTCCACAAACTATAATTTAGCCTGCATAAAGTTTAGAAATCACAGAATTGTCATTCTTTATTCCTTCCATCATAGAATTGATAATTTAATAAATATTAGCAACATGCCAACGTCAATTTTGAGGTGTATAATAACTGTTATGTTGAAGCCACACGAGAGCATTGTGTCATTGCTGCAAGTAGTCTTGGCATAGGGGGCAAATCAAGCTCCTGTACACCGTCAAGAACACGGACCACTTCACCCATTGTTGGCCGATCAATGTCATTCTCTTGGATGCACCAACATGCAACTCTGCAAACCCTTTCAACCTCTTCTAGATTGAAGTCACCATTTAATCGTGGATCCACCAAAGTTTGCACATCTCCCTCATGAAGCTTACTGATAGCTTGAACAGGAAAATAAGTAACACAAGAATTGTTGCTAATCTCTGAATTAGGTGAATTCCTACATCCTGAGATTATTTCCAATAGTACCATACCAAAACTGTAGACATCAACCTTTGGCGTAACTGCAACTCCGCTAATCCATTCTGGGGCAAGATACCCTATAGTCCCTCTAAATGTAGTCAGAACTCGGCTAAAATCCCTTCCTACTACCGCTGCCAATCCAAAGTCTGCAATTTTAGGAACAAATGATTCGTCGAGGAGTATGTTTTCTGGCTTAATATCACAATGTATAATGCACTCACGACAACTCTGATGCAAGTAAGATAATCCTCTAGCAACTCCTACAACTATTTGATACCTGGTGTTCCAGTTTAGGACATTAGCACTGCTCTGAAATAGATGGACATCCAGAGAACCATTTGACATATGTTCATACACAAGTAGTCTGTTATCACCTTCGCAGCAGAAACCAATCAATTTGACTAGGTTGATATGTTGAATCAAACCAAGTGAGCCCACCTCAGCCCTGAATTGCTTCTCGCCCTGACGGGCACCATCAAGCCTTTTAACTGCAATGGCAGTTAGGTCACTTAGTACTCCCTTGAATACAGAACCAAAACCACCTCCTCCCAGCTTTTCTGAAAATTTTCTGGTAGCCTGGCCCAAATCAGCGTATCTAAATGCTATAAGTCCACTGCTACCTTGACTGCCAGGTAATGGTAATGGCCCACTGCAGCACTTGATTTTCTTCCTCCAAACGATCAACAACAGTATGATCATCAGTAACCCAAAACCAGCGATGCTTACAGCTGTAACAACTCCAACCAAAGGTTTTGCTTTGTTTTTCATGAACCGTGGCAAATCTTTGGCAGCAAGGCGAAGGTAAAGAACATCTTCAGAAGTATTATCAGTACCATCATTCTCATTTACACTAAGCAATTCCCCATGCCAGATGGAGCATCTGCTATTTTCATAGGCATAAGCAGTGCAGGAACAGTCACTGAGACAAGCTTCTTGGCACTTGCTCTGAGTGGTAGCATCATCTACGCTTTGCGGGTTATAAGGCAACGTAACACGAGATATGGAGTGGAACATGTCCGTTGAACTTGTTGTATTTCCTTTTCCAGTGCAGTCTAAAGGACTGTTTCTGATGCAACCTCCTGTTCGATCATCAAGATCCCAATCCCGAGGCGACTTTCGAGAGAAGCTCTCCATGCAGCCGCAGAATTGGGGCGAGTTTCCGTTACAAACAGTGAAAGGTCCACAGGTAGCGTAGGGAGTGCAGGAATCAGCAGGTTGGCTATATATGACCTGCCAAGACTGGTTGGCTTGTGACCACACATTAATCTTGACCTGACCAGAGATGTCTAACGAGACGAAAGAGGAGGATGACTCATCCGTTGAATTGTACATGTAGTACTCCTCTGTCTCGTTATTAACATATATTGGGATAATCAGACCTTTCGTCCGTGGATCCATGTCTAGCAGCGACTTAAGTATTGGTATAAGCATCAATGATTTATCAGATGACCAAGACCAGTACACTACTGGGGGGTTGAGGCGCCCGAGCACCACTCCTTTGGTACCTTTGGTATCCAGTGCTATTGTGTATGGGCCGAAACCGGGATCAATCCGGCTCTTCCTTGATATGCCTAGCCGATTCAAGCCACTAACCTTGTTCCAGCCAAACTTAGCACCAGGAAGCAAAACATCTACTGGGTAGTCAAAGCTCTGCCACAGCACTACATTGGATGAGTTTTTCATCATGACAAGGTTCCCATCATTTAGGATAACAAGAACAGTGGTACTAGTGTTCCTGCTAGCTGCTTCTGTCCTACTATTGACAATGCTAGTGGACCAGACTGTGGATTCGTTTTCATGGTTCAAGATGGCAAGGTTTCCATCTGCTGTGATTTCCAGCTTTGTTTGATTGATGTCAGTGGCAGTGATGGGGTTCTCTCTATTAGCAACCCATACTGTAGTAAGAACTGGGATCTTGTTGAACCATATGCCAAGGTACCAATTGGGGGAGGTGGTGTTGTCAGATGACTTACTGGTTGTTGGCTGGAACTGGAAGAAGCCGAGCGCGAACTTGCCGTTTCTTGAGACGAGCTTGTCACCAACAGAGAGGGCTTGCGCTACTGCAAGAGTATCATCTGTCGCACAACACAAAGGTGTGTGCGGGGAGAAGAAAACAAGGCTGAGGAGTATGTAGAGAGGAGCCATACTGACAAGAAAATGAGTTGGATGCACATATGTGCTGTGCTGCATGCTCTTGTATATAGAGAAGAAGAAGAAGAAGAGGATGCACATAAAGAAAATTGGGTGAGAAATGGAGCCCACTCTGGAACTCTATGAATGGAAGAGAGTAGATGCAATGCAAGTTTTGGTCAAGCTCGCATCCATAAAATAGAATAATCAACACATGAATACCCACTTGACCAGTTGGCCACTAACTTGGGAAAAGGCATGTGCAGGCAGAAGGAATCACCACCTTCCAACAGGCTGAAGATGACTACCCAAACCAACGCATAATTCCATAGGCGTTTACTTCACTGTTGTCAGTCACGACCGAAAACTGTGATTGACGAAGGTCTCGCACGGGTCTCTGCACGCGCCAAACAGCCAGCCTTCTATTTTTGGTTTTGGGGCCATTTTCGTTTTTGGGCCATTTTCGTATTGCACAGAGCATCTATACTTCCTATATAATTCTCACCCACTACCTATAAAACTCAACATGCACACATGCCATGTCATCATCCACTAGCAACCATTATATTTAAACCTCATGCAAGCATGTTACATAAGCTCAACATGCAAACATGATATGTCATAACCAATTAGAACCTATTATATTTAAAGTTTATGTAATCATGATACATCATATACAATTTATTAGATTCTAAAGATTAATATAAAACAATATCAAATCATCATCCTCTTTATTATTTTTATAATAATTTTTCATAACACTTGAATGTATATTCATCCATTATTTTAACTTATTTAACATGTATTAGTCCATGTATCCAGCATTAAGAATATTCATGTATTATTTTAACATATTTAACATGTGTTTATCCATATATTCCGCGGTAAAGCGCGGAGTATTGTCTAGTTTATACTTAATACTCCCTCCCTATTATATATATATATATACACACACACTAGCATATCGTCCATGCGTTGCAATGGAGTTTTATTAAAAATATCATTATCATGTTACTAAAGAAAAGTTAATAAAAGTGGTTTGATATATATTAGTTACTTTTTCTTTAAAAAATAGGAGAGAGTTGGTGGTGGGGTAAGTGGTAGATTCACTACCACCACCATTACCGCTTTTTATAGGAGTAAAATAATTTTTCATAATATTTGAATGTAGATTCATCCATTATCTTAAGTTATTTAACATGTATTAGTCCATGTATCCAGCATTAAGAATATTCATGTATTATTTCAATATATTTAATATGTGTTTTTCCATATATTTCGTGGCAAAGCGCGGAGTATTATCTAGTTTATACTTGTGAGATACCTATACAGGGGGTATCGGTAGACTACATGAATACGTACGGTCAATAGGGTACTGAATAGGAAGAAGAATATATCTGTACGGTGTCGGCTAGGAGTTTGGTAGGTATCGGTTTGCACGCCGTGTACGTCGGACCCGAGCCGCAACCAAATTAGGATAGATTTTAGCCTTGTTGGAATATGATTATATCATATCTGTAGCTCTATCCCCACTATATAAAGGGGTACGGGCGCCCCCTAAGGGCACCGAGAATCATCTACGCAACGCGACCGCCAAGTAGGAGTAAGGTATTATCTCGCCACGTCGAGGGCCTAAACCTGGGTAAATCATCTCCCCTCTTTATCTTAACCATCAAGTTCCGAGCCTAATAGTCACTCTATAAGCTTATTGCCGATATCAATCGTTGACAATACTTAATACTCCCTCCATCTAGTTTATGATTAATTTTTTCCCGCCAGAGGAAGTGCCAGAGCCTGTGTCAGAAGGAGGTAGTTCCCAAGGTTGAAGTGAGGTTCAGTCCACCATCGAGAATGTCTGTGGTGTGGAGCCGTCATCGGCAGCTGAAGCTGAAAATTATATGGTTTAGTTTGTTTTCTTTTTTCGCTGCATTTTGATAGACAATTGTTTTTATTTGTTTTTAAGTCGTTGAACTGTGTATTAATTTGTCATAGTGTGTACTCAGGCTGATTCCTGAACCGAGAATTAATACATGCTATTGTTCAGAAATTGGTATAAATTTCTGAGCGCGACAGTACCTCAGTGGCTCAAACGAATAGCCAACTCAGATCCTCTCAATTATACTCCGCTTATACTAGTGAATAGTTAGGCCAGAAAGAACTAACCACTCGCATTCATGTTAGCGAGTAGTATACAAAACCATGAAGAGGAAAAGAACTAAATACTACTCATATAGATGCTTACTTGGCATCACAATTGTCTTTGCTCTTCGGATGCTTGGCTACCCATGTCCATAAGCGACCGACTAGGTGTTAACCCTTAGGCCTTGTTTCTTTTAGCTTGGAATTATTATAATCCAGATTATTGTGAGTAAGCTGAAAGAAACAAACAACTTATTGAAATAATTTATTATAGTCTAGAACACACCTTATTATAATCTGATAAGCTCATTTAGGTGAGCTTTTTCTAGATTATTGGGTAAAAAATTACCCACCATGTCACCTCACTCCCTCTTTAGACATGTAAACCCAATAATCTAGGCTCTAATAATCTATGAAAGAAACAACATATAACTTATTCTACTACAAATTATAATGGTAATCTGACTCAATAATCTAGATTATAATAATCATAAGTTGAAAGAAACAGGCCTTTTTTTTAGACCTTTTATGGGAGTCCTAGACATTCCTAATAAAGATATCAACACCTGCAATCACCTAGAAAGAAACATACACAACAACAAAAGCAAGGCTCAGTACTAATGTATTGACAGTGCCATTTAGCAATTCAGCAATGTTAGATTATTGGCTAAATAACAAGGATGGCTTCATGTACATAAAGCTAAATTTATTTCAGTCTTAGAAGGAACATTTCTATAGCAGTGGAATGGATTTATATATTTGATAGGAACATGGCATTAGTAAGCATTTTTTAATATATAGAATCACGGGCTCCCTAGCAGGAAATCCGTAATACAATAAGGTAATTACTATCTCCGTCATTATCGCTATTTAAACCGTTTACTTCCTCATCCCTTCAGAATATGTACTGGATCAAGATTATAAAACTATTTGGTGTATATCCTTAATATGTAATGATTGTTAGTTTGAACAATTAGATGCGTCAAGATTAGCTCACATCAGTAATTGTCCAATAATTAAATCACAAATGGATTTTTCTAGAGCAATTATAGATAAACTAATTTCAAATGGTTTTATTGAAAGCTCTACAGAGTAAAGGTCAGGGTTATTGATTTACGTAGTAGTGATGTCAGAGACCTTGGCTGTATATATACATCCGAAATGGGCGTAGAATCGAGATTCTTTAGATTATCTAAAAAGAGAAAAACACGATCTCAGACACCAATACATCATAGAAATAATTTCATATTTAGCATTGTATATACTAGCCGATTACAATTTACAACAGAAAACCAATCTACAAGGGCTAATTACGTTTGCTGACAGGAGAGGGCAGAGGAGGGCACGGTGTGGAAGAGGTAGCGCAGAGGGACGCCGGTGCATGGGTGCTACAGGCAGTGGCATAGGGTGTGGTTGTTTGGAAAAAGTCCAACAACATATTTATAAATACAAAAATAAGAATAAATTTTTTATACACATATTCTCTGGACAGTGACTCTCGCGTGGGCCCCTTCACATGCGCGCCTGTGGCTACGGATGGGTTGGCACGGTCCACTAAAATTTTACGGATAGTCCCACCCCAAATTTGGGTGGTATATTCCATCTTATGTTTGACTACTCCCTTATGCTCCCAAACAAAATAAAGGCAAAACTGGGTTGGCTCCATCCCAATCCTTCAAATCCCCCAACTAAACATATCCTTTGTGATCTATAAGGCAAAACTTAAAAATAAACTTTGTAAAAACACTCCAAAATCAACTAAAAATTTAAGACTAAAAAATTTAAAATTTAACTTATAATTATAAACGGAAGTAAAAAGATGGGGACGATAGAGCTAGTGCACAGTTAGCCAAGACCGTTAAATCTAGGTAATGTCATGGATTGATTTTGCTCTATTTATTGTAGCAAGTTTTTCTACAAGACGCTGAGCATTGGTGACAATCCACTGATTTCAACAGAGGGTTTCAAATACTAAATTTGATCCTTACCCTACAAAATACAGAGTCGCATTCTCTTCTTCGACATGATAATGTCACCGCACTATTAAAGTTCGTTATGTCCTCAGCAGATAACCTTGTATTTCGGTGAAGCAGAGTCTTTCAGTTTTAATTATGTTTAGGCCACCAAAAGTGCCTACTACGAAGAAAAACGGACATGAGTTTAACCGGCCATTGGTATGTATCGTGGTCAATTAATACAAAGAATCAAGACAGAGGGTGTCGAATGGTAATATATGCACGGCCATGGTCATGTGAGCAGTCTGATCAGTACTGCTACTCCCCAATGCACATGCGGTTTTGCTGTAAATCACCCATTTTCCCTTAAAATAATACAATTTTAACTAGTGTAATTATAATGTAAGTAACAAGTAATTAGAATATAATTTCAATGTAACCAGCAGGAAGCTATGGGTATTCTTTATTTACATATGACTTACATGTTAGTAATATACTAAATACACGACACAGTGAGTACATAATGATTATACTATAGTTGTATTTGTGTGATTTTAAGAAAAAAAAGTCACTTGGGTGATATACATGCACCCCCACCTTATGGAGTAAGAAGGCCATAAAGAATGGGACCCACATAATAAGTTTCTTGTTGTTTAGATGTTCATAATATATAAGACAGTAACGGACATAAGCCAGGGCTCACGTCCAAAAAAATCATATCCAATGGTCCTAACTCTCTCATGGGGCAGAGAAAAAAAGGAGAGATAATGTATTTTAATTCTTATAGGTAATCCATATAGTTATGGTTGATTTCTCTCCATTCCTAACCCCTACTTCTATAATAATAGCGTAGCTCATATAGAGCTATATGGACCACTTTTGGAAAAAAGTTTTTTAGCATATAAGTTGAATATCCACCTATTTCTTATGTCACTTGCATAGTCATACAAAAAATCAAAAACTTTTTGTCACTCTTACAAATATTCATAACAAATTTACCAGTGGACCCACCTGTCATATACTAATGAGGTCTCATATTTCATAGACAGTGAATGACAAATCTATTTTGACCCATCGTAAGAGTGGCAAACAGTTAAATTTTCCATCGTCACCAAGCGAAGGCCTCATCTCCATGCTGAAATGTCAATAAGCCTTCTAGCCCACCTCCTCAGCTATAAGCCCGTGATCTATTGAGTCAAGGCAGTTGTCGTGAAGACGGGAGATCGAGGGCCTGAGGTAAAATTCAGAAGCTGAAAAGGCCAAACCGAAGTAGTACATCTTCTTAATAGGTTTCTATTTCCATATCAGTTAGTCTTGCGTATAATATTCGAAAACTGAATGTCTTATCAATGAGACAACCAAACCGGAGTAAGTGAATAGCCTCATCGTGGCAATTGAACATGCGAGCTGAGTCCCATGCAGATTGGCAGCAGAGGGTGCTCGCAATGTTTGGCTTTTAATTTCTGTAAAGGGGGATGAAGGCAAAGCAATTAACCTGCAGAGATAGCAAGAGACGTGGCCTAATCTTGGTTGAAGGGCACACTTAATCACCTTGATTTGGGCAAATCCACCCTGTGGAATCAACATCCAAATCTGGAGGGTTATGGGGCTTACAATAATCTGTGGCCATTAAGTAATAGAAGAGGACAGCATAGATGGGGATATGAATATCATCAAATCATATGATATGATACGATATGAATATCCAAATATCACCTACCCTTTGAATGTGTGAATATCATCAAAATAATGCTGGTTATTGCCATGCCCAGAGATAATATTCTCAGCCTCTCCTTCCAAACATTATGCGAGAATTAACAGAACTTAAAGGTGCAAATCAAATAAAACACCTGAATTTGTTTCTCCCATCCCATCCCATCCCATCCCATCCCTCCATTTATAGCCAATCTCCTAATTCTTGTCCATTGCGTACATCCCCACCCCACGAGGTGTTGCCTGTCAACTGCGGTTTGGGCATCGATAGCGGTAAACTGGCGTTCCAACAACCAACCGTGAGATCTTTGTTTCCTATTATTTGTCTTCTTAGTTTGTATCATTTCTACATTTTATGGTAAATACATTTTTACTTATGAAAGGAAGATGTGACCCGCTCCCTAAGAGCAAGTATAATAGTAGGCTATAAGTTAACTATAAGCTGATGTGGAGGAAAGAGATAATGAAAAAGGAGTGGGGTTGGCTCTCATGCAATAGCCAACTATACACCAACTTTAAAAAATGCATTAAATACAAAGGTAAGAGAAATAGATAAAAGATAAAAATTATAGCCAACCTTATAGCCAATCTATTACATGTGTTGACTATAATACAAACTTATAGCTAGTAAGTTGGCTTTACTATTAAACTTGCTCTAAGAGCAAGTATAATGGTAAACTATAAGTTGGCTATAAGCTGATGTGAAGGAATGAGGTAATAAAAAAAGTGGGGTTGACTCTCATGCAAGAGCCAGCTATACACCAACTCCAAGAAAAATGAATTAAATGTAAAGATAAGAAAAAGAGATAAGAGATAAAAATTATAGCCAGCCTTATAGCCAATCTATTATATGTGTTGACTGTAATATAAATTTATAGCTAGTAAGCTGGCTTTACTATTAAACTTGCTTTTATCCACCTCCCCACCATGTTGCACAGTCAGGCTAAATTAAGTTTCAAAATGTGGATGTGGATAATATGAGGTATTTGACCTATATTATAAGAAGTACTCCCTCCATCCTAAACGTTTAACGCCGTGGACTTTTTTACACATGTTTCATCATTCGTTTTATTTAAATTTTTTATAAAATATATAAAACTATATATATGCATAAAAGTATATTTAAAAATAAATGAAATGATATAAAAATCATTATAAATTATGTAAATTTTTTGAATAAGACGAATAATCAAACGTATATAAAAAAGTCAACAGCGTCAAACATTTAAGGACAGATATAGTATATTAGATAAGGTTGGGGGCAGCAGACACATGGTGGCCAATGATGATGAAGTGGTTTGGGGGCAATAGATCCTAGTAATAACATTATAAGGGCAAGTCTTTAAAATAAGGGTTTTTTACCATCTTTAAAAAGTACCTCAAGGTACCAAGAATTTTAGTACAAATTTTTGGTACCTTAAGGTACCACACTTTTTACACTAAAAAGTGTGGTACCTTCAGATATTTTTTCAAGGATGCTAAAAAAGCTCTTAAAACAAATATAAGGCAATGAAGATGTGTGATATTAGGATGAAAGCTTGCAAATGTTGGATCGAAATGGAGGGAAGTAGAGACAGTATGGCAGTGAGTTGCCATGAGCCACACAATGTCATGACAGATGATGGGAATGGCAGCACGCATGGAACAAATGATTTTGGAACCGTATAGTATGACATGAAGCACTATGCAGAAATATCAGTTTTCGTTTTTCCAAACTTGCATCTAATTAAGTCATGTTGATCGTAACTGCAAGTGTTTCTTGTTTTGATAAGGAAGATTGGAATTAACGAAGGAGCCATTCCAATTACATGGAAATACTTATGAGTGACCCTGTTGGAAAGCAACTACTTTTGATAAACCATACAGTCAATATCTTTCCATGTTATATAGCACTCCCTCCGTTTTATAATATAAGACTTTCTAGCCATGTTTAGATTCATATGGATACTAATGAATCTAGACATATATATAGATTATATACATTCATCAATTGATGAATTTAGGCAAGACTAGAAAGTCTTACAATATAAAACGGATTGATGAATTTAGACAAGATTAGAAAGTCTTATAATATAAAACGGAGGTAGTAGTTCTTTGTGATACAGGTTGAAAACAATCCAAGCCATCCATGCTGGAAGTGTTCAGCAACCAAACAGCTAGTCATGCACTCAAAAATGCATCTTGGCCCTATGGTTTTGCTTGCTGTTTTTATCTTCCTTACTGTGCAAGGTAAACACTTGTTTCTTTACCATCCATGCATAATTATGAACTTCTTAGAAATACATCAAAGTAACCATATACCCATGTCTCTTTACAGGCAACAGTGACGCTTGTGAGCCATCGGACATTGACATTAACCAGGTGAATCAAGGAAACCTGAACAGTAGCATGGACACAACTTTTGAGGTGAACATAGTGTTAGATAATTCAACTCATCCATAAATAACAGATACGAATTTAAACCCTAATCAATACATGATCACCGATTAATTCAAATGCGGAAAACTAAATAAACCTGCAGATGAAACCATCTGATTCCCTTCTTTTCTTTCCTTCAATTCCATCTTCTTTGCTTCGTATCCGGCGAGATTAGATCGCCCGTGATCTGTTCTAAACCTCCGACCTTCGGGTCTCCAACGGCACTGCCCTGGAATCGCCGCACGAAACCCTTCCAGAGCGTCTCTGATTGGGAGAGATTGATTTCGAATTTTTGGTTACGAGAATAAGCGACACGAGCGTCCCCGTGGGCTCCTCTTCTTTTATATCGCACTGGTGGGCCTCGGGGGCTTTTCCTAATCCGATTCTGACCCGTAACCACCGATCGCAGTTACAGCCCATGAGGGTTACGAATTTAGAGTTAGAGATAGATTACGGATAGGATTACGGTGGTTATATCCTTTCCTAAATATCGGCTAACCGATAAATCAACCAACATTCTCCCCTTGATTTAGAGGTTAATTACGAGTCCATGATATAATACAGCTCCCTAAAGCAATGTGTCACAACAACATTTAGCATCATTGAGACAACAAGACTTATAGCTCACTATATCACACAAATAAACCCTAGATTTAATTAAGCGGGTGTTGATTGAACTTAATTGCCCCGGTTTCCAGGATCATATTCAAGGTCATTACAAAATCCCATGTTGGCCACATGTTCTTTGAACAAATTGGGAGGTAAGCCTTTGGTTAACGGATCCGCAAACATTGATTTAGTGTTTATGTATTCAACTTTAATTGTTTGATCATGTACTCTATCTTTCACAACATGGTATTTAATATCAATGTGTTTGGCAGCTTCACTTGACTTGTTGTTACTCGTATAGAAAACTGTGGCCTCATTGTCGCAGTATATTGTCAGTGGTCTTTCAATGCTGTCAACCACTTGTAATCCCGCGATAAAATTTTTAAGCCATACAGCCTGCCCCGTTGCGTGATAATATGCCCCTAATTCTGCCTGCATTGTCGACGATGCAGTCAGTGTTTGTTTAGTACTTTTCCATGAAATCGCTCCCCCGCGTGAGTGAATATATACCCAGAAGTAGATTTCTTGGTATCTAAACACCCTTCAAAGTCAGCATCCGAATAGCCTGTAATTTCAAGCTTATAAGATTTTCTATATGTGAGCATGTAATGTTTAGTTCCTTGCAAATAACGCAATACTTTTTACTGCCTTCCAGTGGTCCATACCTGGTTTAGACAGATATCTGCCAAGCATCCCGGTTACAAACGCCAAGTCTAGTCGCTTACAAACTTGAGCATACATTAAGCTTCTGACAGCTGAAGCATATGGTAGCTTAGTCATTTCTTTCTCTTCTAATTCATTTCTCAGACTTTGGAATAAACCAAATTTGTCCCCTTTCATAATTGGAGCAGGTGATGTCGAGCATTTGCTCATATTATATCTTTCCAATACTCTGGAAATATATGATTTCTGAGATAATCCTAGCACCTCTTTGGACCTGTCTCAGTGAATCTCAATACCCAAAACATATGATGCATCACCGAGATCTTTCATATCAAATTTCGATGACAAAAATTGCTTGGTTTCTTGTCACTGCTTGCTAATAGAATGTCATCTACATAGAGTACTAGTATAATGAATTTCCCACCTTTAATTTTGGTATAAATGCAGTTGTCCACCTTATTTTCCTTAAATCCGAATTTCTTGATAATTTCATCGAACTTAAGGTTCCATTGCCTTGACGCATGTTTAAGTCCATAGATGGATTTCTTAAGTTTGCATCCCATATGGCTCTTTCCTTCCACAACAAAACCTTCCGGTTGAGTCATGTGAACATTTTTATTTAAGTCGCCATTTAGAAATGTTGTTTTCACATCCATTTGATGGAGTTCTAAATCATAATGTGCCACTAGCGCCATGACAATTCTAAATGAGTCTTTTTGAGAGACAGGAGAAAATGTTTCATTGTAATCAATCCCTTCTCTCTGCGAAAAACCCTTCGCCAAAATTCTTGCTTTGAATCGTTAGATATTTCCTTTGGAGTCCAATTTAGTTTTGTAGACCCATTTGCAGCCTACTGTTTTTACTCCTTTAGGAATTTCTACTAGATCCCACACTTTATTTTTAGCTCATTGATTTGAATTCATCTTCCATGGCTTGAATCCATTTGGATGAATTTTGACTGCTTATGGCTTCTTTAAATGGGGCGGGGTCGTCTACCTTCCCAATATCTTCACCCATGTAAATTTCATAATAATCAGGGATGGCAAATCTCCTGTTCCGTTGTGATCGCCTCAATTCTTGATTTTCATTATTGACCACAGACGGTTCAGGATCAAGTTACGGAATTTCTTCTTCATTATGTATCACACGACTCTGTTGAGGCTCATTATTTTCATGGGTTTCAATATTTTCCTCAGCAGTAGCCGTAGCGCCAGCAGTGAAAACTACAGTTTGTGGTACATTATGAAAAATAGGGACATTATTCTCTTGGATTTTTGGAGGAGAAGAAACACTCACCCGAATTTCCTTAAGATTAATTTCCCTTTCCTGTGAACTCCCCGTTTTATAATTTTCCAAGAAGATAGCGTGTCTGGTTTCTACAAATTTAGTGACACGGTCTGGGCAGTAAAATCGATATCCCTTAGAATGTGAAGGATAGCCGATAAAATGACAGCTCAAAGTCTTGGGGTCTAATTTCTTTAATTGGGGGTTGAATAATTTGGCTTCTGCATGACAGCCCCACATTTTCAAATAATTTAATGTCGGTTTTCTTCCGGTCCATAATTCATACGGAGTTTTCGGCACCAACTTGCTTGGAACTCTCTTTAGTATGTGTGCAGCAGTTTTTAACGCCTCAATCCATAATTTATTTGATAAGTTGGAGTGACTAAACATGCTTCTCACCATCTCCATGAGTGTGCGATTGTGTCTTTCTGCCACTTCATTTTGTTGAGGCTCCCTAGTCATGGAATATTCTGCTATTATCCCATGAATTTGAAGATATTAAGCAAATGGACCAGGACTTTGCCCAAATGAAGCATGTTTCCCATAGAACCGTGAGATCTTTATTTCCTATTATTTGTCTTCTTAGTTTGTACCATTTCTACATTTTATGGTAAATACATTTTTACTTACTAAAGGAGATAATGAAAAAGGAGTGGGGTTGGCTCTCATGTAAGAGCCAACTATACACCAACTCTAAAAAAATGCATTAAATGCAAAGGTAAGAGATAAAAATTATAGCCAACCTTATAGCCAATCAATTACATGTGTTGACTATAATATAAACTTATAGCTAGTAAGTTGGCTTTACTATTAAACTTGCTCTAAGAGCAAGTATAATAGTAGACTATAAGTTGGCTATAAGCTGATGTGGAGGAATGAGGTAATAAAAAAAAGTGGGGTTGACTCACATGAAAGAGCTAGCTATACACCAACTCCAAGAAAAATGAATTAAAGGTAAAGGTAAGAAAAAAGATAAGAGATAAAAATTATAGCCAGTCTTATAGCCTATCTATTATATGAATTGACTGTAATATAAGTTTATAGCTAGTAAGATGGCTTTACTATTAAACTTGCTTTTATCCACCTCCCCACCATGTTGCACAGTCAGGCTAAATTAAGTTTCAAAATAGGGGTGTAGATAATATGAGGTATTTGACCTATATTATAAGAAGTACTCCCTCCGTCCTAAATGATCGTTGCTGTGGACTTGTTGACATATGTTTGACTATTCGTTTTATTCAAAAAAATTTATAAAATATGTAAAACTATATATATGCATAAAAGTATATTTAACAATAAATGAAATGATATAAAAATCATTATAAATTATGTAAATTTTTTGAATAAGACGAATAATAAAATGTATATAAAAAGTCAACGGCGTCAAACATTTAAGGACGGATGTAGTATACTGGATAAGGTTGGGGGCAGCAGACACATGGTGGCCAATGATGATGAAGTGGTTTGGAGGCAATAGATCCTAGTAATAACATTGTAAGGCAAGTCTTTAAAACAAGGGCTTTTTTACCATCCTTAAAAAGTATCTCAAGGTACCAAAAATTTTAGTATAAATTTTTGGTACATCAAGTTACAATGTACCTCAAGGTGTTGGTTGATTTATTCGGTTAGACACCGGATAAAAGAAATTAGAGATAGAGACCGGTTTAAGAATTTTGGAATCCACCATAACCGATTTTTTGTACCGTGTCCTACTCCTACTCAAACAAGAAATTTGTGTCCTACTCTGACAAGAAAAGAAGAGATAGAATAGGAGTTTGTTTCGGTGATCGGTAGAATCAGACTCCGTATCAAATAGGAGATAAACCCCCCACTTCCACTAGCGATATAAATTCAGAGGAGGAGGGGACGCTCAAACCCAACGTGCAAAATTCGTGACCCTAATTGCCCGATCGATTAGGCGCCGGAAGGGAGTCGTGAGGTAATCTTAGGACTTGCAGGAAGAAGACCCGAAGGTTGTCAACACCTAGATCAAGAAAAGAAGGCCTACTGCCAAGACGTCGTCGCTGCGCGTCATCGGATCAAAGAAGAAGAGAGGAAAGTACAGACCAAGGAGGAAAATTCGAATTCAATGGCTTCTCAATCAGGTCAGTAGATCAGATTAATTTAGATTAATTCCACATTAGCAGAGGTGATAAATATTAGGCTAAGATTAGAAATTAACGTTGGATCAGATAACCAAACACAAGGTACCATACTTTTTATACTAAAAAGTGTGGTACTTAAGGTATTTTTTCAAAGATGCTAAAAAAACTCTTAAAATAAATATAAGGCAATGAAGATGTGTGATGTTAGGAGGAAAGCTTGCATATGTTGGATCGAAATGGAGGGAAGTAGAGATATTGTTATGTACATGCAAAATTTTGGTTCATTTGCACGGTTGCACCATATATTGAGTGCACCTTTCCATATTTCAAGTTTGTTATACATCCTGGGATCTGATCCTCGAATTTAGTAGCCATTCAAAACGTATACCAAAATTGGTAGGATTCATGACATATAGTGCCATAATCTCAGTTACTTTTTTCAAAATCGGATCTCAAATTTGGCATGTATTTGAGCAGATCTTGATACATATTTTACTACATATCGTGCATCTTGAATGTTTAAATTTCATACCTATTCAACAGATATCGTTCAGGCATCTCAAAATTTTAAGACGTTTGACACACATCTCAATCTTGTACAAAAAATCAGGACACCCCAATTGGGTACACCTTCGGGCAGATTTCCTACATTTTTAGGATATCGCGTATCTTTAGTATTTTAAGTTTGATACAAGATCAAGACACAAGATTGCCACGCATCTCAATTTGTTTACATAACCTGGATATCATTCATCTTAGGACATATCTCAGACTTTACGTACTCCTATCCATAGAAAAAAAAACGATCGGACTAGGGGTTAAACCGAAAAAACCAGAACCAGCAACCTCGGCGGTTTGGTTCTACTCAAAGATCGCCCTTGCAATCGAACTAGTTAAAAACCGATGAACCGGCCAGTTTTTTGGTGAATGCCGACTTTTCAATGTAGTGGCCAGTTTTTCTTAGAATCAGACGGTTTTTTAATTTGTCGTGTGACAATATTGGATTATGAATTTACTAGGTTACCATACTACGATTATTATTTTTATGTTGTAGCCATGTAATAATCTGAAGCAGCGGCTAAAGCTCAAAACCCACCACCTTGCCTCCATATATAGACCTCATTGCAGCCGGCTAAAATCACTTAGGCCCCGTTCGGTAGCCCCCAACTAGTTAACTTATCTCTCTCGTTTTTCACGCGCACGCTTCCCGAACTGCTAAACAGTGTATTTTTGAAAAAATTTTCTATAGGAAAGTTGTTTTAAAAAATCATATTAATCTATTTTATATTTTTTTTAATAATTAATTAATCATGTACTAATCTATTATTACGTTTTTTATGCCAGGGCATAAGTTAACTAATGCGCCAGCGACGAACGCGGCCTTAGTGTTATTGCACATGGTCAACCAGAATCAAAATCAATGTGTCACCCCAAAGTAGGGATAGCTTGGATTGAGAAGCAAAAATCAAGCGAACAAAATCACTCAAACATGTCACCTAAACATTGTCATACGTTTTAGCTTGCTACTACGGTCTCGATTTTGGATTCAAAGACTCGTAGAAACTTACAGGACATATCCAGAAAAGAAAGAAAGATGAAAGCGTGGAGATTAAGGTGTGCTCTACTCAGGATTTTGTTTATTGTCAAGGGAGCTAAAATAGCACATTTGTCAGCAATAATCACGATATTCACGTAAAAACCGTTCGAATTTGAATCTAAATTTTTTTGAAAAAAATCATCACGGTTTTAGAAAGGATATGATGCCATTTGGCTCAATAATTTCATGATTTCCTACGACAATCGTGGCAATGATGATAATCCCACGATATGATGATAAAACCACAACAGCAAGAGGAATTATTGTGACATCACCCCCGCGGCATGTTATCATCAGCACGCGGCAACGACGAAGACTTGGGCCGCGATCATCCCCTCAGGTAAGTTACTTACATCCTCATTTTTCACGCGCATGCTTCCCCAACTGTTAAACGGTGTATTTTTTACAAAAAAATTCTATAGAGTTGTTTTAAAAAAATCATATTAATCTATTTCATATTTTTTTAATAATTAATTAATCATATACTAATTTAATTTATTAGTATGTTTTTCATGCCGGGGTAAGTTAACTTAGCCCAACACAGACGAACGCAGCCTCGGGGCTGAAGCTGTCCAAAGCTGTGGTATATGGGACTATTTGTCGAGTCAAGCGTTCGGGGAGATATTTGCTTTCCCATTGTGCCCTCATGGGCCATATGAACAGTGTCACCTATTATTTTTTTCAATTTAACTCCCCTTGATTCACTTTGCAACATCTTTTTGATTGATTCACGTCATTTTTAAAAAAAAATTCTTCATCACTTTGCAACATCTTTTTGATTGATTCCCTATTTTTTTATTTTTCTACCAATTTTTTCAGCTTTTTTGAATTCGCGCGATATTACCAAATAGTTTATTTAAAGTCGTTCCCTCATGATATACACTATTATCACAATAATTGCAATTTTGCAAACCCTACTCCCACCATAGATATGGGAAACCTCTGTTCCACAAGAGGGGTGCCATAAACAATGGACGGTAACGGGTCGGGTTTGGTACGTGTAGAGCAATTATCCGCACACCAACTTAAAGGCTACAAGTAGAATTCCCTATCCGTACCCGCGGGTAAAATTTGATACTCGTACCCATCAGATACCGGGTAGGTATCGGGTACCCGTCGGGTCTACCATTTCACATGTCAAAAGCACATTAAAATAACCATTCTAACATATAAATCAAACTAAATGTATTGCTTATAATACAATATTGCATAACACATGAAAAGTTCAACAAATACAATATCTTGCTCATAATACATAGGTCATATCAAAGTTTTTTTTTGCTAAAAAAGAGTACATTGCAAATATTATTATATAAATAACATAATAAGTTTTTAGATAAAATTCAATATGTGGCTAAGTTCAGATACCCGAGGGGTTACCCACGGGTGGGGAAAAATACCCATACCCATACCCACGTCGATTCGGATCGGGTACGGGTACTACCCACCGATAAAAATTTGCACCCGTATCCACTCCCGTCAGGTACCCGGCACGCGTACCCAAATTGCCATCCCTACCATAAACCAGACCAAGGTCAAAAAGATAGACACCAAGAAATTTAGTCCTACAGAGTGAATGATTGATTTTTATTTGGATATTTGATTAATTCAATAAGTTTCCTCGGTTATTGTAAAGAACCGAAAAGACCAAATTAGCAAAATAAATCTAAATGCAAACTATACTAATTTAATAGTATTAAACTCTAATTTTTATATTACTACTTACAGGCATACGACCTAATAAGAAACTTAAAACGGACATGCGTGTGATTTTCTTTATGATTTTTATGTTGAAAATTTCTATAATTTCTTGACATAAATAAGTATGAATCTAAATTTGTCATGACCAAGACCGAATTATTTGTTCCTTATTTTTCTTCTCAAAACTGATCGGTCCTAAGTTTGTAGTAACCAAAATTTGTTAGAGACCACAGACCAAAACCAATTAACATAAATAACCGAATATCCACACCTACGCACTGCTACACCTTCAATCCGGATTCTCTGACTTTATTAAGAAAAGTTACAAAAACACAGTAAAATAAATCTTATGCCACCATACTTTGACTTTAAACACTATAGCAATCAATCTCACACATTGGTTATGAATCAAACGGCTAAAAATACATCTAAAGTCACGACACTGTTCATCTCTAACTTTTGTACATAAAGACAAAAAATCTCATTTGAGCTTAACAAAGTTGTAGCAAATGAGATTCTCTGACTTTATATAGAAAAGTTAGAGATAAACATATTGTGCTAAGCTAGCCCTCCTCGCCTAGTGGGGAAGAATTTTACTATTTGATACTGTTGCATTTGCCAAATCTTCGCGGTTTAGAGATTTTTTTTTCTGCCAACGCCAACGTGTTTTTCTTAATGTAGTTAGAACGATATTATCTAACTACATGAAGAAAAACATAAGAGCGTGCCACGGTTCACTTGGCTTATGCAGCTTCCAGGGAAAAGCAACAATGGGTCATGCAGCTACTACTTAAAAGGACGCATTCGTTGGTCCTCCCATCTCTCATGGACAGCGCACAACCAAAAAAACAGAAAAAGAGAACAATCCATTAGCGTGTGCATATAGATAGATCCATTCTTAAACCTATTCCAATGCACGTACATGTTACTAGTTTAGATGACCATAAAGCTGGTGTTGTATGATAAAGAAGACCATGACCCAGTCACAAAATAAGCTTATGCACATACATCTTCAACACCAAGCCAGCATCTCCATCTCCAAAAGAAAATCAGGCGCGGGTGGACCAAAAGGATACGATATATACAAGGCACTCAAGTCAACCGCGAGGGGCGGCCATTTGCTGCTTCTTAACCCTATCTCCAGGTTGCACCATGCTGCAAAAATGGTAAATGTGAACAGTTGGTGGCGTGACAAACAGAAAACATAACTCCGAGGAATGCGCACACAGATGATTCTGACAAATACCTGATATCGTGTGGTGTTATAAATATCCACTGTGAACCTTGTGCGACGGCAAATTCTACAAGCGTGTCTAGGCTTATCTTGCGGCTTACTGCATCCTGAACAACTCAGATATAACAATAACAAGTAATAAGTTTGATCTGTCATTAACCGAGCAACACATTCTCAAAGATCATAGGGATTGCTCACCATGAATACATCAAACTCATCCATGGCTCTAAAAGGAGCCTCTGTCATTCCGTGAAGCGCTAAGGTAAAACACAGTGTCGAAAAAGATCGCTCTCCACCTAGAGCACAATGGCACATATCTATATATAACTTTTTTTTTTTTGTAAATAGTGCTCTGGTAAAAAACAATTGAAGTGGATATATGATCGCATGACCAAGGGGGGTTTTGGATGATGTTGATCTAGGATATATTGGGACCTAGTTCTAAAGATTTGAATATAAATTCACCATATTAAAACAGGATCTAACGAAGGCAACAAGAAGCTGTAGCCTGGAGGTACCTGAAAGTCCTCTGGTGTCTCTAATGGAGTCACGAGAAGCATCTTGAGGCATCGTCAGCTACATAAAAAACGACCACAAACAATTACCTCGGCTGCTACAGAGCAAAAGTAGAGAAACTAGCAATCATCACAGCAAGGTTATATGCTTACTGTAAATTGAGGTGAACGCATTGAGAATAGAAGAGAAAAACTTGTGAAAAGCTCACCTCAACCGTCAGAAGTCTCTTTGTATAATCAACGTTGATAATCCCACTTATTCCTTTCTTCCCTAGGTGCTCGTTGAACCTTACAAGGTAAAGGTGGTACAATTGTCATGTCCAGCCATTTTATGAATGGGTAGGCAAAAAATTCTTCTTTTAAGTTAGATGATAAACAATCAAGTAAGAAACTCGGTACTTACAACCATGTCAATTGTCTCTTCAAATAAACAGCATTTCTCTGGAATTTATTCCATCGCATGTCCAGAGCTTTTTGACATGACTGAAGTCAAAATAAACTTGATTATAAAAAGATCCAGTAAAGAAGGCATTCGAAATGTCTACTTGTAGTTGATATCTCAAACAGAACTTTTCTATAAATGAACATGCCAGTAAATCCGTTTTTTCCTTTTTACAAAGGGGACATGGGATGCTCCTTACCCATCCTGCATTACAATGATTTTCATGGCTTGATATATGTAGGCATGTGTTATGTTTAAACAAGTGCATATGTTGGTGATTGGTTTCATCTCATGAATATATTTATACCTCCATTGAGATTTGAGAAGTTTTTAGCTTTTTAACTCCAGATTTCATAGTGATATATTCTAGCATTGTTGCAATGCACACACATGATGGTTGTTAAATACTGAATAATGTACGTTTCTATTGAGCTGAAATAAAAAATAATAGGAATGCTCAGAACCAAATTAGAATAATAGCTACAATTCCAAAGAAATATCCAGCCAAGTAGAAATCACAACCTATACTTGCATGGTATGCATTAATGTTAAGATTTCTGAGCAGCGCATGAGTTGGAACAGCAAGATGAGCATACAGGAAGACGATCAGACATTATAAGAAAACAAATGTTAAGTAACTACTTACATGCAATTTATCCCTAAAACCTGCATATAATTGTTGTTTCCTTTCGATTTTCTGTTTCTTCTTCTCATGTAGTGCCCTCAGGTCATCAATAGACTCAGTAAACCTGCATAAAAAAAAGAAGTCATATGGGTTTAAACATAAGGTCTTCAAAACAGAAAGTTACATATGTAGTTCACATTAGTCCAATCGACAATATGTGCACAAAATACTATATTCTAAAAGAAAAGGTCCAACAAAAAAAATATCCATAGCAGTGGTTTTAATAGCATAACATCATGACCAAGCCTTTTTAGTTAGTACAGAAAATGACCAGGTAACTTAGCTGCAAACCTGCTACTTTCTTGATGATATCTTAGTTTCAATTTATTTATCTTAGCACTAAGTTGTTCTGGTGAGGATCCAACAACACCACCCAGAGCTTCCACTTCACTCTCAGAGCATATAATTGATGCCTTCCTGAAATTTTCCTACGGGATAAACAAACATCATTAAACTTATGAACAAGTGAGTTAAATCAGTTCATTACCTTATTGTCACTTGAAGCAGCAGCACTCATGTCAAACAATCATCTGCCACAGCCCACAGATGACAACCATGGGAAAGGTTTAACAAAAAAATATTTCATGGAGAGTTTCCTAATAGCGTGGCATTCATTTTTCAGAATGTGTTGCCATATGTGCAGATATGCAAGCATTCTTTCAAGGATGATATTCTCCTACATAGCTGTAGGATTAGGGATGGCAATGGGTCGGGTTTGGGGCGGGTTTTGTAAAAACCCACCCGTGACTATAAGGTAAACCCATACCCGTAAACCTTTATGGGTGCAAAATTAAACCCGTACCCATACCCGCTGGATACCCGAAACCCAATGGGTACCCACGGGTGAAACCATGTCAAATAAAAAATATCTTAATCAAGACATCTTCATGAGTATATTAAGGTTTTTCAATATTTAAATGTATGGAATAATCAAATAAACATAGTCGATTGATTAATATAGCAAGAAGAAAATAAAAAAGGTACCATAGTAAGCAAGTAAAACACGTTGAGGCCCCGGACCCATGGGTCCAATTGCCATCCCTACAGTAGGATGAAAGATTCTCTTAAAACAGACAGTCCTTGATTGGCTGCAAACAATTAAATTTTTGGTCTTGCTTTGTATTATGTAACTTTATATTTTTTATCTATAAAAGCAACTGTCAGGCTAAGGCTTAGCAATAGTTTTGATTAAAAGGAACAGTAAATAGGATATATCAAGGAGTTAATGCTTGCAGAAATTAAGAAACTTTAACAGCCATGCAAGTATGCAACATCACCAAATGTCAACCTAAGATTTGACTGCCCATTTTATGAAGTTGTTTGAAGTAGAGCAGTTTACAAGGCAAAAGCTTTGTGGACATTACATGTATGACAGAACATTACTTCATGCTTAGGATGGTTCTGTACAGAACAAATAAAGGGTATCAAACTAAATGCTTAAATGCTTTATATTTCGAAGGTGTAATCATAAGAAAATTAACATGATAACTGGGTTCCAGTGAAAAAACAAAAACCTGCCGAAGATTCTGAAGATCTTCATACTCTGCTTCAGCCATTTTAATATCATGTAAAACTTTTGTTTCCATTATACGCTCATAGTAAGCCTTGTCCTGGTAAAGTTTTTCAATATTGAATGAAGCTAAGTACCCATGTCGAGTAAATTGCAAAAACTTACAAGCTAGAGTTTCAATATAAATAAATTATAAGCTAGAGACGTAAGACAAATTCAGAGACATTTTAACCAAATATTCATGCTGGTACTTTCCTCATGGAAATTGCAAGTTGGCAATACTTTTGCAAAGATTTGTCAAGTCATGTTCATTGTTATCAAGTCATGAAACTAGTCAACAATGTTGGCCAGAAGTGCATGACTTAGGCCACGACTAAATTCATTGGAACTTGAGCAGTATTCACTATGGAGCAAGGGCAGCAATAATGAACCGCTAGGGAGCAAATTGGGCCTCTTGGGAGGCCTGGTGTATCAGGCAAATCATTACTGACTGAAAGGGAGAGCAGAGCACAGCAGAGTAGATGCAACTGGTATATATGTAATAATAGTTTGTCTAGTTGGGAAAGTCAGTAGAGGAAAACTTTAAGACTTGGCACTTCCCAGGTTCATCCCCATAAGTTGATTTTTTTGGGATTAAGGGTGCAAGTCTGAAGTCCCTTCAGTTCCTTTCTACCCAATTCACTGTCCCCCCTGAGCATCAGTCTTCATAAGAATTGTCATTTTTCTAGTGTCCATCACATTGCCGTGGTAGACCAAGAAGCTAAGCTCAGAGCCTCGGATGAAAAACATGGTCACAGTATACAACTGACTACAGAAGTTACTTGAGTTTTGCTATTTAATGTTAATTCCATGTCCAACATATTTTTATTCTTTTAATCCATCATGGTTCATTTGTCTAAATATATCATATAATACACTAGGTTATATTAGAGTATATGGAATTAGAGTTATATAAGGATAGAATTGATTTGTGTGGATTTTCGATATCTGTAATCCTTCCTTGTCTCCTCCCATGTACTCCTATATATACTGGCCCCCTAAGGCTCAATACAACATGTACAATATTCACAGTATTCCTTGCTCCCTATACTACTCAACAAATAATATAAAAAATAATATTGACTTATGGGAAAGGGCACACCTGCTCAGCTGCTTGTATTTTTTCCTTAGCAAGTTCTATATCATGCTCTAGACCATTAGTAGGCCCCACCTCATTATACACAGATTCTGAAATAAAAAATATATATTTATCATGTCAAGAGGATGACAAGTCAGCAACAGCTAAATAATTTACATAGCTAACACAGTAATCACTCAGATTTAGGTATTTAATAGCGAGCTAGCTAAACTACGCCCAGGCAAACATGAGGCAATTGGTTTTTCCAGTTTTTGTACTGTCTTATATCGTCATCTGGTTAAGAAAGCATATGGGAATTTCTTTGGGCATGCGAGAAGCATTTGTAATGTTTATGTCAAGAAAACAACATGTTGATTAAGTAGATGGGCAGACTAGTTGCGAAGGAAGAGGAACAAACAATTGCTTAGAAAATCAAAAGGTAAATATAAGAAATGTCTAATAAATTTGACGACCAAAACAGAATAAAGAAACAGGTTATTCATAAAGAAACTGTACATTTCATCCGCACCAAACATAATATAAACATGATAATTTAAAATTAAGCAGATGAGCTTTCCACACAAGTGTCAGTAACAGTTTTGAAGGTCATTAGTAGTGTCGTACTGGAATTTTATTCGTACCAATAAATTCCTTGTAACAGGCTCTTCGATTATTCTCATCCTTTAAAGCTTCTGCCAACCTTAAATTGGTTTTCTTCAGTAATAATTCTTTCTGCTCAATATCGACTTGCACTTGCTGAACAAGATAGCATGATAAAACCAATGAAGGCTGGAAATCAATAATAACAAAGAGTACTACATCAAGGAAGTAAAAAGTGTGAAATGGGAGTAAACCATCATTTCTGCCTCTAGTTCACTGGTATCCACTGATGTACCATGTCCATGATTAATGTTAGCTGAAGTCTTCCTGATGTCATCCAGTTGCAATTTTTTGCTCTCGAGAAGGCGCTCCTTTTCCACTCGCTTTCTCTGCAGAAAGGAAAACAGTCATAAGACAATACAAATAAACTGAGCAGTAGTTGGTTTTACCTTCGAACGCTTTATTTCCAATTCAATAACTTCTCGTTTATCATTTGCTTTCTCTAAATCCTGATTTCTTCCTGGGATTGTTCTCTTTATGTCAGCAATTTCTGATTCCATTTCAGCTATTTTTTCTCCCAATGAGCTACACAAACGGCCTGCATTTCCCCTTCTGTATGGTGGAAGAACGGTCTGAACAGAACCTCTCGAAAACCTGAACAGAACAAATGGAATCAGAATCACCAAAGAATAAGCACACAACAATAATTTGATTAGCATGATAGTTTCTCTTCTGCGATAGGTTTATAACAAGTATTAGCATCACTAATAAACCAGCACCAGAGACAACAGGTAGCTACAGTGTGTTTATTCTAGAAAATCATTATGGACTGTGTTTCTGACGAAAATTAACTTACAACAATTTTAGAAAAACTGATAACTGTGGGAAGGGTAACTTAGTTTCACAGCAATTGCCGAGACACATCATGGCCATGGTAGCAAATAAGTTGGCAGGTGCCTGAGACTATCAAAAAGGAGCAATCAAACTGGAGCGCTGCAAGCCTGCAACTACCTGCCTAAACCAGGCTGATTGCCTGTCAGCACAGGACCATGGTTGAAAGCCTGTCAGCCACACCACGTCATGCCACCCACCCACATTGCCATGCCAGGTTGCCCCATGAGGGAAGAGAAATCAATGAGACCATGTTTGGATGGGCCATAATCCCAGCCCATCCATGCATGCCAGTGTGTGGACCAGGATTTTAGTTAAGAATGATGGGCCAAGGCCTATACAAACAAGGCCTGAATGAGAAATGGAGGGGAGGGCATTTGGTCATTCCCCAGTCCTAAATATTTTTTCACCCTCTTGTAAAAGTTGAAACAACTAATAATCCTGTTTCTAGTCTTCGGTCAAAAACATCATTTATGATCTAAAATTCTACTGCCATTGCCACATGTTTTTAGTTTCATTAGTATATGATCAATGGTAATATGAGGATCATTAAAATACGTACATTCTGTACCCATCAGAAGTGTACACGTCCTTCAAATTTTGTATTCTATGATCAAATGCAACAGATTTGCCCACTTCATAGTCTCGAACAAGGACGGTTCTTTCAGCACCACCCTGAAAAAAGGGTATTTCAGAAAAATGAAGTATTTAGAACTGACACAACCAAAAGGAATAACCAAGCAAAGCTCTATTGACATCTACAAATAAAATACTTGGTATAGAAGTAGTTTATCCATGGAAGGAATCTTTTTGTTTCTTGAAAACATATATAGAAGTAGTTTATCCATTGGGGGAATCATGAGTCTAATATTGTTGTCCATTCTCCCTGCTATTTGGATGTCATTTGGAAGGTAAGCATAGTCCAAATCCATTTGTTATTATACTCAAATAATGTGTCTCCTTAATTGCTATGATAAATAGTGGTTTGAAGGTGTTGAGTGGTTGAGTTACATCATTTCACATTTGTTATTACTCAAGTAACATGTCTCCTTAATTTCTATTATTTATAGATAGCTGGATAACTTTATTGAACATGGAATGGTTCTCTGAAGCAAACAGCGCATTACCTGATCTACCAAAACATTTAGCACAGTAGGATTTTCTGAGCAAATAACTGACAATACTGTCGGATGCGTTGTTGAAGGAAGTAAATGATCTGGAATGTTCAGTCTAAAAAAGGCCAAAGAATTAGAAATCATTATAGATTAAGAAAACATGAAGAAAATGGTAGGGCTTTGCAATTACCTTGGCTTAGAAAAATCATATATAATAATTTGAAGGTTACGGTAGTTCACTTGTTTCGCACATTCCCGCAAAATTACTGAATCTGCATGACATGAGACAATAAAAGCATCCAGTAGCTTCCCTAATGCACACTCAACTGCAAAGGACCAGGATTCGCTAGCCAGTTGCTGCACAACAAGAGGCATTATTAAGGTATGGAAACAAGTAGTATGAATTAATAGGACTCCCTCCGTCTCAAAATACTATTAATTCTAGGGTTCAAATTTCTCTCATAATACTACTACTTATCCACCTACCTCCACATCTCAACCAATCACAACCTTCCCCGTTTAATTTCTTCACCTACTTTCTTATCTCAACCAATCACAACCATTTCTAATCTCAACTTTATTTTCTCCAAAGAAAAAAGGGCATAATTTGAACTATTTTGAGACAGAGGCAGTACCTTTTAGATAGGATCATATAATATGAAAGAATTAGCTGCAATATGTACCATTACTTTGTATCGCAACAGAACCTGCTATATCCCTACTTGTAGAACTATTACATCTGTTTCACATTATAAGATGTTCTCGCTCTCTCTATACTCATATAGATGCTAATGAATTTAAACACATATAAAGTATATTCATTGATTTGGATCAAATCTAGGCAAGGCCAAATCATCTTATAATATGGAACAAAGTGAGTACAAGACAGGCTAGAATAATTTGGTGATGGCCCAAATGAGTAACATCCAGGATAAGATCATGAGGTGTGTTATCTTATGTGAGAAAAATATGAAATCGACTTGATGGCAGACAACATAAGGTAAAAAAAAGTTTATAACTGAATAGGACTGGAACAAGTGCTCGACAATATATCAATTCTGGCAAGTACTTTGCATGAGACTACTAATAATCATCATTTGTCAATACTAACTAGCTTGGGGCTACAATCAAGATAGCCAGTACTTTCATACCACATGAACACCTATTGGACCAAGAGGTGGGATTTTGAATCTTCTCTGGTGTTTGTCTATTGACTCCAAGAGGTGGATAGCTCTCTGTCCCCCAAATGTTGATGCCTATGGTATAGCAACAATTGCATATAAAGTAAGGTGTTAACAAGTAATCTGCCACAAAACTAATATATTTGGGAGACAGGGCTATAATCATCAGCAAGGACCTTGTTAGATTGACGTTGTTGAAGATCATTAATGTGAAATTTAAGTTGATCAATCTTCTTTCTGCTTTCATCTATCTGCAAAATAGCATACAGTAAAATATATGGTACAGGAATTGCAACATGGTTCAGAGACAAACTTTGGTTAAGCATTCAATCTACAAAAAAAAAATATAGATCACTTGTAAAATTCATATAGCGCATATAATTATAACTTTAAAATGAGGGACATACCTTCAGAGGTAGGTAAAACAGAACCAAAACTCATTAAACTTGAAACTAAACATGTTTAACAGTTCACAACGTAATGCTCTGATTTAAGTGTACTTTCAGACAATCTAAAGTTATCACAAAAAATGCTGAGAAAAAAGTTAAGATACCATACTGGCCATGTCAAAATCATGTAAATTAGGGAGACAATGCCATATAAGTAGTTTTGTTATGTGCATTCAAATCTATGAGTAGTTTTTTTTGGCAACACCTTCTAGCACTAATGAAAAGAATAAATGAGTGAGAAATAAACCTTTCATATACCACTATCCACAACATATATTCACAGGTCCATACATCATTGGAGACTATTACGTAATAATGAAATCACTAAGTGATTTAATCATAGTATAAAGTACAAGGAAATAGCATCCTGGTTTTTCATGATCTTAACATATCATGCAGGGAATATTACCATCAGCTTGCGAGGTAAGAACATAAGGTGCAATGAATAACCACTGTTTAGGCAAATTACCAACAGCTATTGAGTGTCAACTGACAATTGAAAAATACCTCTGTTTTCATATTTTGAATGGATTTGGCAACTCTTAGTTGTCTTCCAGACAATTCTTTTTCTTCCTCCTTTAACCTAAATAAATGGCACATAATGTAGCATCAAAACAGCCAGGAAATTAACATTGTTATTAAAGCATCAATAATGACAACTTAATTACCTTGTAATATTTGAATGAAGATCATTTATAGCCTGCTGTATTTCCAACATGTCATTCTCAACTTTAGATGATTCATCCTTCAGTTTGACAAAAGAAATGATTCAGATAGGACAACAAAATACTACAGAAATAATCAAGAGGCACGTCACATGAAAGCACATGTAAAAAATAGCTAATATGCAGTTTAACTGATTACTTCATTTTTTGTATTATACCAACAGTAAAAATCAAAGGCTCGCTATCTTTTAAACAGTAAATATCATCAAATTGCATACAACTGCCCTTTTTGACATCTTATGTCTAGTCACTATTGTCAATCTGACCAATTGCTTAACACTTATTTTCTTGGTACATAAGCCTGCTTTTTTTCCAGTTGCTCAAACCTCAAAGAGGATTGGATTCCATTAAGGAGAAAAGTATTCTTTTGTTTCCAAATGTGCCAGTGTACCACGTCCCCAGACAGAAGATTTCATTGAAGTAACTACTCCAAAACCCCTGCTGTGCTTGAATCATTTCATAAAAGTCCAAATTTGTAACCCAAAGGATCCCGCTGAATTTTCAGCATAAAAGATTAAAACAGCATTGAAAGAAAATATGTTATCTAATCTCAAGAAGTCCCCATGTTAAATCTGCATGCTCAGGAATACGACTCTTCCTACTGCGGTTTTCTATCATAAAGAAAATCATTCCTACTGTGGATTTGCATGACCTCTTAATTCGAATTTGTGCGGGTGTGAAATACCTTTCTTGATTCCTACTGTGTACTAGCAAATTCTTTTAGCACATTACTTTCAAATATATTCTGGAAATTGACAGTTAAAACTACATCAATTAAAAAAAAGTAACAGCCAAACCAATCCTAGTAGATGTAAACCACATTGGTAGGGAGGTTAAACTTCCTCACTACCATGAAATTGAAATGTATGAAGAAAATAGTCACCTGTGTGTGTTGTACATACTGGTCCTGAAAATCATGAATTTGCGTCTGGAGTTGTTTCACACGATTGTTCATATTCTTTAGCACATTTATACCACGTGCATGCTCTCCCTCTATTTCAATCTTCAGTGTAACAGCCTGCAAAGAAAAACGACATGGGAAAATTGCAAAGATGCCATTATAAGTAGTAAGAGATTATTAGGATTGGATTGAGTTGTCTAGTCGTTGCTTATCTATAGATCCCCTTCCTTATCTCTTGCACTCTATATATACACTGCCCCTGAGGCTCAATACAAACATCCACATTACGCAGTATTCCTCTCTCCCTCTACTATTCAACAAGTTGTCTTCCATCCCAAATAATCGAGAAGGGACTGTTTTAGTAAAACAATGCATAGGATAGCCAGTAGGACACAGCCTGAACATTTTAAATTTAAGCCCCCTTCTGAAAACTTATTTTACGAATAGACCCCAGGAAAATTTATTCCAAGAATGGACCCCTTTCTTGCCGCAAATGATCATAGCATCCCTTGGAACAAATCTCATCGTTGCACTGTCACCAATGACATTGTGCCGAGCTAGAGTTCCATTCCTGAATTTTTTTTCTCCTGGGCTGTAAAATATGTTTTCAAAAAAAACTAAAATATAAAAATGCAGAGGTGCTGGCTATCTTTGTGTTAAGAAGTGGGCACAAGAAACACCATGAGAGATATGTTAGGTTCAGGATTCGAACCTAGGTGGACTGGGTGTAAATCCTCACACCAGAAAACATAACTATGCTCAGATCTCACGTACTAGATTAGTAAAACAATTATAGGTCAAATAAACCAGCAGAAAAACAAAAGGGAATATTGTACAAGGCTGGCCTATGTTATGTTTTTCTAATTCTGTTCAACCCATATCTCAGCCTGCTTCTCTAATTTAGACCATTGGCCTGATATGCTTCTAAACATATTGATCTATTAACTGTATTGTACTATATTGCCTATTTCTAATTTAAATGTTTAGGTCAACTGCAGACAATAATATGCATCAATGATACCACAAATTTTCAAATTCAAAATTAATTTGGTCTGTTTGTTGAAATCTAAATTAGATAGTGTTATATTTCTACCTTTAGAGTAGGTGGATTTGATTTTTTTATTTTTTAAACTTTTTTAATAAATAATTTTATTACTAAACAAAAATATTTTCACCGTATGAACCTTTTGGCCATGTCAGTGTTGGTGGTGTAGCAAGACAACGCTGCCATGCAACCTGGTTGGCGTAGAAGTCTTACCACACCATTGTCAGTGGCGTACCACCGACAATAGCGTGGCAAGCCTGCCACGCCAAAAGCTTTGCGTGACAGCATTATTTTGCCACACCAATATTGGTGGCATGGCCAAAAGGTTCAAACGGTAGAAATATTTTCCCTCAAGGTTTAGTAATAAAACTATTTATTAAAAAGGTTTAAAAATAAAAAAATTCGTGGATTTTCTAGGCCTGGGGGCACACCTTCAAAAGAGAACTCATGTTCCTAAATAGGAATTAATAGTCACATACCTGAGCAATGTCACTCTCCAGTTTTTCCTTCATCATGGTTACTTCACGAGTCTTCTCCACCAAAGATCTGGCAGTCTCTTCCTTCTCAATTAGTTCTTTCTTCAGTTCAACTATTACAGCCTAAATAAAATTGCATAATAAATACATCTCAATGAGTAATTAATCTTTAAGCAACATATTATTAGAATATAACCATGTAGTTCCCATAAAGTAGAACAAAATCAAATAAATGAATGAAATCAATGAAGCTTAGTATGGCATGTCTCCGTGTCCTCTCAATATGTTGTTTGGTAAATGGTGATGTCAAAATGTGCTAGGAAAGAGCAAATGCAGAAAGTTAACCACTCAAGAAGATAGTGCCAACTATCAGGAGTTGCAGTGCAATAGCATAGTATAATCTAATGTATAAAGAGCCAAAGTTATTCTGTTCAAATTGCAAAGTAGCACAAAGCTGTGCACACAATTGCCAAAAGAAAATTAACTCCAATTTCTTGGCCAATAGACCACCTTGATATTGGCATGAGATGCATATTCCATCAGCAAACCAAACAAAATCAGAATAGCTGGGTTCCTCAGGTAGCACCAAATTAATTACACAAACACAGCTACTGCATTGAGCTCGTCCTTTTAAGCTTTAGCAAACCAACAAAAATTCAGAGAAGAGGAGGGAGCCAGTGGTGAGGAGCATGACAGAGATACAGTATCGACTCCGTCACAGCTGAGCTTGTCCATCTCCTCACCGCATCACCATCCCTTCATTCCTGATGTGAACCACCTCCCTGCCTGCCAGCGAGCTCAAGCTTGAGGAGAACTCCAGGGGGCCATTGGCTGCGCTCAAACTCTCCTGTTCCCTTTCATCCTCATGCCCCTCCTAATGGCCAAAGATGGGAACACAAGTGGGAGGAGGACTGGATGCGTGGTAGAGAATATGAAGAGTAGGGATACAATGGCCCAGTTGGACTTACAAATGCATGCCTATGAACATGCTTGTTGTAATGGCATATTTCCGAGGTCAAACTTTGTAATAGCATATTTGATATTTCTAAAGTGCATTTTTTGCAATGGTATGTGTCTAACATTTCCATACAATAAACATCACTTTCTTCGGAGTCACATTATAGAAACATCACTTTCTTCGGAGTCACATTATAGAACAATCGCATTAAAGTAAATTGAGTTAATCTAAAAATGAGATGCTTGTTCCATCTAAAAAGGGCCCAACTTACTGCATTTCGATCAATTCTTTCTTGGCAAGCAGGAATCCGTTCTTTCAGTTTCAGAAGTTTCACTGTTTGTTCTTCAATTTGTTTGCCAGCATCATGAACCCAGGACCAAGCCAACTTTTTCTTCAAGTTGTCAATCTCATGTGCTATCTCCTCTATATGTTCCATATTCTTTATCTTCTCTTGTAATTCATCAAGCTCCCTCATTGCTGACCTAATTGACTTCTCCAACTCTTGCACAATAGAGTCCGCATTTTCCAGCAGTTCTCTTATTGTCAGAAGCAAATCATTTACTTGTTGAAGAAGAGTAGCTTTGAAAAAGAACTGCAAGAAAACACCATGAGCTAAGTCTAGTATACATATATTGGATGGCTTGACCCACGCGTAGTCTATGGATGGACAACGATTATCATGTGTCCCTAATTGCTAACTAGATTAAGTGCATGCCCATGAATAACATCAAATGTGATAGTGTTAACATGCAAGGACTAGAACAGTTCTCATAGTTACCACATGAAAGGATATATAAGGAACAGGCATGAGGCAGGAATGTGAACTCAATTCAACAGAAACATTACATTGAGTTCGTTTCATGATCTTCAGCAAGCAAATTGCTCTGTTTATTATGAAAACATCATACATAATGTTTCTGAAAACATCATATACTGCTAAAAAGAGGGGGTACCATCTACCGAAAAAATAGTGTATATTGACAGTCCGAAAACAAGCTTTGACCTCAAATTTCACTTACACTATTTTTGCATACAGTTACAAAATCATAATCACAAAGTACTTTCAAACATGAATCATTTTTTATGGCAAAACAAAAATATTACTGGATAACTATTGAGTCAAAGCTCAAAATTGACAGTTAAATTACACCTTATTTTTCTGAACAGAGTAATAAATAATGCAGAAAATGGAAAGAACCAAATGACAATAAATACACATTAAAAAACAAGCATTTTTCACAAGGCAACTGAGTAAATGCATATAATGAAGATAAAAAAATCAGGTTGCCCAGTAATGCTAGAAGACTAAAGAAGCTGATACCTTAAACTTGTCCTTGTCATTCCCTGAATGTAAGAATTCTCTACTTTTGTCCTGGCTCATAATTACACAAGGATTTTCAACGTCAATCTGAAGGTAAAAAACATACATATCAGGAATTCAGGATGCAGGAAATGTTGAGCTCTTACATTACATATAACATACTTCAGCACAAAGGTACAAAGACCCAAAAGTAACTGAGCTCTATAGTATGAATGAGTGCTAATTTGAAACATGGAAAGTGGGATGAACAACCCCAGAAGATTCCAAACTCTTAAGTATACTTTGCAGTTTGCAAAGGTGAGATGTAATTAAGGTGATATTCTAAATGAATACATACTCATATATACAAATTTCTTCATACATGCCAAAAAACAGTCATTGCTCCATTCTGCCACCATGAAGGGCTGGGTTGCTTCATTAGAAGCATTAGTACTTCTGACATGGCAGAGGGTGCACAACAGTTATTTTTTGATGCTAAACCCTATAATAGGTGCACTAGCAATGGCAAGTATGCGATTGTTCCTATAAGTATAGAATCATGGCAAGTAGAAAAACTAAAGTATAATTGGGGAAGATTAAAATTCAAAAATTATGGGTTATGAGATGTAATTTTGTTTGTCCATAAGATAAAGTCAAAGGTTAGGAAACAAGAATGCATGCATCCAAATTTGGACATCCTCATGCTGCTATGCACTGCCAATTTGATTATGTCCTAAATAGTTGGTGTTATGCAATCTTCATTGTGAACAACATAATTACTTGAGAAAAAAATCACAAAATACTGTGTATAGCATAGCCAAAGGCAAGCAAAGCAAAGACATTTCCATTAATACGCATGTGGGAACTCATCAGCAGTTTATGCTTACCAAGTGCAAACAAGTTTGAAAGTCATTAGTAAGACAAAAAGAACGGAAGAGAAGCTATGTTAAAACATTCAGGATAAGTCTAAGAAAATAAGCAACTTACATTGAAATGTTCAATTATCTCGTTGAGATCGTCTTTACGATGTGCCACCTTCCTTCCTGTGCCAGCAAATGCACAAATTTACAGTTGGAAGAACATGAACAATCATAAGAAAACATACATAGTGTAATTGGTAAATAAACAAAGAATAGCTATTTTTTGGCAAATTTACTGTGGTTATCCTTCTAATCAATACAGAATTTGCTGTCTATTTATAGTGCAGCCATGATTCAGAAGTTCAGATTCCAATCTAGTTTTGTACACCATGTGTGCATTTTTTTTATGTATGGAAAACCTTTGGTGATCAAAATAGCATGTAGAACCAGGACACCTAAAGTTTGCATGACAATGATTAAGAAATATTGTGCCACTTCAAAAGTTGTTCCCCTAAGAAATGGTACCTAAAAATGGAATTGCTCTATTACCACTCAAAGGAGATAAATGTTATCTTTGCCACTTTGAGCTCTTTATTATTTTTTTAGTATGAATATAGACATTACTTGACCACTTTGCCGCATACGTTGTTTACATTTTCTCACAATGAACAGTACATAGCAAGATTGAAGCTCATGGGTAGGAACAGCTCATAGCAATGGTGACCAGTCATATGCACCTAGTCAGTGCAATGACCTTATGGTCTTAATTAATTTCTTCACTCCTGTATGAAGATATGTAAGGGGATAACTGTAGCCAGGCAAAAAATGTCAACACAAGAAGGGAAAAGTCAAATATCCTATTATAAGTAAATATAAAATGCAATATCTGAGTTAAAAGGATAAGAGGCCAACATAATGACTCATTCTAGTTAGTCGGTGGCCTACTTTGCACTTAATGTATGATTCATTTTGTGCACACTTGCATAATTGGTTGGGGGAAAGTCTAGTTCTGACACAGATCCACTTATATCCCTAATTGACAGAAAAAGAAAAACAGCATAATAGAAAGAAATTTTAGCTTAAGAACATGCAAGTTGGAAGGTACAACTCCTAAATTAGTGAGTTTGCACACAATCTCAACAACTTTACATGAGAAAATGCAGCTACAAAGATGGACAGCAATTGATTGGACAGGAGGATGAGTCAAGTATTTTTTTACCATGTTGATCTTTTAAAACCGTAGAACTACTTGACTCAGTAATCCTGCGTTCCAATGTAATTAGATCTCCATATAATTCAGGCTTGAATGCATCTTCCCTTTGGTTATTGATATCAACAATAATTGCTGCATAACTGCAAATTAAATTTAGCAGATAGCAAAGATTACAGACAATCACAAATGAGAAATACAAAACCATCAACTGAATTTTTGAATTGTTGTGCTTGCAAGATTTAAAGATCAACTCTACTGTCTTTTGTAACTACTAAAAATTATGCCATCACTAATCCAGTCAAACTGGTCTGTGGTTCAACAAGCCCTTCAGAAGTTAAGATGATTTACTACCATTTAGTTCCCAGCACAACACCTAGTAAAGCTAACAGAGTTAATCTGCATATAGGGTTTTCACCTCCTAGCTTGTGCCCCACAATAAAAAGTTACTAAGGCCCTGTTTGGGAAAACTTCAACTTCACGAAGCTCCAGTAATTCTAGGAGCTAGAGCAAGAACTCAATTAGGGTTGATTGGATGAGACATCTTGCTTGCCTTTTAGACTTACTGAGGCTTAAATCACTTTATTTCAGCCTACAAACTGGATATTATGAAAGAACCTAGGAGTTGGAGCAATGCCAAGCAGCCCCTCAGCCATTGCCACATGAATTCTATCAGCTTGCCTGAGTTATCTGATGATGGTTCCACCGGTTTGTAAATGTATAAATGCAAGCACAGTCCACACATGACAAAAGCAGAGCAGATTAGGCTCTTTTTGAGGCTTTTGGGTCAAACACAGGTTCAATTTTAATAAATTAGATATCTTTTAGATCAATGATCTATCAGATCTTCTCAAATTAAATTTATATGCTACTTCAATTACAAAAATGGTAAATTTGGCTGTAATGTACCCCCTTCATCCCAAAACATAGCTGCCTTTAGCATTCAAAACTTGCCTTAAAGTCCTTATATTTTAAGGACGGTGAGAGTACCGTGAGAAAGAAGGTAACGAAGGCAACAAGTCATAAGCAATCTGGTGTGTCCACATTGATCGCTGGCATAGCATGAAAACAGATTCACGGAATGAATAGTAGTAGTAATCTGAAGGACCACCCACACAAACACTTGAGACACTCTTCCACAGCTATGCGAAACATAAAAAGTAAAAATTGGGAAGATAACGGAAATTCATCTAAATAAAGTATAAAAGAAGAAAGTCACCTGCAGCCGGTCTTGATGAAGTCCTTGAGGGCGGCGGCGCGCTGGGTGTTCTTGGCGCGGCAACCGAATGCGATGCACAGCGCCGTCAGGATGGCGCTCTTCCCACCTGCAGCGCAACGTAAAGTATGAAATGAGAGAGAGAGAGATAGAGCGAGAGGAGGAGGAGGAGGCTAGGGTTTGCGGGAGCGAAGGGCATACTGCCGTTCTGGCCGGTGATGAAGTTGACGTGCTGGTCGAGCTCGATCTGGAGGCTGGAGTGGCACATGAAGTTCTCCAGGCGGATGCGGGAGATCGTCCCCGCCATCGCCGGCGCAGGGCTCCTCTTTCCGCTCGTCGCCGGCCGAATCAAATGGAATGAAAAATGCGGGGGGGATTTCGGGGGCAACGGAGCCCGCCAAAACCCACGGTCGGCGCTTCTAGGGTTTCCTTACCGCTTTCCGCGTTAACTCGGCCAGAGGCGCAACGACGTGCGGCGCAGCCCAGGAGGCGAAACGGCTGCGGCCCAAAGGCTTTAATCATCCGGCCCAGCAGTAGAGCGCATTAGGCTCAACGACCTAGAATTTTTTGAATTTTTAATTTTATTTATTAAATATTTTACAAATTTAATTTTGCGTTTTAAAAATTCACACGACTAACCGCCTGCCGCACGCATGGGCCTCAGGAACTTTTCACAATTGAATAGCGTTTTATGTATAACATATGTAATTGCTTAATCACAAATACTCTCTTCGCTTAGTGGTCATTGTCGCTCTCTTCTATCTTGGAGATCAGAGGTTTGAAATCCCCTGGTCTTCTACATAGAAGAGGGGATGATGACCACTAAGGAAGAAAGAACGGGCCGTGGTAGTAGTGATAAGGGACGGGATATTTAACTATTTGTCATCTTTAGATTTGGCAATAATTCAGTGTGTTTATAACATGTGGGCTATCAGGCAAATATGTAAACGTGACGTCGTAGCAATGGCAAAAAATTGAATGCCCGCTAATAAGGGGCTGGGCATTCTTTCACCTCAAGGATGAGGTACACATTTGCGTTGGGTGTCTCTAGACACATCACCTTTGGAACCCCAAAATTTTGAGTCTGTTAGGCTTCTTTGATGGCTCTCCATTTGTGGGTCTTGTTCTAGATAAGGCACATGAGATCACTTTCGATCTGACGATGAGCTGAACAAGCAAGGCACAGGAGATCACTTTCCATCTGATGATGAGCTGAGCGACATCATTGCTAAGTTTGTCGCCTAGTTCCATCTGATCCCATACTGCAATCACCTCTACATGGACAGGGACGAAACGGCTACCCTCACAGAGCATCAGAATCAAGGTTACAAGTGCCTTCTTGATTTCATTCTCATGGATGGGGCCATCTTGCTTGTAGTTCGCCAAAACCAAAAGGGCTTCCTATGCTAACTTCCTACTGACCACAACCTGGTCTAGACTCTCCGCTCTGTAGTTGCCGTTGAACTCAAGAGCAACTGCCCCCACTAATGAGATTACTACAATTCTTAAATTCCCTTGTTGCGTCCTGAATCCTACTAGTTAGAGATTATCCGCCCTAATGGCAAGAGTGGACGACACTTCTTGTCCCTTAACGAAGATGTTCACATGAAAGAAATAGTCCGGTACATACTTTTGCCTGCCAAGCATAGGTCAATCCTAGACAGGGACCGGTCGTCTGTCGGGCCGCTTGCCGTTGCAGCTCAAACATAAACGAGTGGGCGGATCTAGCCTAGTGAGAGAGGGGGGCTAATTGCCTTTTTTTTCTCCTTCAGCCCCCTACTCTTCATGTTTTTCCTCCCTCCCCTCCCCTTATCTTCCAAGGGGATCCAGCCAGCAGGGGGCTTGAGCCCCCCACCAACATTGGATCTGCTCAAGTTGTACCGATCAACAAATCCACCCAAATCAAGATCCAACTTTATATTCGTTTGCTGCTACTCCACCCGTTGGATCTTGAACAATTATTGCTCGATCTCTAAAAAGAAATTAAGATATTCAAACAAATCGTCGAGACTAATAGCGTCAACAACACTTACCCGTTGTTGTTGTCCGCCTTGGCGACCAACAGCAGCATCAGGAGCACTACTAGCCCATCAATCTTCATCATAGACATCTTCATGACAACACTCATCTCTTTTGTGAGCTCACTTTGTTGTATGATGTTTAGGGAGGGCTAGGGGTATTTGTAACCATGATCCCAGCTACTCCAGCTGCCTTTCTCATGCCTAGGTAGTTCCTTTTTCTAAAAACTGCTTGTCTCAACAAGAGGCTGATTAACTTATTATGGGGGCATCAAAACGCACAAGAACAAAACCCCAAGATGATTTTATTGTAAATTTTTTATGCTAATATATATTCAATATGTTTTTCTAATACTTGTCGTTTCGAAAAAAAGACATAGTATCCAAAAACAATTTTAACAACTATTTTCTATTATAATATGTATAAAAACATTGATAAACATATGATTTCATTGAAGTATATTTCAAGCCTTATATATATATAGCAGTATCTATGTGTCTAAAGTACACATTTTCAAATTTATTAAACGTTAAATGTTTTTAAAGTTTGACTGTAAGCTTTTGTTAATTATTTGAAACCGAAGGGAGTACTAATAGTATATTGTGAGTCATGACATCCATATTTTCCCTTTCTTGCCGAATATAATACGTCAGAGAGAAGACCATTAATTCATATGACTGTTGCAGTATGTGGAAAGTAAGAACCAAAATTCTCTAAGAATTTATATGATTTCCTCCCTTTGTTTAAATTTACTCCCAAGTGACATTTTCCTATTTCCTATTTTATTTTCTCCAGGTCTGAACTTAATGTCATAATTTATGATACAATAAATAGTGACAAAGCTTTACACCTTATGTATCAACTCTATTAAAAATTTCAATCACCTTTTGTAAAAGCGGGTAAGATTGATATAGGTTTTCATTTTCTATTTACGGAGGGATTGAGTGGACCATGCATGAGCCTACGCTGAACATGATCCAACGCGTTTGCGTGGTGTGCGAGACAATCCAATGGGAACATTTACGGTAGAGTGTCTGAGGCTCCATACGAAGGTTTCCCTTACCGCGCAAGCCGCCAAAACCGCGGTACCACGCTCCCGCGGATCCCGCACGGTAATCGCAAAAACTGTGATGAATTTGAATCCAAAAAATTTGAATTTAAACTCACGCGGTTTTTCGGCTTACCGCGCGGTTTGCCGCGGTTACCGCGCATTTTGTCGCGGTTACCGCGCATTTTGTCATGGTAACCGCGGTAATGTCACGCCCTGAGTTTTACCCTAGCTAAAACTCAATAAAAAATATATTAAAAATAATTTGTCTAACTAAAGTTCAGGAGAAAATCAGTGTATAAATTTAATTTAATTTAATTGGAAGCTTTTCGGAATATTCTAAAATGTCCCGAAAGCATTTTAAATGATTAACATGATTTGAATTTGAATTTCATTCAATAAAATTTTGCTCAAATAAATTTAATAAAAATCGGCAAAATTAGAGACAATTTCTTTTTTTCCCCTCCTTCTTTTTTCTTTTCTTTTTCCCTTCTTTCTTTCTTTTTTTTTCCTTTTGGTTTTTCTCTTTTCCTTTTTCCTCCCTAGCCGATCTCCTCCTCCTCAACCCCCGTGTACGATCTCCCTCCACTCCTGCCGTGAACAGCCTCACCACCTCCTCTCTCACATAAAAACTAATCCCAATTAATTAGGACTCCAATTTTTATCCCTTCGAAACATTATCTATTTCTTTTTAATAGAAGATGGATAACTAGATTTATTTCTAGCTTTCCCCTATAAATACCCCCTAGAGCCTCGCCTCTTTCCCCGTCTCCCTCTCCTATGTTCCTTGAGCCGCCTCCTACCACCCCTGTCCTAGCAGCAAGCCGCCGGCAGCCCTACTGTTCCCCTTCGCAGCAGCCGTTCGTCAGATTTTCTCCACCAAATCTCAGGTTCGCATATATTTTATTCTCGCGAATCAATCTAAATTAATCTACTGTTTAATTGTTTAGGTTTTCTAGTCAAACAGCGAGGAACAACAGCAACCCGTCGCTGATCTCTCCACCAAATCTCAGGTTCGCGTACGTTTTACTCATGCGAATCAATCTATCTGTTTAATTGCTTAGATTTTCTAATCTAATTAGCTAGCGTGAGGTTGATCTATAGTGTGGAGTTTAATTTCGTACACGTAGATTGATTTTACGTTAAAGTCGTTTAGTTTCCAATTTAGCGAATCGTTAAATCTCAATTTAACGGGTCGTTTAATCCCGTCGTTGTTCCGCTCACAGTGCACGGTTTTGCGTTTCGGATCTAATTATTCGTGTGAATCCCTGATTCGTGCACGTTTTGGTTCTGTTATGCGTATACGTTATATGTTTGCGATTTTCCGAGCTACGACCAACACGCGCTCGAAGTCTCCATCCCCTCCCTCGGCCCACTGCCACCCCACGCACGCCAAGTCTAGACCACCTCCCTCCATATCGGGACACCGACAGGTGGGCCCCACCTGTCGGGGTCGTCCCCGTCCTCCGCTCGCCCGCTCTGCTACGTGTCACGCCCTGAGTTTTACCCTAGCCAAGAAATAATTAAATAATACATTAAAAATAATTTGTTAATTAAAGTTCAGGAGAAACTCAGTGTAATAAATTAATTTAATTTAATTGGAAGCTTTTCGGATGTTCTAAAATGTCCCGAAAGCATTTTAAATTATTAACAGGATTTATATTTGAATTGCAGTCAATAAAATTTGCTCAAATAAACTTAATAAAAATCGGTAAAATTAGAGGCAATTTCTTTTTTTTCTCCCTCCTTCCTTTTTCTTTTCTTTTTCCCTTCTCCTTTTTTCCCCTTTTTCCCTTTTCTTTTTCTCTTTTCCTTTTTTTTTCTCTCCCTTCAGCCTCCTCCTCTCCTGCTGGGCCGGCCCAGTCCTTCTCCCGGCCCAGGTCGCCCCTACCTCTCTCCCTCCCGCACCGGGCCGAGCCAGGCCATGGCCCAAACCACCGAGCCCCAAGTCCTCTTCGCCTCCCTCTCCCTCTCCCAGGACACCGACAGGTGGGCCCCACCTGTCGGGCCCGTCTAGCTCCTCCGGCCGACACCGACGCTTTCCCCGCTGTCGTCGGAGCGTCGTCGCGCCACCGCGCCGCCGCGCCCGTCGCGTCGTCGTCGCCTCCCCGAGCCGCCCGGCGTTCCCTTCGTGTCGCCGCCGCGTTCACCGTCGGGCGCTGCTCCCCGCCGTCGGCCATCGCCACCGGTCTCCCCCTTCGCGCCTTCGCCCGTCGGTCTCGGCCATCGTCGGTCGTCCGCCGCCCCACCGTCGTCGTTGTCCACCCGGTGAGCTCTGCCCTTCCCCCTTAATCTCTCCCTCGGCGCCCGCCGTCGCATTGCTCCGCGTCGCCCGACGTCGCGTCGTCGCGCCTAGCCGCCACGCCGTCCGCGTTGCGCCACTCCCTTGTCGCACGCCACCGCTCTCCGCCGTATCGCCGTGGCTCCCGTCGCGTCGCACCTCGCCGTGTCGCCGTGTCGCCGCGTCGCCGCGCCGTCCTGCCGCTTAGCGCTGCTACGCCGCCGCACCCACTCCGCTTTCCCCAGTCACCGCCAAATCCGTCGCCCGGCGTAACCACCGCCCCGCTTCTCCCGGCGCCGCCCCCTTTCCCGCGCCCGTCACCAACTACCTCCCCGCCCTACGCGCCGGCCTCCACCTTGAAATCCCCTCCCTGGCCGCCACTCGCTCCCTTTCATCGTCGCCGCTACGCTGCCGCCCTTCACCGCCCTGCGCCCGGCCCTCGCCACCGCTCGAGCACCGACGCCCCGCCTCGGGATGTCACCGATCATCGCCACGGAGCGCCGCTCTCGTCGCCCGTGCACCGTTGTCAGCGCGCCGCCGGACACCGGTCGCCGCCCGAGCGTCGTCATCCTCGCGTCCTCACCGCCGTCGTCCATCGGTGAGCCCGCTCTCCTCCCTTCCTCTGTTTCTTTGTGCCAGCGCGAGTGCGCCCCGCCGCTCACCGTCGGCCGACGTCCTTCGCCGCCACCCGGCCACCTCTCCGCTCCTTCTCGGTCGCGCGTGCCCGTCGTCCTCCTCCGCCCGCGACCAAGCTGCACGCCGCCGCGTCAGCACCTATACCCGCTTCGCTCTGTCCCGCAGCCGTGCTGCGCGTCGGCCTCGCCGTCACCCTAGCCGGGCATGCGCCGCTGGCCGCGCTGCGCCTTGCCCCCGCACCGCCGCCGCCAGCTGCTCGCCGGGCCGGCCGCACCCGTCGAGCCGCACCACCTCCCCTCTGTGCGTGCGCCGTTCACCGTCACCGTCGGGCGCCGTTGCCGCCGTCGGCCATGCGCCTCCTCTCTTCCTCGGTCACCGCCTAACCGCCGATCCTTAGCGCTGCCGCCTCGCCGCGCCGTCGGTCGTTGCCGCCGTCCGCTGCCGTCACGCCGCCGTCGCCGACCACCGCTGGCCCGGCCGCCTGCCGCCTACCCGCGCCACCGCCACGCCACCTCCACCCGCACGCAACCATCGCTCCGCTTTCCCCCGGTCGCGCCGTCACTCGCATCGGTCGCCGCCGATCCCGCCGCTCCGCTCGCGCCGGCCCGACAGCCATGCCGCTTTCCCCGTCCGTGCCGCACAACCACCTCCCCCACGTCGCGCGACGCAAAGCCATCGTTGCACCGACGCCGCCGCCAGTCCCCGGCCGTCATCGCCACAGTTTCCCCCTCCATCCTCCTCTGCCTCCCCGCGCACGCGCCACGCCGCCCAGCCGTCGTCACGCGCCGCTCCTCCTCCTCTTCCCGGCCATGCTCGGCGCCGCCCCGGTCTCCCCTCTCCTCGTTCTCCCTGACCCTCGCCGCCGCGTCGCACGTCGTCGCCGCGCTGCCAGGGGCCGTCGTTCGCCAACTCCCTGCCGGACGTCACCGCCGTTGCCCCTCCGCCCACCACCACCTTCACCTCCGCTGACCACCAACCACCGTTCTGCTGTCAAGCCGTCGCTGCCCCCGCGCCGCCGTCAAGGCCGCCTCTCCTCTCCTCTGTCGCTGCCGCTTGGCCGCTCCGCTCACCCCCGCCGCCTCGCGCCGTCCGCTGGTCACCAGACCCCGTCGCCATCGCTGGTTGCCGACCGTCGCCGCTCAGTCGCCCTCTCCCTCCTCCGCTCCGGCCGAAGCCGTCGCCGTCCCCCTTCCCCTCTCTTTTTCCCTCCGCACGCTATCGCTGAGGTCGTCGCCCCCTCCACGCGTGTGTGTGCCCAGACGTCACCGTCGCCCCTCCGCCCGTCGTTACCCTCGCCTCGACGTCACCTCCGCGACGCTGCCCCGAGCCGCCGCCGGCCGCGCCTGGGGGCGTTCACGTTGATGGTCGTCCTCGCCGCCACGGCTCGCCTTGGTTGCTCGACGTCGTGCCGCTCGGCCGATGTCGCCGCCACCCGATTCAGTCGCACGCGCGCGCACCGTTTGCTGCCGCCGACGCACCCTCTCGGGACCGCCTCCGTCGCCTCGCCGTCGCCGCCGCGGAACCGCCGCCCTCCGCCGTCCTCCGCCGCCCTCCGCGCCGGACGCCGTCGCCCTCCTCTGCCCGGCCGAAGTCGTCCCCCCTCCTCTCTGTTCTCTGTGGCCGGCTAGTGGGGCCCACATGCCAGCCGGACACCCTGCCCTCTCTCTCCCTTCCCAACGGGGTCCACCCGTCAGCCACCCCCTCCCTTCTCTCTCTCCTCTCCTCCCCGGGCCCACGTGTCATCCCCTCAACCTCTCCTCTCTCCCACTGACAAATGGGCCCCAGCCGTCAGCCTCCTCTCACTCCTGTGCTGACGTCATCCCTCCAATTAATTGCGTAATAATTGATTTAGGACTTTTCTGTTTAGTTAAAAACCCAGAAAACTTCTAAAATTCATAAGTAATTCATCTAGTCTCCGTTTAGGTCCATTCAAGTTTCATTAAATCCAGAAAAATGCCAAGAATCCATTAAAAATAGTTTCTTTCTCTATTTCAGTAGTTTTATACCCTGTTTTGTTGGTTTTGCCTTGTTTGTCGTAGGTTTTGACCCCGTCGCAGCGCCGTTCGTTCTCGAAGTCGTCGCCGAAGTTCCTCGTGGGTCTAAGCAAGGCAAGTGGCACCCTTCTTTGATCATATTGAACCTATGTTTATAAAATTCCTCGCTTTACATTCAAACATGCATTGTTTTATGCGAATCTATTTATTTTATTCATCTATTGGGCAATTACCTTTATACCCGTTGCTCCCCATTTATTATTATTGTCATCCCAGGGTTAATTTGACTAGAATTAGGGTTAGTCAATGCTTAGCCATGCTTAGTTCAACTAGCTCACCAATTCTTATTTGATTATTGATTAAACTTTGATAGACCTTTAATGGTTGTTATCATTATTCATATCCCGCTGAGGATTAATACAACTAAAATATTGCTTATGGTGGGCTGTGGGTGCATGGTTTTGAGAGTCGTGCCCATGGCAATTAAGGACCGGTTCTCAGGAAACCCTGAAGGTCTTACACGTACTAACCACAAGCCAGAATGGGCAACGGTGAGACTCGTAATCTAGCTTGTCCCTATTCGACGTACCGAGGCAAGGGTAGGCGTGATGGAGTATGGACGGGCAATCGTGGTGTAACGAAAGCCTCTGCTGCTTCCGGATCTACCAAGGCACAAGAGGGGAGTGCCCGACTTGGTGTAAAGGAGGGGGTGAAACCTGAAGTGTGGTGCGATTGTCTAGGGAGGGCTAGGTAAAAGGTCTTATCATGGTTTCCGTACTGAGGTATCGTGGTGATACGTTGGGGCATGGTAACATGCTTGGCAGCCATGTCTTGTGGGTAAAGTTGTACACCTCTGCAGAGTAAAACTATTCGAATAGTCGTGCCCGCGGTTATTGGGCGAACTGACAGATTCACTGGGATTAGTTGAACCTCTTTAATAATTTTCTTAATCTTGGAACTGGTTTGACCCTGCGCAATGTGGTGTAACGTTGGCAGTGGTTTAGGTCTATCGCAACGTGGTTTATCTATTTAGTTTATTTATCTATTGGGCATTTACCTTTATACCCATTGATTCCCACTCATTATTATTGTCGTCCCAAGGTTAATTTGACTAGAAATAGGCTTAGGCAATGCTTAGCCATGCTTAGTTCAACTAACTCACCAATTATCATTTAATTATTGTTACACTTTGATTAGACTTTGATAGACCTTTAATTGTTGTGATCATTATTAATCTCCCGATGTGGATTAATATGACTAAAATATTGCTTATGGTGGGTTGTGGGTGCATGGTTTTGAGAGTCGTGCCCATGGCAATTAAGGACCAGTTCTTAGAAAACCCTGGAAGTCTTACACGTACTACCCACAAGCCAGAATGGGCAACGGTGAGACTTGTAGTCTAGCTTGTCCCTATTCGACGTACCTAGCCAAGGGTGAGCGTGATGGAGTATGGATGGGAATCGTGGTGTAACGATGGTCCTATGCTGCTTCCAGATTCACCTAGGCACAAGAGGGGGTTGCCTGACTTGGTGTAAAGGAGGGGGCGAAACCTGAAGTGTGGTGCGATTGTCTAGGGATAGTTAGGTGAAAGGTCTTATCATGGTTTCCGTACTGAGGTATCGTGGTGATACGTTGGAGCATGGTAACATGTTTGGGAGCCATGTCTTGTGGGTAAAGTTGTACACCTCTGCAGAGTAAAATTATTCGAACAGCCATGCCCGCGGTTATTGTCACACTTGGAGTTTTGTCCCAAGCCTAAATTCGTAAAGGAAATTCGTAAATAATAATTGGCTTAATCAACTCAGGAAAAATCCCTCTAAAAGAAATTAAATTACTGTATTTATTTTTTCGGGTAAACCTTATTATTATGCCGTTGTTTATCCAACTTTATTCATGCTAGACCAAGGGTAACCTGATTAGAGTTAGACCTAGGTTAATGCTTAGCCGTGCTTAGAACAAGTAGCTCATGGGATCACATTTAATCATGCTTAGTTCTGAATAGCTGTAATAATGATTCATTACCCGGTTCGTGCTAATGTCAACAAAAATATTGATAATGGTGGGCTGTGGGTGCATTGTTTTGAGAGTCGCACCCATGGCAATTAAGGACCGGTTCACGGGAAACCCTGGAAGTAAGTTAGTGCTAACCACATGCCGAATGGGTAAGGTGGGATTTGAAGCATGGCTTCGAACTATTTGACGTACCGAGGCAAGGGTAGGCGTGATGGAGTATGGACGGGCAATCGTGGTGTAACGAAAGCGTCTGCTGCTTCCGGATCTACCAAGGCACAAGAGGGGACTGCCCGACTTGGTGTAAAGGAGGGGGTGAAACCTGAAGTGTGGTGCGATTAAATAGGGAGGGTTATGTGACGGGTCCTATCACGGTCTCCTTTTCGGTATGCCGTGGTGGTATGTCGGCGCACGTTCAAGTGTAGTGGAGTCGTGTCTGGTGGGTACAGTAGTACACCTCTGATCAAAGTATAATCTATTCGAATAGCCGTGCCCACGGTTAAGGGCGAGCTCCCAGCTTCACTGTGATTAGTGAACCTTTAATAACTTGAGTAATTGGTCTTCTCTCGGGACTACTGCAACATGGTGTAACGTTGAGTAGTGGTTGGGCCTGTTGCAACGTGGTGTAACGTTGGACAGTGTTGTGGTATTTTACAACTGTTATTTACTTATGCTTTACTGTATTCAATTACCTATATTCTTTTTAATCTCTGTTATTTGTTTAACTGCTGCTTTATTGCAACTAACCCTAGCCTGCCCTTGATAATCCCTATGCATCATTTATTGCTCTCTTGTCCGTGTCACTTGTTGAGTACGGTGGTTTGTACTCAGTCTTGCCCGACTTTTTCCCCCTTCAGAGCTGGAAGTTGAGTCCGATGGAGGTGCCTCCCAGGAGTGAGCTGATCTGCCGTCGAAGCTTTGCCTGTGGACTGGAGCCGTACCCGCTGGAGCTAGTCTACCTTTTTTTCTTTCCGCTGCATTTCCGCTAGAATAAGTGTAATTTTCAGTTGTTTCTAAGAACGATGGTTATGTAATCAACATTGTCTTTTTTTACCCTGGCTGGTCCTGGACAGGGATTTAATACACAATTAAGTTCAGAAATTCGTGTGAGGAATTTCTGGGCGTGACAAGTTGGTATCAGAGCCTCCTTTGACCGTAGGATCAGCCTAATGGAAACCCTAAGAGCCCTCTGCTTTTCAAGTTTGTGCATAGTTTGTGAAAGTTAGAGTGTTTTGAAAAGGGGTTAGTGCTTTTCAAAAGCGTGAGTGATTTAAAAAGACAAAACCCCTTTGGTTGAAAAGCGTGAGTAAATCGATTTACGGGTAAAACTTTATTTACTTTGTTTCTTTTATGATTTATTTATCTTTAAATAAAATTTTGCATCTATTGATTCCAAAGCCTTGTGTTCTTTAGATGGCTGACCACCCCTTGTACCATCGTGGAAACGGAATGGCTGGATTCGTGGCAGAGTTGGCAAGAGTCTCATTCACGGTAGGATACCCCTATGAGCCGGAGTACACCACGATCCACCCTCTTGAAGGCGAGTTTCCTCACCGAGTCAGATTGGAGCTACATGGAATCCCCGGTTTCCTCCCTAACTTGGAAGCAGAAGGAACTGGAGGTTCGCATGAGCATGCCTGCCAGGAAGCTGCTTACAGTCTAATGACCACGCTCAGGGCCAGGCACGACCTGACGTTTCGGCATTCGGCTTACCGGTATCACCCTGGTCGTGGACCCAATTCCATGGTCAGTAGGTTTCGGTCTGCCCGAAGTGAGCAAGACCCTACCTTCGGTAGGATGTGCACGGTGCTGCAGGGCCTCGACCAGATGCATCACGACCTCCATGAAGCGTCCAAGGCCTTGAACAACGCCAAGCTCACTCAGATCGTCCGTCTATAGGATGAGATTGATCGGTTGAAGAAGGAGAACGCCAGGCTCAAAGGACTCCTAGAGCCCGGTGGTGCAAGGCTTCGCACCACGGCAAGGAAGCGAACCTGTGGGCCGCCAAGAGTTCAGTCTTACCCCGGTGCCCCGGTTGAACCAAGACCACTGATGCAGATGGTGCCAACCTCTCCGACCCCAGTGCCCGAGGAAGGTGTCTCCCCTTTCAACGCTGCAAGGAACCGCAACGGGATCGTCACAGTCTCTAGCAGCAGTTAGTCCACTTCTGGTGAAGATGAAGATGGTCTCCCCAGCAACTCTAGGAGCCGTTCTAAAGATGAGGAAGAAGATCCGTCTCCGTCGTCGATCGTCGCTCTCCTTCCGTGCCCTAGACGTCGCCTTTAGCTTCGTCCTTAGTAGTTGTGTGCTAGTTTTGGTGTGTTAGGTTTGCTTCGCTTGGGGCTAGTGGTGAACCATAGCAGTAGTGGGGTTATGATTGTACCGCCAGGAGTTGTGTGGTTTTAAGTGTGTTTCTTAAGCAAGACAATTACAGTTCATTAATTAAATAAAGCCCCTGTTTGCTTAGCCGTTTCTTTTTCTTCTTTCTTTTTCTGTTCCTCCCGCTCCCGCAGATGGTGAACACCCGCCACGGCAACCGCGACACCGACCAGTCCAGCACCGGAGGACCGCCCCCACCAGAGAACCCGTCACTCGCCCAGATTCTTGCTAGCCAGACACAAATGCTCACTTGGATGATGCAGCAGATGCAACAGCAGCAGCAGCAACACCAGCAAGTGTTACAGCAGCTTTTAAACCAGAATCAGAACAACCAGCAACAGCATGGACCACCCCCAGTGCAGTCCAAGTTACCAGAGTTTCTCCGTGTTCGTCCTCCGACCTTTTCAAGCACTACCAACCCCATGGAGGCAAGTGATTGGCTCCATGCTATCGAGAAGAAGCTCAATCTACTGCAGTGCACCGACCAAGAGAAAGTCTCCTTCTCGAATCTAAAGACCTAGATGTCATTTTGGGAATGGACTGGCTTACCAAGCATCAAGGAGTGATTGATTGTGCCAAGCGTACAGTCACCCTGACCAGTGAAGGTGGTGAAGTGGTGACTTATCAGTCGCCGGAGTCAGTAACAATCAGGACTTGTTTGAATCAGATGGAAGCCGAAGAGCAACCCTCGGAAACAGTCAAAGATCCGAAGAAGTTGAAAGACATACCAGTTGTTTGTGAGTATCCGGAGGTGTTTCCAGATGATCTCACAACAATGCCGCCAGAAAGGGAGATCGAGTTCCGTATCGACTTGGTACCAGGAACCGCACTGATCTATAAGAGACCCTACAGGATGGCAGCTAATGAGATGGCAGAAGTGAAAAAGCAAGTGGATGAACAGCTTCAGAAAAGGTTACATCCGACCGAGTACCTCGCCTTGGGGTGCCCCGGTTATTTTTGTTGAGAAGAAGGACAAAACTAAGAGAATGTGTGTGGACTATCGTGCTTTGAACGATGTCACCATCAAGAATAAGTATCCTCTGCCAAGGATTGATGATCTGTTTGATCAGTTGAAGGGAGCCAAAGTTTTCTCCAAGATCGATTTGAGATCAGGGTATCACCAGTTGAGAATTCGGGAAGAAGATATTCCCAAGACGGCATTCACTACTCGCTACAGCTTGTATGAATGTACGGTAATGTCGTTTGGACTTACTAATGCCCCGGCATTCTTCATGAATCTCATGAATAAGGTGTTCATGGAATACCTGGCTAAGTTTGTGGTCGTCTTCATCGATGACATTCTTATCTACTCCAAGTCAGAAGAAGAGCACGAGCAACATTTGCGGATTGTGCTAGAGAAACTAAGAGAACACCAGTTGTATGCTAAGTTCAGCAAGTGTGATTTCTGGCTGCGTGAAGTGAAGTTCCTTGGCCATGTGATCAATGCGCAAGGTGTAGCAGTGAACCCCGCCTAAGACGGTTTCCCAAATCAGGAGCTTCTTAGGACTTGCGGGCTATTACCGCCGGTTCATTGAGAATTTTTCAAAGATAGCCAAGCCAATGACACAATTGTTGAAAAAGGAAGAGAAGTTCAAATGGTCAAGTGAGTGCGATAAGAGTTTTGAAGAGCTCAAGCAAAGGTTGGTTTCAGCACCCGGGTTGATTTTGCCAGATCAGATGAAAGACTTCCAGGTTTACTGTGATGCATCCAGATCAGGACTTAGATGTGTGCTAATGCAAGAAGGAAAGGTGGTTGCTTACGCCTCTCGTCAGTTGAGACCACATGAGGGTAACTACCTGACTCATGATTTGGAACTAGCAGCTTTGGTGCATGCCATAAAAATTTGGCGACACTACTTAATTGGTAACAAGTGTGAAGTGTATATGGATCATAAGAGCTTAAAGTATATCTTTACACAACCGGATTTGAACCTCCGCCAGCGAAGGTGGTTGGAATTGATCAAGGATTATGATTTAAGTATCCATTATCATCCAGGCAAAGCAAATGTAGTTGCAGATGCTTTGAGCCGGAAGAATTACTGCAATGCTACGGTATCAACGGAAGTCTGTGAGCAGTTACAACAGGAGCTTGAACGACTAAATTTGGGCTTAGTCAAAGAAGGATTTGTGGCAGCCCTAGAAGCGCAGCCCACTTTGGTGGATCAAGTTCGCCAATCCCAAGCAAATGATCCAGAGATAGCCGAGCTAAAGCTGGATGGGAAAAAATATGCGAGTCGGTAAAGCTCGAGATTTTTCAGAAGATGAATATGGGACAATCTGGATGGGAAACAGGTTGTGTGTACCAGATAACAAGGAGTTAAAGGAGTTGATACTCCGAGAAGCTCATCAAACCCAGTACTCTATTCACCCCGGGAGTACCAAGATGTATCAGGACCTCAAAGAAAAGTTTTGGTGGGTCAGTATGAAGAGAGAAATTGCAGAATATGTCGCCTTGTGCGATGTTTGTCAACGAGTCAAAGCAGAACACCAAAGGCCAGCAGGACTGTTGCACCCTCTCTAGATTCCAGAATGGAAATGGGAAGAAATCGGGATGGATTTCATCACTGGTTTACCAAGGACCGCTGCCGGTCATGACTCGATTTGGGTAATCGTTGATCGATTGACGAAAGTCGCCCATTTCATACCAGTTCACACTACCTACTCAGGGAAAAGATTAGCTGAGATTTACTTGGCTAGGATCATGTGTCTACATGGAGTACCGAAGAAGATCGTTTCTGACCGAGTAAGTCAGTTTACCTCAAAGTTTTCGCAGAAGCTGCTGGAAGAGTTGGGAACCCGACTGAATTTCAGTACAGCTTATCATCCACAGACAGATGGTCAGACGGAAAGGGTAAATCAGATTCTTGAAGACATGCTCAGAGCTTGCGCTCTCGACTTTGGTGGAACTTGGGATAAGAATTTACCGTATGCAGAGTTCTCATACAACAACAGTTATCAAGCCAGTTTGCAGATGGCACCTTTTGAAGCATTGTATGGGCGAAAGTGTCGTACACCCCTCTTCTGGGATCAAACAGGAGAACGTCAAGTTTTTGGGACTGAAGTTTTAAGTCAGGCGGAAGAAAAAGTTAGAATAATCCGTGAAAGGTTGAAAACGGCCCAAACCAGACAGAAGAGTTATGCAGATAATCGTCGAAAGGACTTAGCCTTCGAAGCAGGAGACCATGTGTACCTCCGCGTCACACCTTTGCGAGGAGTACACCGGTTTCAGACCAAAGGAAAGTTGGCACCACGTTTCGTGGGACCATACCAGATAGTGGAACGCAGGGGAGAAGTTGCGTATCAGTTAGAACTCCCCGCTAACATGGCCGGAATCCGTGACGTGTTCCATGTGTCGCCGCTCAAGAAGTGTCTCCGCGTGCCTGAAGTACAGACCAACTCCGAGCACATCGATCTACAGGAAGATCTAACGTATGTGGAGAAACCAGCACGGATTCTAGAAACCAGTGAAAGGAAGACTCGGAACCGTGTGATCAGATTCTGCAGAGTTCAGTGGAGTCACCACTCAGAAGAAGAAGCGACATGGGAAAGAGAAGATGAGCTCAAGGCCGCCCATCCGCACCTCTTCGCTAGTGCCTCCGAATCTCGAGGTCGAGATTCTGTTTAAGGGGGTAGGTTTGTCACACCCGGAGTTTTGTCCTAAGCCTTAAATCGTAAAAGAAATCCGTAAATAACAATCGGCTTAATTTACTCAGGAAAAATCCCTCTAAAAGAAATTAACTCAACTAAATCGAGGCTCGCAAATCGACTAACTGGATTTAAATTCAAATTGCAGAAGTATAAAATTTGGCCAAACAAATTAATTTAAAACTCGGCAAAAGTGGGGTTTTCCTTTTTCCCTCCTTTTTCCTTTCTTTTTTTCCCTTCCTTCTCAAATTGGCCCGAAGTCCAATTTTCCTCCCTTCCTTTTCTTTTTCCTTTTCCTTTTTCCTCTCCTCCTTCCCGGGCCAGCCTAGCCGAGCCGGTCCATCTCCCCTCGGCCGGCCCAGCCGACCGGCCTCCGGCCTCCTCCCCACGCGCGCCCCCGCCTGGACCGCTGCCTCGGCCCAGCTCGCCGCGCCGCGCCACAAAGTCCGTTGCCGCTCCCTCCTCCCTCGCGCCACTGACAGGTGGGGCCCACCTGTCAGCGACCGAGCCCCGCCAGAGTTCCAGCTTCTCCTCCACCCATCACACCCGCGCTTTCTCCTCCAGCCCACTGAAGAAAGCCCCCGATGGCTTCCCCGATGGATTCAGGGACGGCGCTACCGCTGCATGCCTGGCAGTCTTCCATCATCACCGATCAAAACCTCTCCATTCTCTCCGGAGCTGGCCTGATCCAGAGCATGGAAGTAGCCGGATACCGCAGTGCTTATGGCGAAGAGTTCCCTACTCCTGACTCGCGAGAGGTACTGGTATTCGAGGCTTTCTTTGAGCGGGGTTTCGGGCTTCCAGTGTCTTCCTTTTTCGGGGGTCTGTTAGATTTTTATGGAATCAAACTCCATCATTTGAACCCCAATTCCATTCTTCAAATCGCGGTGTTTGTATACACTTGCGGAACTTTCCTTGGGATCCCCCCTCACTTCAACCTTTTCCACCATTTGTTTGCCGTCAAGCCCCAACCAAACCAAAATCATCCCTCGGTGGTGGGCGGCGCCGGCATTTAGTGAGGGGAGCAAGAAAGCTTGGCTTTCCCTGCCCATGAAAACGTCTCTCAAGGGCTGGCATGCGACATGGTTTTATTTTTCCAACCTTGCCGACTTCCTTCCTTCCTTCATCGGCCATGCCCTAGTAGCTTGGGAGGCCTGGTCATCTCTTCCGACCGCCAAGGAGATGCCGCAGGTGAACTCTCTCCTCAACTTGATCGAGAACTTGAAGACCGCTGGCCTAACCGGCGTTTGGGTAACGCGGCACTTCATCCATCGCCAAATCTAGCCTCTCAAGGACCGGGTTCGATTTGCCTTCGACTACATCGGGAGTGACGACCCAACTCGGGAGACACTTCGGCCAGCGGATATCCGGTCGCGAGCCCACCGGCTGTTCGCTCCGAACACCCCATCCTGGCCGATGCCTCCGGTCTTTCGCCGCTGTTTAATGCCGGGAATGCCCCGCCGCCGGTGAGTCCTTCGTTTCTCTGAAGATTCGTTTCTTCTTTTCTTCTTGGGAAATTGCCCTGTTACGTCCTAACCCGGCTCTTGTCATGCCTGCAGGATCGGCACTAGTTCCTGTCCTACCCCCCAAGTCGGGCGTTGCCCACGCTCAAGAGGGGGTCGGAAGCTTCAGTTCACGAGCCGACCGCTAAGAGGATGGCGTTTGATCCGGACGCCGAACTTGTCGAGGCGCCCGAGGATGACGACGTTCCGACCTTGGCTCACTCTCCAAGCCCACCTCCTTTGAGACACCTAAGGAGGCTCGCCTTCAGGACGGGATCAAGGTAACACAACCTAGCGTTTTTGCCATGATCCAAGTAGGATTCTTATGCTTGCCAAAGTCATATCTCCTAGTTTCTCCGTCAGGAAATCAAGCGGCATTGATCCGGTCGTGGCGTCTGGGTCCGTGGATGCTCAGCACTTGGGCCCAGTGGCAGCCGCACTTCCCGCTGCCTCAAGTCCGGTCCCGGTCTCGGCGGCTATCCCCGCGATGGGGCCAACCACTGTAGAGTCGGACGTGCCCGCGGTACTCCCGCCCACAGGCACTATGGAACCGAGTGCTGGGGTGTCCGTTCCGCTGGTCGTAGCTACGACCTCGGCGACGCTTCCCCCGAGGTCCCAAGAGAGCCGCACCGACCGAGCCAGAATAGACCCTTCGGACGACTCCAAGGACATTGCCAAAATTGAGCGATACATCGAGAAGTCAGTGAAGCTCATGAAGGTATGCTCTTTAAATGCTTTCGTGTGTGCGCGACCCTGTTAACTCTTAATGTGTTGTTCAGGGGATCAAAGCACACTCAAAGGCAAAGTCGGAGGCCCTCCGGTTGCTGGATCCTCAGTTGGGGAACATGGACGCCCTACGGCAAGACCGCGATGAGATCATGGGGCGGGCGAAGGCTATGGAGAGCCGCCTGCAAGGTGAGATAGCCGGTCTTCGCGTCGAGCTGGTATCGAGTAGCGCTCGGATCGAAGGTGCGATGATCTGTCTTTGATCATTGTCCTCTCTTCGTAGCTGAAGATCATCTTCTCTTTGTCAGATCAAGATGCAGCCTTGAAGGAGCTGAAGGAGGCGAAGGACGAGCTTGAGGCCGAGTGCTCCAAGCTGCTAGCGGCGAAGGACGAGCTTGAGGCCGAGCGCTCTCAGTTGTCGGCCTCAAAGGCCGTTGTCACTAGGGGTGGATAGAAAGCTCGTGGCTCGTTAGCTCGCTCGACTCGTGACAAACTCGGCTCGTTTCATTTTTCTAACGAGCCGAGCAAGCATTTTAGCTCGTTAGAGATAACGAGCCAGCTCAAGCTGGCTCGTGAGCTGCTCGCGAGCCTAACGAGCTAGACCAAAGACACAAGATTCACCGGTGTTCATTGATTTCACCCTGAAATGCATGTGTTTAGTACTTCATAGGTTTACCATATGATTTGTTGGTTCAAACTTTAATATTTAAATACAATTTCATATGATTTGCATGTTTGAAATAAAAATTTGCTTGTATAACCTATTAAAAAATTATTTAGGTTAACTTTTTATGCATGGCTCACGAGCCTCACGAGCCTAACGAGCTGAGCCGAGCTAGGTTTTTAGCTCGTTACGATAACGAGCCGAGCCGAGCCAACTCGTTATCTTAACGAGCTGGACCGAACTGAGCCGAGCCGAGCCGAGCTGGCTCGTTATCCAGCCCTAGTTGTCACGCCCTGAGTTTTACCCAAGCTTAAAAATAATTAAATAATGCATTAAAAATAATTTATTTAATTAAAGTTCATGAGAAAAACAGTGTATAAATTAATTTAATTTAATTGGAAGCTTTTTGGATGTTCTAAAATGTCCCGAAAACATTTTAAATTATTAACATGATTTATATTTGAATTATAGTAAATAAAATTTGCTTAAATAAACTTAATAAAAATCGGCAAAATTGCAGACAATTTCTTTTTTTCCCTCCTTCCTTTTTCTTTTCTTTTTCCCTTTTTCCCTTTTCTTTTTCTCTTTTCCTTTTTTTTCCTCCCTGGCCAAACTCCTCTGCCTCTCCCCCGTGTGCACGATCTCCTCCTCCCCTGCAGCCGTGCACGACCCTATCTCCTCCTCTAACCTTTTGTGCGATCCTCCCCTCCAAGCCGTGTGCGTTCTCCCACCTTGCTTAAATAAACTTAATAAAAATCAGCAAAATTGGAGGCAATTTCTTTTTTTCTCTCATTCCTTTTTCTTTTCTTTTCCCTTCTTTCTTTTTCCCTGTTCTTTTTCCCTTTTCCTTTTTTTCCTCCCTGGCCGAACTCCTCTGCCTCTCCCCCGTGTGCACGATCTCCTCCTCCCCTCCAGCCGTGCACGACCCTATCTCCTCCTCTTCCCCTTTGTGCGATCCTCCCCCCAAGCCGTGTGCATTCTCCCACCCCGTGTGCATGGCAGTTCTTGATCGTGGGTGCGGAGGCAGTTGCTTGCTTGCAGTTGCTAGCACCTTGGATGCTGATCATATTCTCAACACTCCCCCTTGATCAGTCAATCATCTTAATACAATGGTCTTAAAATCCTCGAAAAACCCTGTAGGAAAAATTGAGGAAAATATATGCGGGACACCAAAAAGAACTCCTGAAACCTGTAAGGAAAAAGGAGAAATCGATACGGTGTATATGATGTCTTTGATACCCCGTAAAAACCCTAGAGGGAAAAATTGGAGGGTAGACATAGATTTTGTATTGTATTGCCTCATTAAAACTTATATGAGAAACCTTTATAAAGTAAAACTCATATAAGAAAGAGTACAATAGATGTTAGAAACAGGTATATTTTCAAGGAGAAACTCCCCCTGATCCTTGCAAGTCTTTAAGTCTTCGCATACCAATTCCATGAACACATTTGTGAAAAGAGGAGTATGGTAGAGACTTTGTGAATAAATCTACAAGATTATCACAAGACTTTATTTGCAAGACATTTATCTCTCCGCTTTGTTGAAGTTCATGAGGATAAAATAGTTTTGGTGTAATATGCTTAGTGTAATTACTTTTTATATAACCTGTTTGCATCTGCATTGTCCTCGTAGACAATGGTTGGTGATCCAATGGGACCTATTCCACATGATTGTTGTATGTGGTTTATCATTCTGCGTAGCCATACGCATTCACGTGAAGCCTCATATGATGATATGATTTCAGAATGATTGGTGGACGTTGCTACTAGAGTCTGTTTACTAGACTTCCATGATATAGCAGTACCTCCGTGTAAAAATACGTACCCTGTCTACGATCTACCATGATGAGGATCAGATAGGTAGCCAACATTAGTATATCCGATCAAAGTAGAATCTTGATTTTTCCTGAAGAAAAGTCCGAGATCATTTGTGCCTTGGAGATATCTGAATATATCTTTAACTCCGTTCCAATGGCGTTTGGTAGGAGCTGCGCTATGTCTAGCTAGTAGATTGACTGCAAATGCAATATCAGGCCTAGTGCAATTTGCAAGGTACATAAGTGCTCCAATAGCACTGAGATATGGGAACTCTGGTCCCAATAACTCTTCTCCATCTTCCCTCGGTCTATATGGATCCGTATCTTTTTCTAAAGATCGAACAACCATAGGGGTCTTAGATGGATACGCTTTGTCCATATTGAATTTTTCCAATATTTTTCGAATATAAGCAGACTGGTGAATGAGAACTCCAGTGGGTAGATGTTCAAGTTGTAAGCCTAAACAAAATTTGGTTTGACCCAAATCTTTCATTTCAAACTCCGTCTTTAGATGATTACGCGCTTCATTTATATCTTCAGTGTTGCCAATGATATTCAGATCATCAACGTAGACTGAGATAATGCAGAATCCAATAGAAGATTTCTTTATGAATACGCATGGGCAATCATCATTATTAGAGTAACCTTTATGTACAAGGAACTCCTTTAGTCGGTTGTACCACATTCTTCCCGACTGTTTCAAGCCATATAGAGACTTGTTCAGTTTTACACAATACATGTTGCGACTTGTGTTGCGATTCGGTATTGATATTCCATCAGGAACTTTCATGTATATATCTGAATCTAGTGACCCATATAGATATGTTGTCACTACATCCATCAACTGCACTGATAGATGATTTTGTACTGCCAAATATATTAGATATCGGAAGGTTATTCCACTCATTACCGGAGAATATGTTTCATTGAAATCTATGCCGGGTCTCTGCGTGAACCCTTGCGCTACTAGCCGTGCTTTGTATCTCACCACCTCATTGTTCTCGTTCCGTTTTCGGACAAAAACCCATTTGAATCCCACAGGAAAGATTCTTGGAGGTGTTAGTATCACTGATGAAAATACCTCTCTTTTCTTAAGTGAGGCTAGTTCTGCCTGGATTGCTTTCTCCCATTGAACCCAATCCAAGCGTTTTTGACACTCTGCCATGGACTTAGGTTCTGGATCATTGAGAAGATTTTCTACAACCGAAGCTGAAAAGTTTGTGTCGACAATCGTAGTAATACGATTATGTGTTTCTCCAGAATTTGCATAGTTGACGGAAATTTCATGTCCCATATGAGATTCCTCATTATTTCCCAATGTGAGAGAATCAGGGTTTTGCGATGTTCCAGTCTCTCTTATTGTGTGCACTTGAGAGCTAGATTGTGGAATTTGTATTTCCACAGGGTGTATACAACCCTTTTGGTGTCTATTAATTATGGATTGAGTAGCATTTATTGATTTCAAAGAATTTCTCTTCTTATGCCCTAAATCAGACTTCTTGTCTGATTTAGTGGGTGCTTTCCTTTGACGCTTATTTGCATAAACAATCAAGCCGTATCGGACCAATAATCAGGCGAGTACGAAGCATTGATCAAAGGGCTGGAGCTGCTAAAAGAAATAGGCGCCGAGGCAGTCGAAATCATGGGAGACTCTCAGTTGGTAATCAAACAACTATCCGGGGAGTACGAATGCAGAGACGACGTCCTCAAAACCTACCATGAAGCGGCCAAGGAGCTACTAGAAGACTTCAAGCAAGTCACACTAACCCATATTCCTCGAGAACAGAACGCCGAGGCAAACTCCCTCGCCCAAGGGGCATCGGGCTACCGACCGATGAACTCAGAAGCCGAAGCAGAGATAGCGCAAATAGAGTTGACAGAAGAGGTAAGCATATTGTGGGCAGAAGCCGATGACTGGAGACAAGAGATTATCGATTATCTGAAAGATCCATCATCATCAGCCAATCGGAAAGTTAGGTATAAAGTGCTCAAATATGTACTACTCGAAGATCTGCTATATTACAAGACGATTGATGGCGTGCTGCTAAGATGCCTAGACAAAGAGGAAGCCAAAGTGGTGATGTGCGAAGTGCATGATGGCATATGCGGTACCCATCAATCGGCCTACAAGATGAATTGGTTGCTACGGAGAGTAGGGTACTATTGGCCGACTATGCTGGAAGACTGCTTTACATACTACAAGAGCTGTCAAGACTGTCAAATGTTCGGAAACATACAGAGATCTCCGGCATCGGCTATGAACCCGATCATCAAACCTTGGCCGTTTAGAGGCTGGGGCATCGATATGATCGAACAGATATGTCCCCCGTCAAGCAAAGGACATAAATTCATACTGGCGGCCACAGATTACTTCACCAAATGGGTCGAAGCCATACCGCTCAAAAGAGTAACTTCGACCGACATGATAAATTTCACAAAGGAACACATCATATACCGGTTCGGAATTCCCCAGACAATAACCATAGACCAAGGATCGGTATTTATCTTGGAAGAATTCCAACAATTCGTCGCTGGTATGGGAATTAAACTATTCAACTCATCTCCCTACTACGCTCAGGATAATGGATAGGCAGAAGCTTCAAATAAGAACTTAATCAAACTAATAAAAAGAAAGATAGCCGAGCAGCCTAGGAGATGGCATACCTCGCTAGCCGATTCGCTCTGGGCTTATCAGATGGCATGTCATGGATCCATCCAAGTCCCACCTTATCAGCCGGTATGTGGGCATGAGGCAGTACTCCCGTGGGAAAATAACATCGGCTCCAGGAGATTGACGTTGCAAGATCAATTGACAGCCGATGAATACTATAATCTCATGATGGACGAGTCGGAGGAAGTTGCCCAATTCCGATTAAGGGCACTAGAAAAGATAAAAGAAAACAAGGCTCGAGTATCAAGGCACTACAACAACAAAGTTTAGCCAAAAACTTTCAAAGAAGGTAGATTGGTATGGAAGCTCGTCTTGCCGATCGGATCCAGAGATAACATTTTCGGCAAGTGGTCACCGAATTGGGAAGGTCCTTTTCGGATTCACAAGTTAGCCTCGGGAAACGCATATATGCTAGAGGGACTGGATGGAGAAGTGTTCGGAGGGCGTTAAACGGAAAATACCTAAAGAAATACTACCCAACCCGAGCATACGGATAAACACGTGATCGGCTAAAGCCAATGAAAGCCGGTACAATCAAGTATCGCCACAAGATGGCCAATGTCAATACATCACCCTTAGACCAAAAAATTCATCACGAATCAAGGCAGAAACAAAAGTCGTGGCACCAAAAACAGAGGTTGTATTAATCAAGATAAAAGGTTGCCAAAAGCCAATGAGAGTATCAAGTAATACTAACAAGCGAGCTATAGAGGAAAGGTTAAATAATTACAAGCCTAGATGTTTCTTCAGGGCGGCAATCGCGCGCAGGTGAACAACGTCGGCGTCTTGGATTATCTTGAGATCATCGATGTCAGTACCAGCGATCGCTTTCAGAGATTGGCGGCTATGGATGGCGGCCTGAATAGCCGACTTCAAGGTTTGTTCTTGAGCAGTGATGACTGATGGCAGGCTGGTTAGTCTTTCTTCTTCAACAACGAGATCTTCTACAACTTGGGCTAGTTGCGCCTCCAAGGCGGCCTTCTTCGCCTGCAGGTCGGCAATCTTGGCTGATAGGGCTGGCGCCGTGGATTGGGGTTCGTCTAGCTTGGTCTTCTCACTGATGGCCTTTTCCCGATCGGCTTGTACCTTGGCTTGGGCCGAGACCTAGGAGGCGCGATCGGCAATCCTCTGGCGCGCTCGAAGTACAGGAAGCCGATGGGACTCAATGTAGCCTGCGGGAGCTATGGTGTCCATCAGGTCATCGGGTAGCCGATCTTGAATCTCTTCAATTCTGGCTTTGATCGGCCCAGCATCATTGATAAGGGTGTCAATGGGGAAATCCAACCTCACCAGTATGTTGGAAACTCGTTCTTTGATGTCGGCGGGTAACAAAACGGGGGCATCAGCATCAGCTTCAAGAATATCAATGTATCGGCCAATGTCAAAGGAGAAGAAGTCGCTCAATTCCTAGGAAAAGGAGGATGAATGAAGCAAAATATAAGAACAGTGAAGAGACGAACAAAGGTAATTAGAGTTACCTGAGTTATGGGAGTAGCATCGGTCGGCTGGGAAGGTGTGCCAGCACGTAGGGGGATTTCCTCCGTGACAGGTGCTGGCGCTGGATTTGTATCGGCCGGTGGAGGCATTGCGTTGGGAGAGTCAGGAGGCTGATATGAGAAAAGAAATCAAATGTTAGCTGGAGACAATCTCAGAGGAGTTGATAGGAAACTACCTATGGTAAAGACGCTGCTTGCCGAGAAGGACGGTGAACCACCATCTTGTGTTTTTTCCCAGACCTTAGAGCCGGGCTGGTTGGCGAAGGCGCAGGGGTTGGGCTCGGTGGTGTAGATACTGCCTCGACATTAGGAGTTGGATCAGTGGTATCGGTCGACACCGGGATGGCACCGGCCAATGACTTGACAGGAGACTGCAGGAAATAGATCAGGAAAGGGATCGGTTGAATAAAGCAACCTACACAGTCCAAGAGGAAATTACCTGCTGAAGAGGGAAGAGATGGGCAATTACCTTTTGCCTGATGTCAATATCTGAGTCATCACCAGCTGCGGCGTCAATGGCTGCATCCATATCAGCCGATGTAGTCTCCATGGGGAGAGCTTCCGTGGTAATTTTCAATTTCATCTTCGGAGCCCGATCACATTTCTTGCTTCGTTTGGGCCTTCTCTGCGGACTGGGTGGCCCCAAGAATCTTTTGATATACTCACTGGGGGAGGGGGCACCATGGCCTATAGCGGGTAGCACGGAGGTTGAGTACTCGATCGGCTTGCCGCTCCGGCTGACGGCAGGAACTGCATGAGTGGGCTGAAAGTTGGAACAGGGTTAGTAGTGACAAGGAAGTGCATTAAGGGAAAAAAGTAAACTGCATAGAAAGTTACCTCGGAATCGGAGTATTCATAGTCGGAATCGATCCGATTACAAAAGAAGCCGATCGTGACCGAGAATAAGTGTTGGTGTAGCTCCTCCCACCATTCAGCATAATCGTCCAGAATAGTGACCCCGAAGTCAAAGGAGGTCATTGACCCAAAGGGGATTACCTCGGCCATCTTGCTGATTCGATCAAATTCCAAGGTCGAAGTTACTTTGCCTCTCATCTCGATCTTGCCCAAGAAAAAGAGATTGGCTGGTAGTTGACCACACCCAAGCTGCCTAGTTGCTAAGGCTGGGTGATAGAATTCGTAGGATGGCTGAGCCAATCATCCAGAATGGAAGCTAACGGGCAGTAGGCACGGAGTTAGAGCGAAGGCCAGATTCTCCATAGAACACTTATCGGCCAAGATTTCTTCTAGTCTCAATATCCTGGGTGCCTCATAATCCCTTGAGTCAGGATAAGCAAGCCAAGTACAGGCACTGGGTTCTGGACCAAGGTAGCACAATTTGAATATATAGGATAGTCGGACAGTCGACATCCGATGACCTGGGAAAGAGGAGACAATCTCTCCGTAAGACATGCATCTCCGGGTCTCGGCCGGTTCTGATTCTAAAAATGACAAAGATGGGAAGCTGCGTTGGTCAAAGGCTGATAGCTCCAGAACCTTGGAGAAGTACAATCGGAGCCATAACTGGAGGAACCACCATGGTCCAGCTACATGGCCGACTGGCTAGCCGATGGAAAACTTTGAGGACACTTGACGTAACATGTGGTATACTGCCCCAAGCAGATATTGGCCAAGAGGAATAGGGCTCCCATCGGCTAGGTGCTCTGCTATGTTCTCAAAATTGGTTGTTGGGCCTAGAGTTTGCCTGCAGAACACAAACCTCTCTAACCAGAGGTTAAGGAAAGCACTGTGCTCCCTATGGTCGACTGTCCTGGAGCTCTTGCGATGGGAGGAAATGTATCCCGACTAACCCCCCACATTTTTGGTCTGAAGTCGGTGCTGAAAAGTACCCCTCAGGTTCAGTGGGTTCAAGAGAGCCATGATGTTTAAACCCGTTAGCATTACTACATCCATGAGGGTTGGGGTAAGAATCCCGTGGCCGAAGATGAAAGCATTCAGGGTATCAGACCAGAAATAAGAGGTGGCAGCTAGAAGTGGCTCATCTTTTTCCATTTCAGAAAGGCTAAGGCCGATATAGTGGCCAATATCCAGTTCTTCCCACTGGGTGCCATATGTTTTATACAACCGATTGTACCAGTCCCTCCAACCGGTCAAGGGAGTAGGGAAAGACCTAAAAGATTGGGACCAATTGAATGTTGTCAATCTGGCATTTTTGAAGGGAATCCTATGGGCCTCAGAGCAGATAATTTCGGTAGGATCGGGATTCCCCGTGGGGCCGAGAAAATAGAACCTAGGGTTTGGGCTGGGAATCATGATCTGGTTTCTAAGTTGCTGAAAAGGAAGACAATGCAAAAAAGGGAATCAGATAATAGGCCGATGAATAACATGATGCAGAGAAAGATTTTAACAGTAAACCCTAGATTCAGAAAGCAGACTACTCGATGGCGGAGAAAGGAAATGAGGTCGGAATGAAGAGCTTACCTCGGGAACCTCGTACGGGGTGTCCGGTGATGAACTTGCGGATGCCATTGCCACTGGTGAATGCTTGATGCAGTGGGTTGATCAGTGCTTTTCTGCGGAATGACGGTGGGGAGTGATGTGGCCTCGAGCAGGAAGTATGAACTCAGGGGATGGAACGAAGTGAGTGGGCTGGATGCAGGAGTGAGGATCGCTGGAGCTCAGGGAAGAAGGAGGCAATGTTGAGGAATGGTTAAGTCTGGAAAGGAGGAAGGCTTATAATGCAAGCAGCGGAAAAGAGCCGTTAGCACAGTGCGCCAAAACAGGGGTACCGTTGCACTGTGGCAAATGGGCGTTATTGATTTTGGCAAATGGGTGTTATTGATTGAAACGCAGTTAAGGATCGAATCGGATAAGAAAGCTCTAATCGGCTGGAGACAGGAGGCTGGACGCAAAGGGATTGCAGCCGATGGAGCCCGAATCGGACAAGGATGGGAGTCCAATTGAGCCTGAAAGTTGGAGATAGGTTCGGTGTTTAACCGTGAGTCCATGTAAATTAGTTAAGATTTATCTTGAAGTTTGTTTAGGATTCTATTATTTAATTAGAGTCCGGATATTGTAAAGTTAGTCATTAGCGGATTATTATCCAGTTAGTTATTTCCCGGGGCTATAAATATAGGCATCTGGGGTCTTTGTAAAATATCTCTAGATCAATTCGACTTGGCGCATCGCCTCAAATCTTTGACTTGCTTGAGCTTTCGGCGCAGGGTTTGTCAGCTTCGCAATGCAAGTTCTAGTTCGTCAAGCCCGTCGATCAACTTAGACAGAACTATCTCGGTTAAAACCGATCTTCTGCCTGGTTGATCAGCGGGTTGACTTCTACTATTATTTTAATCTGTTTTAGCTTAAGGTGGTGGTAGTTCTCGATCAAATCCTCGTAAATCCCTATGTTCGATTTGGTTGCATGAATTTAGTCGACTTCATTATGTCTCGGTTCAGTCCGATCAATCGGGTTTGCTGGGTTCATGTCATTAGATTGGGATTGGGGCTTGCAAGGGTTTATTGCTGGAGTTTTAGCCAGCATTATCTTAAGTAATCCATTGATTGATTTGTTGGCTCTGTTGATCTTTGTATTCCTGTGGTTATATCATGTCAGACTGCATACTGTCTTGGTTAGGTCTGATCTATGTATGTCTGGCGCGATCTGTCCATAGAAATCTGTCCGATCGGCCGAGGTTAATGAATTAGTTGATGGAGTACGCCGCTTTGCTATCTCATTATTCTTATGCTATAATATTTATCTGATGTTATGCGTGGTTATGTTTAGATCTGTACTGTCTCGATTAAGTTTGATCTTCTAGGTCTGGATTGGGTACGCATGCCACTGGGTGTTATTGTTTTATGCGAATAGTTAATATAGCATTCTAGTTATTGTACAAATTCCATGCTTAACCCTACATCGGCTAACAATTTAGCGGATGATAAATATCATTGCGGTTCGATCGGCTAGTTAATCTTAAGACTGTCTCGGTTGGGTCCGATCTTTTAAGATTAACTTGTCGATTGGCTTATCTGTTATTTATCTTGCTTCTAACTTAGCCGATTGGGCATATTTATAAATGTTATCATGAAATTCCTGTAAAGCCGATCGTCTAGTCTATCAGCTAGGATCCTAGAATGGTATCGGCTATCTGGCCGATAGCGATTTCGGGGTTAACTGTTTTCCATGTTATATCTTGTTAGTTACATGATCAAACTTACTGGCACGCCTAGTATTTTTAAGAATTAGGTCCTGTATTGGAATGGTCTAAGATTGATTCCCAGGCTTACGTGTGTGACCGTTGATTGTTATTTTCAGCGCCAACACTGGCATATCGGTCCGAGCTAGGGGAGAGCATCTCGGTATCATGTGACCGAGATTGAATCTGAGTCTGACCCAATGCCTCCTTATTGGGCTCGAACCGGCAAACCTCCTCGTCAGAGTGGGAGGAGCTCGAGACGGTGTACGACAATGCACCGAACTGGTCAGTTTGAAGCCTGATGCCGCCAAACTTGAAGGTTGAGCCCGGCGGGAACTTCCTTTTCATGATGTTCGAGTTAAAGTCCATCGAACTTCGTTGAAAAGATCTTTAGATCGAAAAAAAGAAAAGATAGCGCACCCCTACCTGTCGTGCCAACTGTTGACGATCGGTGTCGGCAATAAACTTATAGGGTGGCTACCAAGCTCGGAATTCGATGGTTAAGATGAAGAGGGAGACGATTTTACCCAGGTTCAGGCTCTCGGCTTGGCGAGATAATACCTTACTCCTGCTTGGCGATTGTATTCCTCAGATGGATTTTCGTTGCCCTCAAGGGGGGACCCCGTACCCCTTATATAGTGGGGGATGGGTTACATATATGATAGAGTCCTGATCTAGTAATATTAAGATATATCCTATTTCAGTTATGGCCCGGGTCCGAAGTACACGGCATATAATCCGGTACGTACTGGACTCCTAGCCAACACGTATTTATATTGTCTCCGGATACCCCCGGTATAGGTATCCCATATCACCCTTCACGAAATAATTCACACCAATAACTTCAATTTGATTGCTGTGTCACAACTATACCTATTATCCATTGTTATGTATAAAACTATTATGTGTACTAAGATGCACGTATAATTTTTCTCTATACATATTTTCCATAAATCTATTGTTGTATATTTGTATTTCAACATTATGTACCCTAGTGTCTAGTGTAAATAATAATGACTCAACGCAAAATATTCTTGACCATCTTCCTATGAAATATTACTTGTAATATGCTATTTTTTAATTTTGTTTCCCGAAATACTCGTTTATGATTTTTAATTACGTCGGGAATACATTTTTTCATTAATTTCTTTGACAAAACTACACTATATATCAACATACACAACATATATTTTTTTCATTAAATATCCTCAAATTTTTTAAATTCTCTTTAAATTTAAACTCGATTACCACGGCTTACCGATGTCGTGCCTCCACGGAGGGCGCGAACGTAAACCCTGCTCCGTACAGTCTGGCATGAACATGATCGGATGACTACTAATAACTTTACATGCATCATTATTTTTTGGATGTGATGTATTATTATTGTTTCCATGATTTAAATAGTATTTTACAAAAAATATAATTAAATATTAGACGCCTGGTTAGCATGTTATAAGCCCAAAGCTCTGTGTGACTTATGTTTAAATTCCTTTTTGCAGCGCGCATGGAGCATAATTAGACGCCTGGTTAGCATGGTAACGCCTGATTAGAGCGTGACTAGACGCTGGCACCCGCAACTAATTAATTATTGAAATTTAGCATTTTCACCTTAAAAAAATTCTCAAAATAAATCATTATTAGTGTGTTTTAGGATAGATTATTATGGTTGTTATACAAAGTTGATGAGCAAAACTATTTCTACATATAAATATAAATATAAATATTTCTATTTATGTATAAAGTTTATAAACATAAAAAATTGAAAAAAGGTTCTTAGTAAAGGTCACTGTTTAAAATTAAATATTTACATCAAATAAAATAAAAAGATCATGCATTTTATTTAATTTATTTATGATGTTAGGTATAATTTATTATTCTTCACTATAAGTTTTCTGATATGAAGTACGTTTTCCAAATTAATTGTGTGTTGATTACAATTTATTATTATAAAAACATATTTTTCTAGTAAAATTATTTCGTATGCTTAAAATTAACTTGACCCTGCGTAATGCATGGGTATTTTTTAATTTATATTTATATAATTAAAATTAACTTAATCCTATACAATTCATGGGTATTTTTATTATAGTAAATGCAAAATCGAAGAAAGGACGCGACGATTCCTTCAAGTGTGAGGATCGACCGGTAACCGTTGCCATCCGTTCCCCTCTCGGGGTATGGACCTTGCAAGCGTGTTCGGCACGACTACGATAATACCGATCTGAATGCTTACTTTTACGCAGTTTTTAAAACAGCTAATGTGATGAAATCATATATGAAACAACTATTGGTAGTTAAACGTTTCATTGTAACATTTCTAAAGCTAAATAAAGCATTTAATTACTGCTAAAAGTACATAGTGTGGTTGATTGCATAAAACACATCAAGTCCGTTAATGCAAGTTTCACTGTTTTACCGAGGACTTGGTAACAGTGCTCAAAGTTTTCATGGCCATGAAACTAATTCACTCTCTCTCCTCGTAGTTTTATATAGATATTTTTTTACTGATGTGTCACCCAATTAATATATATAATACCTCTATCAAACCTCCATCGACTGACCTAACTGCACACGATCGTCTGTCGCTATTGAACTCGGCCTCACTAGTACGATTCCTATGTAGCGCTATTAATACGGTGATTACGCTCATAATGCGTTGTGCATTAATTACTTCTCTGTTTCACTGGAAGAGACACCCCATCTGACTCTAGCATAATTATAAAAGAAGAAGAAAGAAAACTAGTACCTCCGTTCTGATATAGATTTTCATGTAATTAATATTTGACCATTCGTTTTATTTAAAAATTTTATAAAAAAATTTAAAATAGTTACACATAAAATATTATTTAGGTTTTAGCATCTCATAACAATAAAAGTATTAATCATAACTTTTTAGATAAAACGGATAATCGAAAGTTTAACGTAAACAATAAAAAATACGCTTATTACGAGACTCGATGGGAGCAGATTGCTGCTCATCTACGCAAGCAAGTTGACTCCGAACACAACATTACCTGAATATCAAAGCGGCACTAGTAAAGGAAAATACATCGTGCCTGTTCTGAACCCACAAATCTAGTGGTTCTAGAACCGGTACTACAACAGCAATACTAATGAGAGAGGGCTTAGCAGTGCCGGGTATAGAACCAGTCGCTGATAGACACGATGAGGCAACAGGAAAGCTAGCTGGAGCCGATTGCTTCAAGCAGCCCCCAAGATTCACATCGACAGTCAAGAACCACGTCATAAAACCAACAAAAAAATTATTATCTGGCACACGCATGATGAATTTATAGATTTACACATATGAAGAAAATGTTAGATAATTCAATTCAATCATAAACAATAGATTACGAATTGAAACCCTAATCAATACAAGATCACCGATTAATTCAAATGCGAAAAACTAAATAAACCTGCAGATGAAACCATCTGATTCCCTTCTTTTCTTTCCTTCAATTCTGTCATCTTTCCTTCAACTCCGGCGAGATTAGATCGCTGATGATCTGTTCTGAATCTCCGACCTTCGGGTCTCCAACGGCACTGCCTTGGAATCGCCGTATGAAACCCTTCCAGCGCGTCTCTGATCGGGAGACATTGATTTTGAATTTCTGGTTGCGAGAATAAGCGACACGAGCATCTCCGTGGGCTCCTCTTGTTTTACATAGCACTGGTGGGCCTCGGGGGCTTTTCCTAATCCGATTCTGACACGTAATCAACGATCGCAGTTACGGCCCATGAGGGTTACGAATTTTAGAGTTAGAGATAGATTACGGATAGGATTATGGTGGTTATATCCTTTCCTAAATATCGGCTAACCGATAAATCAACCAACATTCTCCCCTTGATTTAGAGGTTAATTACGAATTTATCATATAATATAGCTCCCCAAAGCAATGTGTCACAACAACATATAGCATTATTGAGACGATAAGACTTATAGTTCACAATATCATACAAATAAACCCTTGATTAATTAAGCGGGTGTTGATTGAACTTAATTGCCCCGGTTTTCAGGATCATATTCAAGGTCATTACACAATCCCATGTTGGCCACATGTTCTTTGAAGAAATTGGGAGGTAAGCCTTTGGTTAACGGATCCGCAAGCATTGATTTAGTGTTTATCTATTTAATTTTAATTGTTTGATCATGTACTCTATCTTTTACAACATGATATTTAATGTCAATGTGTTCGGCAACTTCACTTGACTTGTTGTTACTCGTATAGAAAACTGCGGCCTTATTGTCGCAGTATTATCAGTGGTCTTTCAATGCTGTCAACCACTTGTAATCCCGGGATAAAATTTTTGAGCCATACAGCCTGTCCCGTTGCGTGATAACATGCCATAAATTTTGCCTGCATTGTCGACGATGCAGTCAGTGTTTGTTTAGTATTTTTCCATGAAATGGCTCCTCCCGCGGGAGTGAATATATATCCAGAAGTAGATTTCTTGGTATCTAAACACCCTGCGAAGTCAGCATCCGAATAGCCTGTAACTTCAAGCTTATCAGATTTTCTGTATGTGAGCATGTAATGTTTAGTTCCTTACAAATAACGCAATACTTTCTTTACTGCCTTCCGGTGGTCCATACTTGGTTTAGATAGATATCTGCCAAGCTTCCCGGTTACAAACGCCAAGTCTGATCGCGTACAAACTTGAGCATACATTAAGCTTCCGACAGCTGAAGCATATGATACCTTAGTCATTTCTTTTTCATCCAATTCATTTCTCGGACTTTGGAATGAACCAAATTTGTCCCCTTTCATAATTGGAGCAGGTGATGTCGAGCATTTGCTCATATTATATCTTTCCAATATTCTGGAAATATATGATCTCTGAGATAATCCTAGCACCCCTTTGGACCTGTCTCGGTGAATCTCGATACCCAAAACGTATGATGCATCACCGAGATCTTTCATATCAAATTTCGATGACAAAAATTGCTTGGTTTCTCGCAGCAGATTCTTGTCACTGCTTGCTAATAAAATGTCATCTACATAGAGTACTAGTATAATGAATTTCCCACCTTTAATTTTGGTATAAATGTAGTTTTCCACCTTATTTTCCTTAAATCCAAATTTCTTGATAATTTCATCGAACTTAAGGTTAAATTGTCTTGACGCCTGTTTAAGTCCATAGATGGATTTCTTAAGTTTGCATCCCATATGGCTCTTTTCTTCCACAACAAAACCTTCCGGTTGAGCCATGTAAACATTTTCATTTTAGTCGCCATTTAGAAATACTGTTTTCACATCCATCTGATGGAGTTCTAAATCATAATGTGCCACTAGCGCCATGACAATTCTGAATGAGTCTTTCTTAGAGACAGGAGAAAACGTTTCATTGTAATCAATTCCTTCTCTCTGCGAAAAACCCTTCGCCACAAGTCTTGCTTTGAATCGTTCGATATTTCCTTTGGAGTCCAATTTAGTTTTGTAGACCCATTTGCAGCCTACTATTTTTACTCCTTTAGGAATTTCTACTAGATCCCACACTTTATTTTGACTCATTGATTTGAGTTCATCTTCCATGGCTTGAATCCACTTGGATGAATTTCTTTAATTGGGGGTTGAATAATTTAGCTTCTGCACGGCAGCCCCACACTTTTAAATAATTCAATGTCGGTTTTCTTCCGGTCCATAATTCATACGGAGTTTTCGACACCGACTTGCTTGGAACTCTATTTAGTATGTGTGTAGCCGTTTTTAATGCCTCAATCCATAATTTATTTGATAAGTTGGAGTGACTAAGTATGCTCCGCACCATCTCCGTGAGTGTGCGGTTGCATCTTTCTGCCACTCCATTTAGTTGAGGCTCCCTAGGCATGGAATATTAAGCAATAATCCCATGAATCTGAAGATATTGAGCAAATGGACCAGGACTTTGCCCAAATGGAGCATGTTTCACATAGTATTCACCACCACGGTCTGATCTCACTATTTTAAGTTTCGCGTTGTGCTGGTTTTCAACTTCTGCTTTGAATATTTTGAATTTTTCGAGAGATTCGGAACGATCGCTTATGGGGTAAATATATCCATAACGGGAGTAATCATCCGTAAATGTGATGAATGAATCAAAACCATCTACAGATGTCACTGGGAACGGTCAACAAATATCAATGTGAATTATTTCTAGTGGACTCGTGCTCCTAGTGGCTCATTTCTTAATTGATTTAGCAAATTTTCCTTTAACGCAATCTATGCAATGATCAGCGTCAAAAAAATCTAAGGGGAGTAATAATTCTTCTTTAATGAGACGTTCGATTCTCCCCTAGAAATGTGGCCTAAGCGACAGTGCCACAATTTCGATGAAGTCTCATTTTTATCATTGCAGGAATTTATGACATTCATCACAGTATGATCCAAAGAGAGCAAGTAGAGTTTGTCTCGCACGAAGGCAAGACCAATTACTTTATTTAGATGTTTAATGTAACAAGTTCTCTTGGAAAAAGAACAGTCATATCCTGACTCTGCTAGGACTCTAACTGAAATAAGATTCCATTTAACGGAAGGAGCAACTAAGACATTATTAAGTATTAAATTGTAGCCACTGGGAAGCTTGAGTGCGAGGTCTCCAACAGCCTCCACTTCAATCTCCGCTCCATCAGCTACTCTTAGGATGTGCTCCCACTTTTTTAGCGTCTGGACGCCATTCAATCCCTGTAATGAATTAGTAACGTGCACAGTAGCACCTGAGTCAACCCACCAAGAATTTCGGGAAAACTCAACATGTAGGGATTCATTAACGTTGGAAATTTCATTAATTTCATTTATACCTTTATGGGCAAACCACTCCTTGAAGCGGGTGCAGTCTCTGTGCCAATGTCCATCACTGTCACAGAAAGTGCAGTGAGAACTCTTGAATTTTGGCCCAGCTGAAGGTTGAGCAGTTGATTGAGCAGCCTTACTCCCTCCTTTGATGGAACTTTCTCTTGCCCTTAGAGTTGACGAGATTGAGCTGGTCAATATGTTTCTGCCTTTTGGCCTTTTGACGCTCTTCCTCTTCCACTGCGTGGGAGATAAGCTCTAAAATGGTCCACTTTTCACTTTGAGTATTGTAATGAATTTTGAACAGATCATAATCAGAGTTTAGTGAGTTCAGGATGAAATGGACAAGATAGGCTTCCGAAATTTCCATGTCCATCGTCTTTAGTTGATGAGCCATGTGTGACATTTCCATGATGTGTTGTCGGATGCCATTCTTTCCATCGTAGACAGAAGATCCCATTTTCATGATAAGAGTACTGGTATAAGTTTTGGTACACGCCTTGTAGTTCGATTCAATGTTGGCCAGGTATGTCTTAACATTGTCGAAGTCAGCAATCCCCCTATAATGGACGGAGAGATGTTGCTCTTGATGTACATTAGGGACACTCTGTTTGATTTCTCCCAAGCGGACCACTTTTCATCGTAAGCCCACTTGAGATTGATGTATTCCTCATCATTCGCATCCATGTAATCAGCTAATTTCGGTTCCACTGGTGGATCCTCTCTAAGTGCAAGATTATTTTCCATCAACCGCAAATTCAGGAGCATGTTGTTTTTCCACTCAGCATAATTAGCCCCATCAAGTGGCTCAATCCTCTTAAGCTGTGACAAAGCTGCAGATAACAATTTATAATATAAAACATTTGATAAAAAATAAAACTATTATATATAATACTTCTCCAAATCTAGTCACTGTTGGGCAGACAAGACTTAGAAAATAATGAAATAAATCCTTAATTATATCACCGTTGGGCACAAATAATCAAGGCAGAAATAATCAAATTTAAATTGACGTGAAATCATAAATAACGTCGCTCAATAAATAACTTCACGTCATAAATTCCTTCTAGCAAACTTCCCGTTGGTTCCATTTGACTAGAAATAATTTTCTGAACAATAAAATATATTTTATCAATTTTTTCAGCAATTTTAAACAGCCCAAACAAGGTATAAATTGATTTCTGAAATTAAAAAAAAAATTTAAACAAAATTAAATTAATTTTTTTTGGCCCATCCAATTATCGGGCCGGCCTACAAGAGGTCGGCCCGTTAGACAGCGCGCGCGTAGGGGGCACCGGCCCATGCGGCCGAGTCAGCCCATGAGCGCCGACGGCCCATGTAGCGGTGGCGGCACAGGAAATAAGGGCGCTCGGCCCATGGCCGGCCAAGATTTGGTGCGATGAGATCAAAAGACCACGACGACCGAAACCCTAACCCTAGCCCCTTTCAGACTCCTCCCACTCTTCTCCTCTTCTCCAGCGGTGGGCGGCGAGCGCCCAGGCGCTGGATGGTGGCGGCGCGGCGGTTCGGCGGGGAGGGCGCGTGCGAAAAACGCGGCCTGTCGCCCACCGATTGGGGGGGGGCGAACGCGCCCGAAGGCGGCAGCGCCCAAGCTGGCCGTTTCCCGTCGGTGCGGAGGTCCGGCGACGGTGGCGGCGCACACGCGGCGGAGCCGACGCGGCCGTAGGAGGAGAGTGGAGGCGGCAACGCGCGCGCACGGGCAGAAGCCCGCACGGCGGCGGCGATGACCGCGCGCGTGCACGCGCGGGGCGAAGCCCGCACAGTGGCAGCGACGACCACGCGCACGCACACACGGGGCGAAGCCCGCATAGCGGCGGCGGCGGTGGCGGTCTATTTCCCCGAAGCGGAGGCAGCAGCAGCAGCGGCAGCGGCACCGTGCAGTGACCGAGGTCCACACGACGGCGACGATGATTACTACTTCCACTTCGGTAAATTCTTCGATTCAATAAATTCAATCGAATCGAATTGATTTTAGTGAAATGAATTTTGGGGTTTTTGATCTAGGGTTTAGTTGATTTCTCGGATTGGAATTCGAATCAATTACACTGTATGTTAAACAACCAGTGTCATAAATTCAAACCCTTATCCGATTGCAACAATCAATTAGGCCGAAAATTGATTATATGGGACCAAGTACGAGTAGGAAAGCTCAGATACCACAATGTTAGATAATTCAATTCAATCATAAACAATAGATTACGAATTGAAACCCTAATCAATACAAGATCACTGATTAATTCAAATGCAGAAAACTAAATAAACCTGCAGATGAAGCCATCTGATTCCTTCTTTTTTTTCTACAATTCCGTCTTCTTTCCTTCAACTCCGGCAAGATTAGATCGCTGATGATCTGTTCTGAATCTCCGACCTTCGGGTCTCCAACGGCACTGTCCTGGAATCGTGCACGAAACCCTTCCAGCGCGTCTCTGATCGGGAGAGATCGATTTCGAATTTCTGGTTGCGAGAATAAGCGACACGTGCGTCCCCGTGGGCTCCTCTTCTTTTATATAGCACTGGTGGGCCTCGGGGGCTTTTCCTAATCCGATTCTGACCCGTAACCACTGCCCATGAGGGTTATGAATTTTAGAGTTAGAGATAGATTACAGATAGGATTATGGTGGTTATATCCTTTTCTAAATATCGGCTAACCGATAAATCAACCAACAGAAAAATCACACAAACATGACCTAAACAAATTCACGTAATACACAAAGATTCACATAGACATCGAGAAACACATCAAGAATTCCCGTTGTCCAGGAGCTCATATGAACCATGGGTCACTAAGGTATAAGCAAACCGTCTGTCTTTTATGTTTATGCTTATAAACTAAATTTAAATTTAAAGTTTAGGGTTTTTCATCATAATTTGTTTTTCAACAATTTCTTCATATCACTAAGAACACATACACAAAAATTTATACATAAATTATTTTTTAATCATTAATACACCGTTCCATTTATATTTATTTTAAACAGAAAGATGATGATGAATATCTTCTAAACGAATTGCATCAGGAACGAGCAAGAACCAGAGCAGGCAGGGGTCATCAAGGAACACCCTACGGCCATCCTTATCTTTTCGTTTTTTATGCTTATAAGCTAAATTTTAAATTTGAAGTTGGTTTTGAATTTTTTTTCATCGTAGTTTATTTTTTAACATTGTTTTTAGATCGCTAAAAACAAGTATATAAAAATTTATTTTTAAAAATTATTTTTCTTTTGTAAGTATGCTGTTTGATTTTTTTACCAAAAAGCTAAAAGATGGCAGCCAACGCCAATGGCCTCCGCCACCTTGCCTTCAAGGGTTGTGCATCCTTTTATCCTTTAGTCTTGTGTAGCCCACCCTGGTATAAATGGCCATATGGCCCAAGGCCCGATAGACCGGCCCGAAGAATGTTGTTTTGGCCCGGTCCAATCACGACACGACCCGATTGCAGGCGTGCTCATGCTGGCCCGGCCCACCACCCATGCCGTGCTTGGGCCGCTCCCTCAACACACTGGGCCGACACAGCTCGGCACGAAACAGGTCGGCACGATGGGCCGACATGGCCTAGCATGCTTCAATGGTCGGCACGGCCCGACCGAGCACGCGCGCTGCCGCATATATATGCCAGCCGAGGCGCCGACCGCATCGCTCTCCCTCTCCTCTTGCTCTCCGTAAACCCTAACCCTAGCCGCCTCTCTCTCTCGGTCTCGGGTCTGGACGAACAGGGTGATGGTGCTCGTCCACTCCGGCTCTGGTGCACCACCTCCGAGCACTGGCGGCCGTCGCTTCCCCTTCATCCCTCTCCGTCGCCGACTCGCGCTCGCCGTCTGTAAACCCTAACACTAGGCACTAGCCACCTCTTGGGTCTCGACGGGCGAGGGTCGGGGCGACAGCGGTCCTCCGCTCCCGCTCTGGGCCTCCGGCACTCCGATGCACCTCCTCTGTCGGCCAGCGGCCGTCTGTCCCCCTCCATCCCTCTCTATCGTCCGGTCTTGAAGCCATGAAGGTCGTCGTCGTTTCGGGCGTTAGTCCTCCTCCATCCCTCTCCCTCGGCTAGGCGGGAAGGTCGTCGCCGTCTCTGGCCGTCAGTCCCCCTCCATCTCTCTTCCTCACCTGGGCGTGAAGGTCGTCGCCGTCTTCGGCCGTCGGTCCCCCTCCATCCCTCTCTGTTGCCCGATCGTGAAGGTCGTCGCCGTCTCCCGCCATCGGTCCCCCTCCATCCCTCTTCGTCGCCGACTCATGAAGGTTTTGTGAAGACTAAACTTGTGTAATCTGTCAAATATTATGATTATGTGCCTAAATCTGTTTGTTCAACTGGAATTTTCAAACTCTTTGTGCTGAACTGAATTGAATAAGCGTGGTTCCGACGATACACGTAGTCCAAATAACTAAATACGACGCTGTTGACGCTGAAAATAACAATCAACGGTCACACACGTAGGCCTGGGAATCAATCTTATACCATTACAGTGCAGGACCTAATTCTTAGAAATATTGGGCGTGTCAGTCAGCTTGATTATGTAACTGACAAGATATGATATAGAAAAATAGTTAACCCCAAAATCACTATCGGCCTAATAGCCGATACAGCTTCAGGACCCTAGCCGATAGACTGATCGATCGACTTTATAGGAATTTCATGGTTACAATTGTAAATATGCCCAATCGGCTTAACCGTGAGTAGGATAAATACTGAACAACCCAATCAACCAATTAATCTTAAGAGATTGGACCAAACCGAGACAGTCTCGAGATTAATCAGCCGATCGGACCATTACAAAACTTATCACACATAGGATTCTCAGGCGATACGAGACCACACATGGAATTAGATGTAAACTGGAGTGCTACGCTAATCATTAACGTAAAACAATAACAACCAACGACATGCATACTTATACCAGACCTAGAAGATCGAATCTACCCGAGACAGTACAGATCTAGGTACAATCACACATGAGATTAACAGGATATTTTAATATGCAAATATCAAGGTAGCAAACCAGCGTAATTCACCGATTAATCTATTAAAATCAGCCGATTCGAATAGACTTCTATAGATAGATTGTATTGAACACACGTAGATCAAACCTAACCGAGACAGTATGCAGTTTAGCACAATATAGCCATGAAACATAAAGATCGATAAGTTCAACCAACTAATCAATGAATTACTAGAGATAATGCTGGCTCAAACTCCAGCGATAAGCCCTCGCAAACCCCCAATCCAATCTGGCAACACGAACCTAGCGAACCCAATTGATCAGACCGAACCGAGACAGAATCAGATCAGCAAGATTTGTGCGCGCAGATTAGACAGAAAAGCCTACGAGGACTTAATCGAGAACCGCCATCACCTTAAGCTAAAGCAGATTAAAATAATGACAGAACCCAACCCGCCGATCAACTAAGCAGAAGATCGGACTTAACCGAGACAGTTCTGTCCTAATTGATTGACGGATTTTGACGAACTAGAACTCACATTGCGAAGCTGACAAACCCCACGCCGAAAGCTTAAGTAAGTCGAAGATTTGAGGCGATGCACCAAGTTAAATTGATCTAGAGATAATTTACAAGGACCCCGGGCACCCATATTTATATCCCCGGGAAATAACCAACCGGATAAGGATCCGCTACTACCTAACTTTACATTATTCGGACTCTAATTAAATAACAGAATCCTAAACAAACTTTAAGATAAATCCTAATTAATTTACACGAACTCACGGTTAAACACCGAACCTATCTCCAACTTACGGGCTCAATCGGACTCCCATCCTTGTCCGATTTAGACTCTATCGGCTGCAATCCCCTTTGCGTCCAGCTTTCTGTCTCTAACCGATCCGGACCTTTTTATCCGATTCGGTCTTTGACCGTGTTTCAATCAATAACGACTATTTGCCAAAATCTGGCGTTAAGATGCGCTGAGTTTGTATCCACCAGTCTATGCAGCGGCAACATTTTAATACGCTGTTCATTTATAAGTTTTCGGCCTAACCATAAATACTTGTTATGTTCACGTACCAACCGAAAAAAATGCTGCTCATTTATAAGTTTTGGGCCTAACCATTTCTCTTCCGCTTATGATTATAAACCAAAATTTAAATTTTAAGTATTAAATTAGAGCTAATTTGATGTCGATTGTAGTTTATTTTATAGCCTTTATTTTTAGAATATGTTTATAAAAGTTCTACTCATAAATTATTTTTTGTAAATATATCATTTTATTTTTTCCTTCACAAAAAAATGACCATCGTATATATGTTCTTATAGACACATATTGATTTATTAATATGTATATTAGTTTAAAAATTATATTATCCTGTAAATATTGATTTATTAATATGTATATTAATTTAAAAAATTATATTATCCTGTAATATGAAACGGAAGTTGTTGCGACCAACCACGCCATACATAATTAAATGGACATGGAGGCGCATGCATTGATGTGCGTAGGTACCCAGAGAGAGCACGAGCATGGACATGGAGGCGCATGTGCTCCTCTTCCCATGGCCGCAGCAAGGGCACATAAACCCCATGCTCCACCTCGCCTCCGCCCTCCTCGACGCCGGCCTCCGTGTCACCTTCCTCCACACCGACCACAACCTCCGCCGCCTCGCCCTCGCCGGAGCGTCGCCTCGTCATCCACGCCTCCGCCAGCTCTCCATCCCCGACGGCCTCCCCGACGACCACCCGCGCTCCGTCGGCGGCCTAATAGAGCTCCTGGACTCCATGTGCACCGCGGGAAGCGCAGCGTACCGCGCCCTGCTACGGACGGAGTCATGTCGTCCCGACTCCGACGACGCCGCTCTGCCGCCCCCCGTGACGTGCGTCGTCGTCGACGGAGTCATGCCGTTCGCCACCGCCGTCGCCGAGGAGATGGGCGTGCCGGCGCTCGCGTTCCGCACGGAGGTGGCGTGCAGCTTTCTGGCGTATCTGTACGTGCCCAGGCTCCTCGAGCTCGGCGAGACCCCCGTCTCTTCCGACGAGCAGGTGCACGGCGTCCCAGGGATGGAGAGCTTCCTACGGCGCCGAGACCTTCCGCGTGTGGTGCCAAAAGGAGACGACGACGACGTCGCAGTGATGCTGACCATCGCCGACACCGCCGCTCAATGCCGCAAGGCGCGGGCGCTGATACTCAACACCACCGCGTCCATGGAAGGGCCGGCGCTCGAGCGTATCGCACCTCACATGGGTGACGTCTTCGCCGTGGGCCCGCTCCATGCCATGGCCGCCGCAGCAGGCGAAGTAGAGCACGCGAGGCAGCTGCGGCGGCGCGAGGTCGACGATGACGGCTGCACGGCGTGGCTGGATGGCCACAAGGACCGGTCTGTGGTGTACGTAAACCTAGGGAGCCTCACGATGGTGAGGAGCGAGCAGCTGGCGGAGCTCCTCCATGGGCTCGTCGCCGCCGGGTACGCCTTCCTCTGTGTGCTCCGCTCGGATATGGTCAGCACATTTGTTATAAGCTCGTCGTCGTCGTCGTCGGTGGTCCTCCAAGAATTAGTGGGCGAGGTGGTGGCGGAAGCCGGCGACAGGGCGCTGGTGGTGGAGTGGGCGCCGCGGGACGTGCACCACATCCTCCGGCACCGCGCAGTGGGGTGCTTCCTGACGCACGCCGGGTGGAACTCGATGCTGGAGGCCGCCGTGGAGGGCGTGCCGGCCGTGTGCTGGCCCTTCTTCGCCGACCAGCAGATGGTCAGCCGCTTCGTTGAGGCCGTCTGGAAGACGGGGCTGGACATGAAGGACGTGTGCGACAGGGCGGTGGTGGCGAGGATGATCAAGGAGGCCATGGAGTCGCCGGAGATGAGGGCGTCGGCGCAGGCCATGGCACGCCAGCTGAGGATTGACGTCGCCAAGGGTGGCTCGTCGTCGTCCGACATGGAGCGCCTCGTCGGCTTCATCACCGAGCTCAGCGCCATGCAAATTGGATCCACGCAAGTCGAGAATTCATCGCCACCACCACCAGCTCCGCTTGCCACTTAAGTTATTGGGATAAATGATATATATATATATATATATATATATATATATATATATATATATATATATGTATATATGCCTTTGGTCTTTCGATCGACCATGTGCCAATTTCCCGGAATAATAATTTACCGTGTGCTAATTAAACAAAGAGAGTGCAATATTAGTGTGAGTGTTATGGTTGCCTTGGGTGTTGTTCCATGTATGAATCCATTCAGCCATTGCGGTTTCAAAAACCAGTGTGTAATATAAGATTTGTGCATGTTTCACTTGGTTCTTTGTGTGTCATGATCTCCCCCTAGCAGGCACGATCGACGGTGTGGAACTAAGGATTGTAAATAGTCTTTTCCACCCTAAAAGTTAGTCATTGAGGTGAGAGGCTCCCTCACTTATATACTAGATCCTTTATCTTTCCATAAATAATGTTGGGACTGTTCAACAATTCCTCCTTCATACATTGATGTCTCTTAGCCATTCACCGCTCCTTCACCATATACAGGCCTCACCAGCTCATGGCCCATCAAGTATACGGGCCTCGTAGACACCCACGGTCCATCAGGTGTTTAGACACTGTGTCCATCGAGTTAGAGATGTTAAACTAGCCAGACTCTGATACCAATTATAGTATTGTAAATGGTCTTTTCCATCAAAAACTAGCCATTAAGGTGAGTGTCTCCCATACTTATATCTTAGGTCATTTATCCTTACCCAACCAATATGGGACTATTCAACATATATATACATCACGGAACTCTTTAAAAACCCTCCTCCTGCATATCCCATCGTCCTCTTACATGTCACTTAAATAATTATACAAAACTAAATATAGTAAGATAGATTAATGTATGACATATCGTGTTAACACTGCAAATCAATTTCACTTCTACAAGTTAAAAAAGCAAAAACAAATTTCACTCTGAATATGTATATACTTACTATACTACCTATGATTACTATGGACGTCGAAGAATAGTGTTTTGTTCATTTTAATTGTACTTTTCTTTTTTTTACATGATTGTTTTTGTTTTCCTTGTACGGAATAAGATGTCTTAAGGTAGTCTTTTCTCAAAAAGAAATATACATTATTGTAATGGGGCTGATATCATATAGAATCTTGTTTTTAAATGGGATGATTCCTATGAGGTATCTAACACAATACCCTATCAATACCAAATCTGATACCAACACCGGTACGAACTGACACCAGAACAGTAACAATTGATCACTATTGGTAACGAGTGATTCCAACACAGTACCAACAGTACTCGTCAGGATGGTACTCTAAAATATAAATAATATATCAAAATATCTTAATTTAATAAATAAATAAATTGAGAAAGTGATAAAAGGATAAAAAATATCAACATAGGTAACAAACTGAGAGGTTACTAGTACTGAAAAAACCATTATGCTTTCAATAGCACGTGCGATACACTATATTCTAACATTTCCGATTTAACTTATAAAGACAAATAAAAAAACTAAAACATAGTCATATGACGCTAGCTAACTTCTTGCCTACTTAGGGGCTGTTTGGGACAAGGGGCTAAAGTTTAGCCCCTTGTCCCATCGGATATTTGAACACTTATTATAAATAATAAAGTTAGATTATTATAAAACTCATCTATAATCTTGAACTAATTCGCGATACGGATCTATTGAGCCTAATTAATTCATGATTAGTCTATGTGATGCTACAGTAAACATACTCTAATTATGGATTTCAGGCTTAAAAAAATCGTCTCGTGGATTAGCACTCATTTATGAAATTAGTTTTTCATTAGTCTATGTTTAATACTTCAAATTAGTGTTCAAACATCTAATGTGACATGGGGCTAAAAAGTTTAGGCCCATCTAACCAACCCCTTAATCATTTGCGACGCGAGGACGTCAAAAGCCTTGCCGAAGGGCACCGCGCCAACCAACCCCTTAATCATTTGCGACGCGAGGACGTCAAAAGCATTGCCAAAGGGCACCGCGCCGGTGGTTCGCTAGTGTTGCAGGAGGAGCCACACCACGGCTCAGGCGAAGAAATGTGCATTTCTCTCTCGTTCTGTTTTATGGGATGTCTTGCATATGCATCGTACTGTAGCAATTTCCTAGTCGTGATATGTCACTGTTGTGCACATCATATGTACGAGGCAGAGTGTGAGATTTTTATTCCATTGTCTAAATTAAATTAAAACAGTTGACTTTGCTACCTACCATCGCATTCGCATGCACTCATTTTTTTTTCAGTCTATTTGGATGATTTAGATAGCTCTCTCTAGATATGTGAATTTGAACGACATTCAAGTTTATGGCCTTAAATGTTAATTTGTTTATTTTCAAAGAGAAAAAAGGTGCGAGGGCCCCTTATATCTTTGCCTTCGTGAGGTGCAACAAGTGTGAGACAATAATTCCACCAAGGCTCGTCTATAGATCTCGTCTATAATACAACAAGTGATTATATTTTAAACAGACGAGTACTACGTAGTATCTCCGTCCTAATATATAAGTATTTATGAGTTATTTACTAGGTTAAGGTTAAGAAAAAACTACCATATCCTTAATAATGATGAATTCATAGGGTGAAAAAGTAAGTAAGGGTAAAATACGAACAAATCTTGAAAAAAAATGATCGAGGACATAATTAGTACGGCGACAAGATTAAACTCCAGAAATGATTAATTATATTGTGTATCCGAGACAGTTTTCACTCTTCATCTTATTTAAAATTTTTTGCGATTAATATTTTTATTGTTACTGGATGATAAAATATAAATAGTACTTTATGCGTGACTAATTTATTTTATAAATTTTTCAAATAAGACGAGGACATAAAAACGAAAAATAATAAATGCTTGCCTAATTTATTTTATAAATTTTTCAAATAAGAGGAGAACATAAAAAACGAAAAAAAAATTATTGTTGAGGGAGGAGGCAGTAACACCTGTCACTCGGTTTGTCAACAGTGATGTGTCATAAATACCTGTCAATTTTATCGCGTCACTGATCACTAGTACAGTTTCCATGTGGTGCTATTAAAAGGTTGATGACCCGCATAATGCACTGTGCATTAATTTTCTCCCTCACTGGAAGAGACACCCTAACAGATACTAGCACAGCTCTAAAAGAACAAAAAACGGATAACCCCTCCAACTTTTTTATATGCAATTTTTATGTTCATATTTGACTATTTATTTTATTTAAAAAATTATATCATTATTAATTTTTTATTATAATTTAATTTATTATGAAAACTTTAAGTATGTCTTATAGTGCATATTAATTTTTTAATAAAAAGAACGGTCAATCATATAAAAAATTAAAGTATCGTATAAAAAATTAAAGGGAGTACTAGAATTGCTGCTCATCTATCATGAAGGGATGGCAAAATCACCATCCCAGCGGGGCCGTGGACGGGATCCCCGTCGGGACCCGAAACCGAAACATGTACGAGGCCATTAAATTTCTGTTTTTAAAGGTCACTTGACCAAATAGCCCACTTATTCGAAAATATAAACCCCCTCCAATCTAAACCTAGGCCGTGTTCGGCTGGCGAGAATAAGTTAACTTATGTCCTGGTATGAAAAACATAGTAATACATAATTAATTAATTATTAATTATTAAAAAAATATAAAATAGATTAATATGATTTTTTTAAAAAACTTTTCTATAGAAAATTTTTGCAAAAATTAGACCGTTTAGTAGTTCAGGAAGCGTTCGCGTGGAAAACGAGGGAGATAACACGGCCCTAGTTCTTTTCCAACCCACCCACCCATGCAGCGGCCGCCGCACAGCAGGTCCGAAGCGCATTGGCCGGTTGCCGCTCATCGCCGTGCTCTCGCCGCTCGTCGTCACCCCTCACCGCCGGTCTCAACACCTCGCCGACCGTCGGCTGCCGGTCCTTGACTGATGCCTCTGCGCGAACCTCCATCGTCACGACCGTTGCCACGCCAACCACCACGCCATTCATCCATGGGGCCCTTGTCTCGACTAGGGATCCGCGGGGTCGGGCCATTCTCGACCAAACTGGTCCCGATCTGTCTCGTTGCCAACCCTAGGTTATGTGCCCAAGCGAGTTGAGAACTCCGAACACAATATTACCGGAATATCAAAGCCGCATTATATCAGTACAGGAAAGTACATTTGTGCATGCTCTAAACCCACAAATCTGATTGCTTTAGAACCGGCACTACAGCAGCGATACTAATAAGAGAGGGCTTCTGATGGAGGTCGATGAGACAAAAGGGTAGATGGAGCCGATTGCTTCAAGCGGCACTCAAAAATCAAATTCCAAATCTCAAAGTCAAGAACCTCCACAACTTAGCACATCACAAAATCAACAACGAAGTCTGTCCCACGCACACACGATAAATTTACAGATTTACACATAAGAAAAAAGTTCACATAAACACGACCAAAATAAATTCGCATAAATGTACACCAAACACGTACATAATTGTTAACGGCAGAATTTGGAAATAGCCGTTGGAGGAAAAATCGGGAACAATAACCAAATCGGACAAGAAGCATGACAATCGGATTAAAGAAATTGGGAAAACGATTCGATACAAAAGATAGAGTTTGACTCGGGTTGGAAAGGAGTCTGATTGGGTCAGAAAGTCCGCGTAAAATTAGATACGTAGATATTAGAGCTTGTTTTAGGCAATATCTCTAAATAGAATCTGTGTGTAATAAGTTAGTTAATAGATACAAATCCGTATCCAATTTTAGTTAGTTTTGGGGTATAAATATAACACCCTGTGGTTTGTAAAGGACATCAACAATCTTATGATCAATACATCTTTCGGCGCATCGCCAAACTTTTGACAAGAGTGAGCTCTCGGCGTAAGGTTTGTCAGCTTCGTAATGTAGTTCAGGATCGTCAACCCATCGCATCGGTTAGATAGAACTGTCTCGATTTAGTTTGATCTTCTATCTAGTCCATTTGACAGTTTATTTGAGGCTTGTTGTTAATTTGATCGGTTTATTGGTTTGAAGTAGCAATAAGTTCTCGATCAAGGTTATATGAGTGCTTTATTGAATCTGTCGATATGAGTTTGGTTAACTTGATTCTGCCTCGGTTTAGTCCGATCAGATAATCTAGTTAGTCATATTCATATTTATAGATTAGATTGTGTATTCGGATGATCTTATCGCTGGAGTTCTAGCTAGCACTATCTTAAGTAATCTACCGGCTTGCTTCCTAGGTTTATAGATCGTCATATTTTCTATAGTTATATCGTGTTAGACTGCATATTGTCTCGGTTTGCTCTGATCTATATTAATCTAGTCCGATCTACCTATAGAAGCTTGTCTGATCTACTAAGTTTAGCATACGAGTTGGTAGATTATGCTGGTTTAATAATTAATTCTCATATATACCCCAATATTATGTTGATTTCATGCTGGTTTATGTTTAAATCTGAACTGTCTTGGTTTAGTCAGATCTTTTAGGTTTGACATGAGCATGCATGTGGTTATTTACTATTGTCTTGTGCTGAGAATCCAGTTTACCATGTTTAATTCATATCGCACCCTGTCGGTTGCAGACTGCACGTGCGATAAGTACTAAATCGGTCTGATCGACTGATTAATCTTGAAACTATCTCTGTTAAGTCCGATCTTTTAAGGGATATTAGTTGGTTGAGCTATTTAGTGATTATCCTATCGATAATTCACCCGATAAGATATTCTTTATATCATATCATGAAATTCATGTGAAGCCGATTGCTTTAATGTATCGGCTAGGGTCCTGAAGTGATATCGGTTATCTGGCCGATGGAATCTTCGGGTTTAACAATTTTTTCTGTCTTTTTCATATCTTGTCACATGGTCAAACTGACTGGCACGCCTTGTTTCTAAGAATTTAGGTCATACACTGGAGCGTTCTAAGAAGTGACTCTCAGACATTCGTGTGTGACACGTCAGCAATTACTTTTTGACGTCAATAAGAATAATCAGCGATTACTTTTTGACGTCAACAGTAATACACAGGATCCATATACACATCAAGAATTCACGTTGCCCAGGAGCCGAAGTCAAAAAAGGCAATGCTATGATACCTTACACTACTAGCAACAATAGTGCAGTAAAATTAAATCTAACTATGTATTTTTAATAAAGATATTAAATATTTTATTTAAAACTTTGGTAATATATTTACTAAATCATCTATTTTAACCTGATATATGACATAAATTAGTCGCATTGTTATATATTTTGGTTTCAATTTTCCCCTATAAAATTTCTACTACACTTACTATCAATGTTGTATAATAAATCTGATCCTTTAACATAAAACAATAATGAATGACCCACAGTCATTAAAGGATAAGTTAAATAAATCCGATAGTGCTATTTGTAAATAAGCTAGCAAGTAAAACTTCTAAAAAAATTGCATCTAGGAACGAGGAACAACTAGAGCTGGCCGGGGCATCAACGACGACACCTTGCCCTTCAAGTTGTTGTCCTCTTCCAGATGTGTGTGCGGGGCCGGCCGGGTACCTTTCCTTTCCAGCCAGTGTCATAGAAAACATAATGAGGTTGTCGGATCGAGACATGACGTTAATATACGAATGTATATGATAATAACTCTTTGTTTCTGAGATATCTGAATGCCTAGCGTCATATGATGGATGTATTACTATTATTTTGAATTATATGAAAATTTAATGTTTGTATTAATATATGTATGTATATGATAATAACTCTTTGTTTTTGAGATATCTGAATGCCTAGCGTTACATGATGGATGTATTACTATCATTACTTAGTAAAATACGCGTGCTAACACTACGGTATCATAATATTTATATCCATACATCATTTAGTTTTATGTTAGTTAAATTATTTTTCTAAAATAAGTTTAATTGCACTTTAATAAGTTTAATTGCACTTTAATTTGATTCAAGTCATATATCAAACATACCTATGCTAATGAATGGTGATATTTGATAACGAAAATCAATTAATTGAAAGAAAATTTATGTTTCAAATATTGCACAATTTTATTCAGTCATATTTGAAATATATGAAAATTTAATGTTTGTGTTAATATACGTACTTATATGATAATAACTCTTTGTTTTTGAGATATCTGAATGCCTAGCGTTACATGATGCATGGATGTATTACTATTATTATTATTTATTTTAGCAACCATCTTGAACATGTCAAAGCTTACAATTCCACGCCAAACAGTCATACGTTCAGTTCACTTTTCATTGATGGAACATTCAAAACATGCAATAAAATATAAAAAAAAATATTACCCTCTCCGTTTTATATCGTAAGACTTTCGATCTTCACCTAAATTCATTGTTGATCAAAGTATATGGTATATATATGTATCTGTCTAGATGCATTAGCATTTATATGAATACAACTTTGCTAAAGATAGAAAGTGTTATACTATGAAACGAGTGACTAGTAAATATAGTCACATAAGTACTCATGAAAAGTCAAATATCTTATATTCTGAACGGTGATTTAAACCATCCGAATGATACAAACGCATGTCAAACATAATAGAAGTGTTCGATCATAGTCATTATTTATATTTTATGATGACAATTGGTTTGCAAATTGATATAAATTGGTTTAGAAATATTTTATGTGTTGGTGTGAGTGCATTTGACTAAGGTGAGTCAGATTGCCAAATATGTGCCCGAAAATGGTTGGTTTGTCTCTATGTGTGCAGGTGACTTGAGATCAATCTTGGTTAATGGTGAGGACCAGAACTAGATTCAGGGAGAAACCGAGGTCTGGACAGTCAGGATGTCATGTGACATGGTTGGACTAGAGTCATGATCGTTGGAGATGAATATCGGTCAACGATACGGTCGATACTAGGCATAGAGAGAAGCTGAGGATTATATGATGGAGGATACCGGTGACAATGTTAAATACGAGGTGACACATGGTGCAGGAATACCATGTGAGGATGGATTTGTAACCTATTTTACAGCTTGTGTGTGCAAGCATCAGAGAAATTGTGAAGAAATGTGGATAGAAAGTTGAAAAAACATATGGAAATTTGGAAAAGAATTTAATTTGGTAAATTAAATTCGGTTTTGGAAATTAAGGAATGAGTCCAGGTAGGACAAGAAGTCGTACTCCTACTATGAGTCATACTTTTAATTGGTGATCAAGTTTTTTTATAAATAAATGAGGAATTGAGGCTCTAACAATATAACTTTATATAACCTTTATATAACTTGCGGAAGAGAGAAAATTAGGGTATTAGAAGAGTGCTATATATGCACTTTATAAATACAACTTGAGGCTATAAAGTGGATCAACCTCTAGCATATTTTTAAATCATGTTTTTGGCGGCGAGGTGGCTAGGAAGATTTCGTGAAGTTAGAAGGTTTTTTTTATTTCCGCTAAAAAGATTTAGTTGATTGGTTTTTCCTACCGGTCAACTCTCTCTGGTAGGCTTGGCTCTTACATTTCAATCATACAAGAAGTAAATGTCTTGTTATACTACAGTCTAATGGCCAGTTATCGTCGGCTAAAATTTGCCTAATTATACAGATAACAAGGCTGTTTAGACCTAAAAACAAATGAATAATCGTTAAATATGGCAATTTAGCATTCATAAAAACAAAATGCCGATCAAATCACCAACACATGATGTTTTTTCTACCATCAGCGATTAAACGACAAGTCGGCCATTTAGTTCCCGTCGCTGGTGCTTCTCCCCATCTGTGGCTTCGGCAACCTCCTCGATCGTCCAGCGATTCGCAGCTGTCGTTCGTCGTTCACAAGTCTCCTCCACCATGTCTATAGCTTGATGACAAACGGCCACGGTAGGAGGTTAGCATGCATCACCGAGTAGAGTAAGTGCTGCCCTGCCAACAACTACAAGGCACAATCTGCCATGGCACTGTACCTATGGGCATCGGCGAAATTACTGTGTTTATGTCACGACACATGTAAAAAAAATATACATCAGTAACCTACGCACCTAATCGCGGGCTAAAAGATATCACTGGCTCCGTTACTGATGGCAGCTGGTGGCTGGGACAGTAATGGAGGTACGTGGCATGGGAAAGGAAGCAGTCAACGGTTGCCATTCAAGGAGGTTGTCTGCTGGAGGTGGCAAGAGCGGCGGTGCCTGGAGAGGAGGAAGGCTTGGGAAGGCCAGGAAAGGAAAGGAAGAGAATTTCAAGCTCTGGATGGGAAAGAGAAGAGCTTTATATAGGTGATGGCGGCGACATCTAACTAGGTAATGGCTAGAGTGGGGAAGAAATAACGATGACATCAACAGAAACAACGATTTTCAATACGAAGAACCGTGGCGGTGGAAAATATTGAATAGGGAGAAAAATCTATGATCTATTAAATATTGCACTGACTCTCGTGGGTGTATTTATAGCACACATAGGAGATAGAAACTTAGAGTATATATAAGATAAATATTCTATCATATCTCTCTAGGATTTTATCTTTATCTTTAGAGTTTCTATTGAACTCTGTTATATCTAATTGTATGTATCTGTATCTCTAACATTCCCCGCAGTCATAACGGGAGCAAAGCGAATGATTGCGACTAGATTTGAAATCTTTTGTTTCACCATCCTCTCTTCTTTGTTTCTCTATCATCAATTGCATCTCTGATGGATAGTCCTCCACTTCGGTGACTGCGTCCCCTTCTGTGTCGTCTCGATCCTCCACCTTGGTGACTGCGTCCCATTCTATGTCGTCCCTTGTCTCTCTCCTCTATTCCCTCCCGCAGTCATAGCGGGACTGTCATAGACGACAACGATGACATAGACTCTTTTGACTGGAGTTGTCGATGATGATTTATTGTAATGTCTATCGAGATAGCCGATCATGTGAGTCGTAGTCATTGCAGACTTGGTACTTGATCTAGTCGCCTATAGTCGAAGGCAAAAAAAAAGTTAGAGACAGAGCTGCGATCATAGATGAGACACCTTGCAGATGTTAGAGGATAACATTGAAAGCATCTTTGCATATGTCAGATGATGCCATTGGGTCATCTTGTAGATGTCTCTCACGCCTAGAAATTTCTCACACGAATTCCTGAACTTAATTGTGTATTAAAATCCCTGTCCAGGACCAGCCAGGGTACACAAAAAGACAATGTTTATTACATAACCATCGTTCTTAGAAACAACTGAAAATGATAATTAATCTAATCGAGAAAATGCAACGGAAAGATAAGGTAGACTAGCTCCAGCGGGTACGACTCTAGTCCATAGGCAACGCTTCGACAGCGGAACAGCTCACTCCTGAGAGTCACCTCTATCAGAATCCACATCTAACTCTGAAGGGGAAAATAAGCAAGGCTGAGTACAAACCACCGTACTCAACAAGCAGCACGGAAAAGAGGATAATAAATGATGCAAAGGATCAATAAGGATAGGTTAAGGTTAGCTGCAATAAAATAATATTTAATGAATAACAGAGATTAAAAAGAATAAAGATAATCAAGTAAATAACGGAATAAATAAATAAATAACAGTTGTAAAATACCACATCACTGTCCAGCGTTACACCACGCTGTGACAGGCCCAATTGCTACTCAACGCTACACCACGTTGCAGTAGTCCCAAGTGAAAGCCAGTTTACTCAGCTTATTAAAGGTTTAACTAATCACGGTGAAGCTGGGAGTCCGCCCTTGACCGTGGGCACGATATTCGAATAGATTATACTCTGATCAGAGGTGTACTACTGTATCCACAAGACACGACTCCACTGCACTTGTGTCACGTCCAGAGTTTTACCCTAGCTAAGAAATAATTAAATAATGCATTAAAAATAATTTATTTAATTAAAGTTTAAGAGAAAACCCTGTCTAATTTAATTAAATTAATTGGAAGCTTTTTGGATATTCTAAAATTTTCCGAAAGCATTTTAAATTATTAACAGGATTTATATTTGAATTACAGTCAATAAAATTTGCTCTAATAAACTTAATAAAAATCGGCAAAATTGGAGACAATTTCTTTTTTCCCTCTCCTTTTCTTTTCTTTTTCCCTTCTTTCTTTTTCCCTTTTCTTTTTTCCTTTTTTTCCTTGTGGCCGAGCTCGCCTCTGTCTTCCCCTTCTCTCCCTTCCTCCCACTTAGGCCAAGCCAAGCCAGCATGGCCCACTCCTTCCTCCCCCCTTTCTCCATTCGGCCTCTTTCCCTCTTTCGCGCTGGACCGGCCCAACTCGGCCCAGCCGCTCGCTCTCCTCTCTCTTCTCCCTCTCTCCCGCTGGGCCAGCCCACAGCCGCCCGCGCCTGAGGTCCAAGTCACCTCCCCCTTCCCCCGGGTCACCGACAGGTGGGGCCCACCTGTCAGGCCCGCCCCCTTCCTCCAGCTAGCGCCCACGCCCGCACGTCGCCGAGCCGCGTCGTGCCGCCGTCTCACCACCGGCTGCTGCCTCGCATTTGCCGGCTATGCTCTCGCTGAGCCGCGCATCCTGCCGTTGTGCCGCGCCCTCGCTGCCTCGCCCTGCACCGCTGCTGCGCCTCGCCGCCGCCGCTACCGTGCACTGCTGTGGCGCGCCTCCCTCGCCACCGCGTTGCACCAGAAATGCCCCGCCGTGTCGTGCGGTGCGTGCACCTCGTGCCCGTGCTTGGTCACCGTGTCGCACTAGCGTCACTGCCCTCGCGCTCGCCCACGTGCACGCCGCGTCCTGGCAGCGCCGCCGCTAACCACCACCCCGCAACTACCAGGCGCAATCCGCGCGCCGCGCCAACCACCTCCCTGCCCTTTCCGCGAGCACCACCGCCTTCCGCTTGTATTTAACCTCCCCGTCGGCCACGCAGCCGTCCTTCTTCGCGTCTCCCTCGCGTGCCATCCGGCACCACCTCAACCGCGCCGACCCCCTCCACAGTCGCTGCTGCTTGCCCTTCGCCCCCTCGAGCCACCGCTGCCCTCTGTCGCCTGTCTCACGCTCGCCCTTCGCTGCTGCCGTCAGACGCTGTCCGCTCCGGCATCTCGCGTCGCCCTCGGGTCGCCGCCGCTTCGTCGTCGCTGCGCTGCCGGGGGGGCCAGCACTCTTCGACCCCATGCCGGCCGTCGCTGCCTCGGGTCTCCTCGACCGCCGCCGCCGCAATCCTCTCCTGACCGGCCGCCATCTCCCGTTTCCCTTCGTCTGTTTCCCCGCACCGCCGCCATTGGCTGTCGTCCTTCGCCACCTCCCCGGCTGTCGTCGCCGCTTCCCTTCCTCGTCCTCCCCTCGCTCTCAACTCGAACTCGTGACGCCGCGCTTCGCCGCCGCCCTTCCCCGGCCGTCGCCGAGCCGCCGCTTGCTGCCACCTAGCGCCGTAGCCGCTAGCCCCACCGTCGTTGCTAGCCGCACCGCCGCTAACCCTCCACGTCACCTCCCGCCGACTGTCGCCTCGCACGCTCCACGTGTCACCACCGCTTGCCGCATCGCCGCCTTTCCCGCGCCCTCGTGTCATTGTTCGCAGCCGCCGCTAGAGCGTGTCGCCGTCGCGCCGACATCGTCCTGAGCCGATGCTACCTCGTGCCCGCTTTGCACCGCCATCGTCGTCGTCGGTGGTACGCCGCCGCCTCTTACCATCGCCTCTCGGCCGTGCGCCGTCTTGCACCGCTGGCCTTCGGTCGCGCGCCGCTCGCCGCCGGTCTCCGTCCCCACCGTTGGCCGGCCTTCACCCCCATCCGCCGTTGGTGCCCTCCCTTCCCTCCTCTATTCGGCCAACCCTGTCGGCCTCCTCCTTCTCTTTGCTCCCTCTCTCTGGGTAACGGGTCCCACCCGTCACTCTCTCTCCCCCTTTTCCCTTGGCCCACAGGTCAGCCGACCGGCCTCCCCTCTCTCCCTCCACCTTGGGCCCCCTTTGTCAGTCGTCTCTGTTGGTTGCCTCTCTCCAACATGTGGGCCCATGGCCAGCCCCTCTCTCTCCCCGTGGGTCTCGTTCGTTAGGTTATTCGCCCCCTCTCTCTCATTGAGCCTATGACCCGTGGGCCCCACGTGTCACACTCCGACCCCTCTGTCGTGCCACTGCCAAGTGGGTCCAGCCTGTCAACCGTCAACCTCTCTCTCTTCTCGCCGACGTCAGCTCCTCCAGTTTAATTGCATAATAAATCCATTAAGGTTTGCTGTTTAGTTTAAAACATAGTTAATCTTCTAAAATTCATAACTAATTCATCTAGTCTCCGTTTTAGCCCATTCAAGTTTCATTAAATCCAGAAAAGTGCCAAGAATCCATTAAAAATGGTTTCTTTCTTTGTTTCAGTAGTTTTATAGTCTGTTTTTGCTTATTTTGCTTTGTTTCTCGTAGGTTTTGACCCCATCGTAGCGCCGATCGTCCTCGAAGTCGTCGCCAAAGTTCCTCGTGGGTCTGAGCAAGGAAAGTGGCATCCTATCCTTGAACATATTGATCCCATGATTATAAAATTCCCCGCTTTACATTGAAATGTGCATTGTTTTATGCAAATCTATTTATTTTATTTATCTATTGGGCTATTACCTTTATATCCGTTGATTCCCACTCATTATTATTGTCATCTCAGGGTTAATTTGACTAGAAATAGGCTTAGTCAAAGCTTAGCCATGCTTAGTTCAACTAGCTAACCCGTTATTAATTAATTACTATTAGACTTTGATAGACCTTTAATGGTTACGATCATCATTAATTTCCCGATGTGGATTAATGCTAACTGAAATATTGCTTATGGTGGGCTGTGGGTGCATGGTTTTGAGAGTCATGCCCATGGAAATTAAGGACCGGTTCTTAGAAAACCCTGGAAGTCTTACACGTACTAACCACAAGCCAGAGTGGCCAACGGTGAGACTTGTAGTCTAGCTTGTCCCTATTCGACGTACCCAGACAAGGGTGGGTGTGATGGAGTATGGATGGGAGTCATGGTGTAACGATGGTCCTATGCTGCTTCTCGATTCACCTAGGCACAAGAGGGGTTACCTGACTTAGTGTAAAGGAGGGGGCGAAACCTGAAGTGTGGTGCGATTGTCTAGGAGGGTTAGGTGAAAGGTCTTATCATAGTTTTCGTACTGAGGTATCGTGGTGATACGTTGAGGCATGGTAATATGCTTGGGAGCCATGTCTTGTGGGTAAAGTTGTACACCTCTGATTAGAGTAAAACTATTTGAATAGTCGTGCCCGCGTTTATTGGGCGAACTTATAGATTCACTGGGATTAGTGAACCTTGTAATAACTTGATGAACTTGGAACTAGTTTGACCCTGTCAATGTGGTGTAACGTTGGTAGTGGTTTGGGTCTGTCGCAACGTGGTATAAAGTTGGGCAGAGGGTTGACTCTGTCGCTATGTGGTGTAACGTTCGATAGCAGTCTGGGCCTGTTGCAACGTGGTGTAATGTTGGACAGTGGATGGTTATTTTAACTCTTTACTTTACTTTTATTTCATCCTTTTATTTACTGTTTTGCTAAATTACTACTGCTTTTGTGCAATTTAACCTTAGCCTATCCTTGTTATCCTATTACATTCATTATTCTTCCTTTCGTGAGTGTTACTTGTTGAGTACAGTGGTTTGTACTCAGCCTTGCTTATTTTTTCCCAGCAGAGCAAGTGCCAAAGCCTATGTCACAAGAAGGTTGCTCTGAAGGTTGAAGTGAGGTTTAGTCTGCCATCGAGAATGTCTGTGGTGTGGAGCCGTCATCGCCAGCTGAAGCTAAAGATTAGTTGAGTTTTAGTTTGTTTCCTCTTTCTGCTGCATTTCGATAGATAATTATTTTTATTTGTTTTTAAGTCGTGAAACTATGTATTAATTTGTCATAGTGTGTACTCGGGCTGATTCCTAGACCAAGATTTAATACATGCTATTGTTCAGAAATTTGGTGTAAATTTCTGGGCGTGATAACTTGAACGTGCGCTGACATGCCACCATGGTATACTGGATAGGAGACTGTGATAGGACTCGTCACATAACCCTCCCTATTTAGTCGCACCGCACTTTAGGGTTGACCCCCTCCTTTACACCAAGTTGGGCAGTCCCTTCTTGTGCCTTGGTAGATCCGGAAGCAGCAGAGGCCATCGTTACACCATAATGTCCCATCCATACTCCATCACGCCTACCCTTGCCTTAGTACGTCAAATAGTTCGAAGCCGTGCTTCAAATCCCACCTTACCCATTTCAGCATGTGGTTAGCACTAAATTACTTCCAAGGTTTCCCGTGAACCGATCCTTCATCGTCATGGGTGCGACTCTCAAAACCATGCACCTACAACCCACCATTATCAATATTTTAGTTGGCATCCACCCGAACTGGATAATGAATCATAATTAACAGCTATTCAGAACTAGTAATGTTTAAAGTGTGATCCCATGAGCTACATGCTCTAAGCACGGCTAAGCATTAACCTAGGCCTAACTCTACTCAAGTTACCCCTGACATAGTATAATTAAAGCTGGATAAACAACGACACAATAATAGGTTACCCATAAAATAAATACAATAAATACTTTAAGTAAAACCATGCAGGTTTGAATAAATAAAGCAGAGCATTTGCAATAATTGGTTCAATATGATCAAAGATGAGTGCCACTTGCCTTGCTCTGGTCCTGGGGGTACTTCGGCGATGATCTCGAAATAAACCGGTGCTTCGGCGGGGTCCGAATCTAAGCGACAAGGCACAAAAATAAATAAACAGGCATAAACTCTACTAAAAAAGCAAATGAAAGTACTTTTAATGGATTCCTGGCAGTTTTATGAATTTAATGAAATTTGAATGGACTTAAACGGAGACCGGATGAATTAGTCATGAATTTTAGAAGTTTTCTGGGTTTTTTAACTAAACAGAAAAGTCCTAAATTAATTATTACGCAATTAATGGGGCTGCTGACGTCAGTGTAGGGATGAGGTTGTTCCAGGTGGGGGCTACCTATGGGCGGGTGAGGAAGGAAGGGGCTGACCAGAGGGGGCCACGGGTAGGAGAGAGGAGAGGGGACCGACGGGTGGGTCCCGCTGTGAGGGGGAGAGAGATGCGGCGACTGACGAGTGGGGCCTGCCTGTCAGCAGCCCAAAACAGGGGAGGGGAGGGGTGACCTCGGCCGAGCAGAGGAGAGAGGCGGTGCTGGCGGCGGCGAGCGGCGCAGCGAGAACGGCGACGACGCGGATTTGTTGGAGGTGACGCACGACGGCGACGGCAAGGGCGCACGGTGGCGACTGGTGGAGAGGTGGGATTGGCTATGGCTTGTGGATGGTGAAGGCGCGTGGTGGCGCACGGCTCGGGATGGCGGCTCCTCGGCGACGCGGCGAACGCGGCGCGCACGGGCATCGGCGGCGATGGGCAGAGGATGGCGAGGTGACGTCGGTGGCGACCCAAGGGGTGACGACGGCGGCGAACGACGCGCGGCGCACGGCGACGGCACGAGCGGACCGTCGATGGCACGATCGGACCGGCGACGGTGGCAGAGGGAAGGGGGAGGAGGAAGGGAAGGTTGGGGGTGCTCACCGGCGGCGGCGAGGGCGTGGTCGCGTCGGCGTGGCGACGGGACGCGTGGCGATGGCCGGCGGCAAAGGTGGCGAGGCACGGTCGGCGAGATCGGGTCGACGGCGACAGTGACGTTGGGCGCGGCGGCAACTCGGGTGACGGAAGAAAGGCGGTGGCGGCGTGCGAGAGAGGGGGATTTATAGGGGGGCGATCGTCTAGGGCGAAGGCGATGGTTAGGGGAGTCCGGGTCAGATGCGAACGAGGGAGGCGGCGGCGGTTTCGGGCATGGCGGTGGTGGCGTGGCGGAGTCGGACTCGGCCAGCGTGGGAAGGGGAGGTGGACTCGGCACGCGGGCGAGGTGGCTAGGCCAGGGCGAGGGCACGGCCCAGGCGGGAGGAGGGAGAGCCGGGCCAGCTCGGCTGCGGGCCGGGGAGGAAGGAGAGCGCGCGGGAAGGGGAGGAGATGGCAGGAGAGCTGGGCCGGCTTGACTGGGCCGGCCCGAGGGGGAGAAAGGGAGGGGAAGGAGAAAGAAGGAAAGAAAAAGAACAAGGGGAGGGAAATTGGACTTTGACCCAATTTGAGAAGGAAGGGAAAAAGAAAGAAAAAGGGAGGGAAAAGAAAAAGACCCACTTTTGCCGAATTTTAACTTAGTTTTTGGAGCAAAATTTTATATTCTGCAATTTGAGTTTATATCCTGTTAACGATTTGCGGGCTTCAATTTAATTTAATTAATTCCTTCAGAGAAGTTTTTCCTGAGTTAATTAAGCCAATTATTATTTGCGAATTTCTTTTACGATTTCGGCTTAGGATTAAACTCCGGGTGTGACGATTGAAAGTGCATCTAGGCCCCTAATTTGTTTTGGTGATTAATGACAATCAAATGATGAGGACTAATGATGTGTGTGAGAATGTGAAGGTATAAATAGTTCTCACGAAAAAAAATGTTGTTGCGCCGCCCACGTGAAAAAAGAAGAAAAATCGGTATATTCGTGTTGGCGTGCGTGTTTACTTTGAATTTGAGTCAACTAGGAATGTCGTACTATAAAGAGGGGTGCGCAAATGAAATCTAGGGATGAATCCGGTGCTCGAAAATATTTTTGAAGTGCATCTTTTGCTATCTTTTTGAAGTTGTGCTAGAATTTACGGAAGTTTCGAAGGTACTGTCAGAACTTCCGAAGATGTCAGATTCAGTTCTGTATGATTGATAGAAGTTCCGAAGGAGAACCTTCGGAAGTTCCGAAAGGGTCAAAATCGGTTCTATAAGAACCACGTAAGTTTCGAAGGAGAGCTTCAGAAGTTCCGAAGAAGT